>NC_090436.1:284025897-284328928 GCF_031143425.1 Pleurodeles waltl
AAAGGGTTGGTGGCACTATATTGGGCCATAGGTAGAAGTCACTTTCCTTATCTTTTGGAAGTATACAGGTCAAATTTCCAGCTACCTTATTATATAGTTTGGAAACTATTGATACGGATAGATGGGAGTTCCTAAACAAAATGAAAGGTCAATTGTTGAAAAAACTATCCTCGGCCACTCCATCGATTCCAGCAGCAGCCTTGCATTTGGAATGGGGCTGAGAAGTGTGTAATCTGAAGGTTTAGCTGGGGTGATACACTGGGTTGCGGCGAAACTAAGGTGTAAAGATATGCCTTAAGGATCTTAATGAAGAAAGAATTATTAATAGAAAGAAAGGATAAGTCAGTTTTGTATAGAAATTTTCTTTTGGCAGCCAAGAAGTTGAGTATAGATCCTGATATTGCCATGACAATTTCAGCGGCCCAATTAAAAGCCATTCTGAAGCAGGCAACCTGGGTGTTCAGCTTTCGTTCAGATAACGAGAGGTGTAGTAAGAGGTAAGAGGAAGGATTTTGTGAACATAAGTAGTTCAATTATGTTGAGGAAGGGGCAACCTTATACTATTATGGAATTTACTTCACAGATTGAGACGTGTTTTGATACTATTGAGGTTAGGGATGCTCCCGCTCAATTCCCTTCTAGCCCAACCACTCCGGAGTGTAATCTGAGTAATAACGGGGCCCAGGACTTAAAGCATATCCTTTTCATCTGCCCAGCACTTTACTTACAGCGACTAAAATGGTTAAAACCCTTTATACTTGCGCTATTATATTCGCTCTTCATCAGAAGCACTGCAATCACTTTTTGCGCCCACAAATGAAATGTTTTGTTACAGTATTTTTAACTATTTCAAATGTTTTTTACATTTATATTGATGGTATAGTTGAACTAGCTTGGAATTCTTTGATGATTTAGATTTGCAATAATCTTTGCCTCACCAGGAAACATCTGTTCGATGGCATCTGTCGCTGATCTAAATGACATTAAATCAGCCCATTAAGTGGAGTTACCACCATGCCATCCTTTTCATCTTCAAGTTCCCCTTTAATCCAAATACATGACAAATTGCAATCTAAAACTCCCATTCCATTCTTGTGTATGTAAAATATATACAGTGCACCACATGTGCTGTATGAAGTACCTCTCCCATTAAAAAATGAATGTTTCCTACAGAACCTAATACCTGTAACATGATTAAAAAAGTAATGCTTGATGAAGAAAGACGTCTTAAGACAGTAATTATATATTTTTCTATATAATATATATATATGAATGTTAACATTTTTTGTAAAATGTAATTGTCTCCCAAAGTCATTTACAAGATTTTGATTTTCAACAGTAAACCAACATATATTGTCAGTAACAAGAACAGAAGGCTTGTATTTAGCATAACCTTGGAGAATACAATGGAAAGTGCATACAACACCAGAATAAATGCAATTTTTTCAGAGAATCTGTTTTTTGCTTCATCCTCATTGCCTGTAAGTATCCAACCTTGCTCATGTGTTTTCTATAGTTTGTATTTAAAATAACATTTCTCCATGTTGTCTAATGCCCATGACATCATCTGCCTCAAAGCTGCCCAGAAAACTAACCATTCAGCTGAACAATGAAAAACTGAAGACCTAATAAGAGGTTTTGGGGTGGAGATCATAGTAGTTCCTTGGCAATACTGTCAGAAATTAGAGTTTAGGAAGACTGCAAGAGCTTCACGTTTATCCTTTGCCATGTCCTATAACTAGGCATATTTATTATTTGTTTTCTGTGTTCAGTAGTGTGTATACATGAGCCTCACATATTATACATCAGGAAACTCTTAAACATTGTATAACACTCCAAACATCATACAATGGGGACATAAAAAGGTATATAGACAAATAGTTGCATGAAGTAGCTTTATTATGGTTGGAACACCAGTGGATATGTTTGTATGGGTATCAATACTAGCAATTAGGAAAAAACATAATATGGCAATAATATGGCATGGAAAGTCACTTGAACATGGCTAAGGATGGCATGGAGCGAGAGAATACATAGTTAAGGTAAGTGCCCATTTTGATGCAGTATCTCACAATTCTTCTTGTTCCAGTCAAAGAATAACGTGGTTCCTCAGTAGATGTTGATGTTTTGCTTAACCAATTAGCTGCTGGGCCTTTCCCCCACCCAGTGCTGAGCCCTTTTTTGGCTATTTGGGGTAGTTTGCGCTTAGGGCTTCATAACTTTTTGTCCACATAAGCTAACCACGCTAAATTTGCGTCCTTTTTTTCGAACATCCTAGGGATTCTAATGGTACCTAGAGTTTGTGGTTTCCCCTGGAGGGGACCAAGTAAATAGCCAAAATACAGTGAAAGTTTCGTTTTTTCCAAAAAAATGGGAAAAAAGGGCTGCCGGAGAAGGCTTGTGGTTTTTTCCCTGAAAATGCCATCAACAAAGGGTTTCTGGTGCTGAAATCACTATCTTCCCACCTTTCAGGAACGGGCAGACTTGAATCAGAAAACCACATTTTCCAACACAAATTTGGCATTTTACTGGGACATACCCCATTTTTACTATTTTTGGTGCTTGCAACCTCCTTCCAGTTAGTGACAAGAATGGGTGTGAAACCAATGCTGGATCCCGGAAAGCTAAACATTTCTGAAAACTAGACAAAATTCTGAATTCAGCAAGGGGTCATTTGTATAGATCCTACAAGGTTTTCCTACAGAAAATAACAGCTGAAATAAAAAAAAAATTGAAATTGAGCTGAAAACAACAGCCATTTTTCTTTATGTTTTACTCTGTAACTTTTTCCTGCGATGTCAGATTTCTGAAAGCAATATACCGTTTTGTCTGCTGGACTCTTCTGGTTGTGGGGATATAAAGGGCTTGTAGGTTCATCAAGAACCCTAGGTACCCAGAGCCAATAAATGAGCTGCACCCTGCAGTTGGTTTTCATTCTATACTGGGTATACAGCAATTCATTTGCTGAAATATGAAGAGTGAAAAAGAGGTATCAAGAAAACCTTTGCATTTCCAAAATGGGATCAAGATAAGGTTTTGAGGAGCAGTGGTTATTTGCACATCTCTGAATTCCGAGGTGCCCATACTAGCATGTGAATTGCAGGGCATTTCTCACATAGACGTCTTTTTTACACACTCTCTTATATTTGGAAGGAAAAAATGTAGAGAAAGATAAGGGGCAATAACACTTGTTTTACTATTCTATGTTCCCACAAGTCTCCCGATAAAAATGATACCTCACTTGTGTGGGTAGGCCTAGCGCCCGCCACAGGAAATGCCCCAAAACACAACGTGGACACATCCCATTTTTTGACAAAATACAGAGCTGTTTTTTGCAAAGTGCCTACCTGTAGATTTTGGCCTCTAGCTCAGCCGGCACATAGGGAAACCTACCAAACCTGTGCATTTTTGAAAACTAGAGACCTAGGGGAATCCAAGATGGGGTGACTCGTGGGGCTCTCACCAGGTTCTGTTACCCAGAATCCTTTGCAAACCTCAAAAAGTGGCTAAAAAAACAAGTTTTCCTCACATTTCGGTGACAGAAAGTTCTGGAATCTGAGAGGAGCCACGATTTTCCTTCCACCCAGCGTTCCCCCAAGTCTCCCGATAAAAATGATACCTCACTTGTGTGGGTAGGCCTAGCGCCCGCAACAGGAAATGCCCCAAAACACAACGTGGACACATCTCATTTTTTGACAAAATACAGAGCTGTTTTTTGCAAAGTGCCTACCTGTAGATTTTGGCCTCTAGCTCAGCCGGCACATAGGGAAACCTACCAAACCTGTGCATTTTTGAAAACTAGAGACCTAGGGGAATCCAAGATGGGGTGACTTGTGGGGCTCTGACCAGGTTCTGTTACCCAGAATCCTTTGCAAACTTCAAAATTTGGCTAAAGAAACACATGTTCCTCACATTTCTGTGACAGAAAGTTCTGGAATCTGAGAGGAGCCACAAATTTCCTTCCACGCAGCGTTCCCCCAAGTCTCCCGATAAAAACAATACCTCACTTGTGTGGGTAGGCCTAGCGCCCGCCACAGGAAATGCCCCAAAACACAACGTGGACACATCCCATTTTTTGACAAAATACAGAGCTGTTTTTTGCAAAGTGCCTACCTGTAGATTTTGGCCTCTAGCTCAGCCGGCACATAGGGAAACCTACCAAACCTGTGCATTTTTGAAAACTAGAGACCTAGGGGAATCCAAGATGGGGTGACTCGTGGGGCTCTCACCAGGTTCTGTTACCCACAATCCTTTGCAAACCTCAAAAAGTGGCTAAAAAAACACATGTTCCTCACATTTCTGTGACAGAAAGTTCTGGAATCTGAGAGGAGCCACAAATTTCCTTCCACGCAGCGTTCCCCCAAGTCTCCCGATAAAAATGATACCTCACTTGTGTGGGTAGGCCTGGCGCCCGCGACAGGAAATGCCCCAAATCACAACGTGGACACATCACATTTTTTCATAGAAAACAGTGCCTACCTGTGGATTTTGGCCTCTAGCTCAGCCGGCACCTGGGGAACCCTAGCAAACCAGCACATTTTTGAAAACTAGAAACCCAGGGGAATCCAAGATGAGGTGACTTGTGGGGCTCTGACCAGGTTCTGTTACCCAGAATCCTTTGCAAACCTCAAAATGTGGCTAAAATAACACGTTTTCCTCACATTTCGTGACAGAAAGTTCTGGAATCTGAGAGGAGCCACAAATTTCCTTCCATCCAGCGTTCCCCAAAGTCTCCCGATAAATATGATACCTCACTTGTGTGGTTAGGCCTGGTGCCCGCGACAGGAATAGATCACACAACGGTCAATGTTGGTCCTTACGTGAGGCAGCTGTTGACCCTGGGGTGATCCATTCCTGACACAGGCACTAGGTTTAGGCACTCAAGTGGGGTAGTGTTTTTATCAGGACAGGTGAGGAGTCACTGGGTGGTAGGAATGTTGTGGATCCCAGCATATTCCTGTAGTTTGTGTGACAGAAATGCAAGAACAATTGAGTTTTTTTTCCAACATTTCAGCTTTGCAGGGTATTCTGGGTAAGAAAACTTTGGGGAATCCACACAAGTCACACCTCTGTGGACTCCCCCGAATGTCTAGTTTCCAGAAATGTTTGGGTTTAGTGTGTTTCTCTATATGGCCGCCGAATCCAGGACCAAAAACACAGGTGCCTGCCTTACAAAACCAGTTTGTTTTGCCATAGATAATTTTGATGTCTCCACAATATGATTTGGGTGGTGGAATTTGGGGCTGAACTAAATTGGGGAGCTCCCAAGAGAGCACTCTCTCTCTCTGCTTGCCGCCGCATTCACCTGCTCTGTGGGTTGGCCTAACCCACTATTACCCAGTTGCACGAACAGCTTGGGAAGGGACAGCAGGACTGTCCTCATCACCTCCCTCATAATGTACTGGAAGAGGAGTTATCGAATGGGACTCCTCTGACTGAAAAATCACTCCCAGAGTCTGCGCCATTGTCCTATCCCTCAGATGCTGTCTCAGTATCTGATGTCTCAGTCTCTGATCCTATGTCAGAGCGGTCCTCTATAACCAGAGTGCAGGCAGCAGTCATCCATCAAGATGCCATCTCTGCTATTGGCTAAACTGTTGCTCTAAAACACTAGCCTACGTAGACAGTCACAAAATCGATGGTGTGTGTGAGATACGTGCAACAGTAGAGGCCACCTTACCTGCGCTTCTTCCCTCAATCAGCACGTACTTTCAAGACACTCAAAAAACACCTTGTCACATACCATTCGTCACAGTCTTTAGCACCTCCTGCGCCCAGTCCAACAATCATTAATGGTGCTCCCACTCCCCCCTCCTCGGATTCCCTCATTACCACCCAGCAAAAGTGCCCTTCATCTCTCCATAGCCGCCCTCCACCCCGCACATACATTTCATTGGTATTATAGCGCAGGTAATGGCTGACTTTACTAATGTACTCAGCTATTTACATAAAATACAGATTTGCTCTTTGCAGTAGGCATATAAACCTTCTGCGCTTCTTTATGGCACTAAAACTGCCACTAGACAAGTCGGACCCTTTTCCCCCCAGGGAAACCACACACATATTGACAAAAGTGATATATATATGACAGCCAACCACCTGAAACTCAACTCAAGCAAAACCAAAATAATCCTCTTTGGCCCACACAAAAACACCTGGGACCCCTCAAGGTGGCCCACCACGCTATGCCCTGCACCCACCCCCGCCAACCACCCACGCAACCTCAGCATCATCCTAGACTCCTCCCTCTCGATGACCCAACAAATCAACGCTCTCACCTCCTCATGCTTCAACACACTCCGTATACTGAAAAACATTCAAATGGATCCCCACAGAGACCAGAAAAACTGTCACTCACGCACTCATCAGCAGCAGGCTTTTTTACGGAAACGCCCTCTACGCCGGCACCACTCTAAAACTCAAGCGCAAACTACGCGCATCCAGAACTCAGCAGCACGACTCATCCTCGACCTCCCCCGACACGAACACATCTCTCCACACCTCAAATCCCTCCACTGGCTCCCCACTGACAAAAGGATCACCTTCAAGATCCTCATCCTCGCACACAAATCACTCCACAACACAGGCCCTGCCTACCTCAACGAGAGTCACCTTCCACACCCCCACACGAAACGTCCGCTCAGCTGACCTCTCTCTCGCCTCTGTCTCCCACATCAAACACACCACCACCGGGGGCAGATCCTTCTCCTACCTTGCACCCAAAACCTGGAACGCCCTCACAACCCACCTTCACAAGACCCAAAACCTACTTCTTTTCAGGAAGGGCCTCAAAACCTGGCTTTTCGAACAGTGAACCTCCCAGCCCCTTTCCCTCCCCCCATTCCCACCTCCAGTGCCTTGAGACCCTCACGGGTGAGTAGCGCGCTTTATAAATCTTTGATTGATATATATAGATCTACCTCTATATATATATATATATATATATATATATATCTACATAGATATATCTATAGATATATATCAATGTACATAGATATATCTATCTACATAGATATATATATATAGATCTATATATACATCTATTTTTTTTAGCTGTTGTATGGTTTCCTTGGGGGCCAAAATGTCCCCCAGGGAAACCCTACAACATCTAAAAAAAAAATATTGCCCCCACAGGGGGTCACCCTGCCCACGGGCGACCCCCTGTCATTTTTTTATTTTTTTTAATTTTTCTTTTTGGAAAAAAACAAAACCCTGGGGGGGGGCGCGATTGCGCCCCCCCCCCCCCCCAGGGGGCACCTACCTTTTTTTTAATAAAAAATATGCCGGGGGGGCGGCCCGTTTTCCGAGGGGGCCGCCCCCCCAAAGTGAAATCCCTGGCGTCTAGTGGTGCTTCCTGGCCCCCAATCCCAGCTGTGCTGCGATCGGGGGCCAGGAAACACTTTCAGAAGGCCTCGTAAGAAAGGGGAGACTCTCCTTCTGAAACTGCTTCTGAGGCTGCTTCCTGCTTTGATGGGGAAAACACCTTTGAAACGTCAGCGCGCCTCGCGGCGCACTGACGTCACAAAGGGGCGTGTGGGGGGGAGACACGGAAGCTTCCGTGTCTCCCGGGGGAAGGTTAAAAAAAAAAAGAAATCCTCGGGTGCGATGCACCCGAGGATTTATTAATACCCTTCGTGGTGTCGGCCACTGGTCGTGACCCGCACCAGGGAGGGTGTGTGGGCGTCGGCCAGTGGCTGACGCCCGCATCAAAAAGGTTAACAATCCAGCAATAGACCTGGAGATAATCCCCAATGCAATGAGTAAGTTTTGCTTTAACTGGGAGCCATGAGAGCCTTTGAAAGAAGGACTAAGCCTGCTGCAACATTATGGGCTGCCTTTTGAGTTTGGCGGACGGAAAACTCCTTCCACCAAACTCCTAAGAGGGTGGCCTCCGCCTACGTGGTGACTTCCCCGCGGAGTTAATAAGAGTTTTCTGCTAGGTCAGCGGGTAGAAACCTAAGTTTCTGCCCACTGGCCTAGCAGGATACAGGCTACAGCATTGTCTCCAGCTCATAATCGAGCCAGTGGCAATGCTGTAGCCTGCAAGGTGCACCAGCACCCTTGCAATGGTCACTGTCTGCAAAGCAGACAGTGAACCTTGTGATGGTGCTGTCCAGGTGGGGCCCTGCACTGCCCATCCCAATGGTTAAAGTAAGACAATGCCAACTTTCTAAAAGTGGCATTTTCAGACTTACAATTTAAAATCCGAGTCAAGAGATACCAAACTCCACATTTCTATCTTTTCACAATTGGAAGTTACACTTAAAATATGTTTTAAGGTAATCCCAATGTTATCCCATGTGAGAGATAGGCCTTGCAACAGTGAAAGACAAATTCAGCAGTTTTTCACTACCTGGACATTCAAACTTAAGTACATGTCTAACTTTTTAAATACACTACACCCTGCCCTTGGGGCTAACTAGGGCTTACATTAGTCGTGGCTTACATGTAATATAAAGGAAGGTTTGAGCCTGGCAAGTGGGTGCATTTGCCAGGTTGAAAGAGAAGTTTAAACCTGCACATACAGGCCCACTAGTGGTTGGTCTGAGTCATGTTTAAAGTGCTACAGTAGTGGGTGGGACAATCAGTACTGCAGGCCCAAAAGTAGCATTTAATGTACATGCCCTGGGTACATGTAGTGCACTTGACTAGGGACTTACAAGTAAATTACATTAGCAAATTGTGGTTAAGCCAATGTTACCATGTTTAGAGGAGGGAGTACATGCACAGGCCTAGAGTCCTAATGCCAACACTACAGGGTCAGAAAAATAAGTGGAGGAAGGCAAAAGGTTTGGGGACGACCCTGCAGAAAACATCATTTCCAACAATAAACATTTTATTTGGTTAGTTAATGTGATGGAACATTTTATTATAATAGTTTGAAATTAGTAATACTTATTTTAAACTAATTTGCATTTTTATTATGCATTCAAGTATTTTTAATTTTCTGAAGAGTTTAAACCCTACATTTATACTTTACCAAAGGAAGGAATATCTATGCCTTTGTGGTCCCTAGGTGTCCATTGCAATTCATAAGGTTTTAGCATTTTACTATTTGAAGTAAGCTACACTAAGCAAAGATATACAACATGGGAACTTTCAACTACAGAACACAAATGTTCTTTCATTTCTCATTTACTGTAATTTGAAAACCAAAACCTTTAATGTTTTAGAGTTTTATTTCATTTCATTGATTTTGTTTCTATAAGAGTTGGGCAACTTAGTGGTTGCATCATAGGACTTAACGGATGGTTTACATATAGTGGGTAGAAGGATAGCCATCTATGACAAAACCAAAGTAACATAGGGAACATTAAATGTGGGACAGGCCAAAAATCATTCAGAATAGGAGGATAAAGAGCAGTTTTCTAAAGCTAAGAAAACTGTCAGTAGTGAAGGAGAAAGAAAACAAGTTCCATAGGGAGGAGCCGTGAGGATCGAATTATTTGTCACCAATACGTTTAGATCTTGGGGTAGATAATCTAAGGTATTTGGCATGTTGATAAGACAGCAATAGTTTTGTGAGGTAGGTAGGTCCTTGTCCATAGTATTACATGAAAGACCAAGATTTCAACCTTAAATTTCATTGTACTCTAATAGTGTCAATAAGACAAGGATAATATGAGTGTTGCATTTAAGGTATGCAATGAGTCAAACAGCATATATTTCATCTTTCCTCAGCTTGGGAATGTTGTTAGCAATTAGGACTACATGATTATTTTTAGAATAGTCAGAACACTGTGGAGTAGAGATAAGATCATTTGTTAGGCACATGGGTAGTAAAGTGTGCTTAACAGCATTGTATATTTGAGGGATCATTGATAAGTCAGTCTCAACAGTGTCCAAGCTGCAAACACACTGAGAGAGTGTATTGGGGCCTCAGTGAAATGAAATGAAATTTGGATGTTTTTCTTGTTAGAGTTGAGGAACAAGTAGGTCAGATAAATTCAGTTTTGGATACATATGTCACTCCACAAGCTCTAGGGAATGTCCTGGAAGATTAGACACTTTGATGTGATTTTGTGAGTCTCCAGCATTCATATAGTATCCTAGGTTTTAGCTTCCAAAGAGGTTCCAAAGAGGTATCACACAGATGTTGCAAGGGACATTCTGAGAGAGCTGATCCTTAAATGACTCAACAGGTGATGCTGATTTTTGTGGGATATGAACAGGCCCAGTTCAACCTGGTAAGTACTGTTTAGCTAAGAGTGTGGAAAATGATTTGATGGTAGTTTCATCGATGAAAAAGCTGGATGACAGATAGATTCTGTGTTCGACCGTGTGAAATTATGACTTTGTCCTGGTCCAGAGCGACCAGATACTGCAGATGCTGCTTTGTGTCTTTAAGCACCAATTGCCCTTAAATCTTTAAAATTGCATATCTCCAATCCTACTAATTTATTACATTTTACTCTATCAGTTTTAGTTGGTGTGGGAGTTTTCTTGTGTTGCATTTTCCCTTTATTACTGTTTGAAGTGCAGCATAAAAACTTTACACATTGTCTCCAAGTTTAGGCTGACTGCTTTTTGCCCAGCTACCAGAGGGTTGAGCACAGTTAATTGGGGTTTCCTTGTGTCTCACCCTGATAGAGATTGTGGCTGCAGCTTCATCTCCACCACCATCCCCATCAACAAGTAACCCAAACTCCAACAATAACTTTGTGTGATACTAAAAAAGCAAGATTTTGGGCGTGAAAATATTCTTTCTGCCCAAGATGATGTATGCAGCACAGGCTCTTCCCCTTTGGTTTTCAGCAGATGATATCACAATACAGGCTACATTCACGAGGTGCATTTGGAATGATGGCACACCTAGTACTAATGCCACATTGTATAAAAGACTAGCACAGGAAGGAGTAGGATTGCCGAATCTAACATATATATGCCTCACAATTGTGCCTCACTCTAGATTGGCACCATTGCCACATTCCTACCTACCAAGCCATGGGGAACATTTAAGGAAGACTACTCACCTCTTCCCTTAAACCATGTATTATTGTTGTAACCTAAAGATAGATTTCTACAAATCACACCACTGAACTCCTCATCAATTCTGATTAAATACTAGGACCAACTCACAAGGTGACATGCTGTAAACTTGTTTCCCATGCTAACACCAATTATCAGTTTTTAGCCAGAATTCAAACCAGGGTAATTGTTCTGAGCACTGGTGATTAGAAGACCTTCAGTCTTGGGTAGCATATCAGAATGGCGCAACCCTAGCCTGATCAACTTGTGGACAACTTTTTGACCTAACAAGGGTAGACAAATTTTGACTAAACCAAATCCATCATTTGGCTAAAGCTATTGGTAGTAGAGAGAAGACACCTATTAAACAGCTACTCTACCGAGGCTGTCCAAGAGCAGGTACTTTTCACTCATAGAATAAAATAATTAACCTGGTTCAAATGAACAAAACTGTGAGTTAAAATGGGAGCAAGCTCTGGGGATGGAAACACCAGAAGATACCTGGATAAACAAATGTTCAAGATAAGACAGGACAAAAATGTGCTTGCAACATAAAGTCAATGAGTACAAGATACATATAATGTGGTACTTCATAACTGTTCGATTACATGCTATGTTTGTTGTCTCTGATCAGTGCTGGAGGGGATGCCGAGAAAGAGAGAGATTAAGATACCCATCTTCATATGTGGTGGACATGCAGGCACATCCAATTTTTCTAAAAAGAAATAATATTGTAGACAAGAAAGATATGTGATAGCGAATTGACACAACCTGTTAGTACAACTTTTCGGGGATCCAGAGGAAGATAATCACTATTCTAACACAACCTCAAGAGGCAGGCTATTGCACACTTTTAGATTGAGCATGCAATCGCTTTGACCTGTTGTAAGTCTTGAGGCTTTTAACCACGCCCACCGCACGCCCCTCACTTTCACTCGTTCGTTAGCATGCCTTTAAAAAATCCTTTATCATCATTGGTAAATGCTTTATGTTTGTCCCTCCTTGGGGCAGTTTTGTTACCGCCTTGCAGACTTCCCATGTTACATAAATAAATGCACGATTGCCAATACGGTTCACTGCGAGCGAACTTCTTTTCCTTTGTGTTTCTCTTCTTCACATTCATGCTCATGGAGGCCATGGCACTTTCAATGAGCTCATTTTTGTGAAATGTTTTGCTTTTCATTTTCAGTGGCAAGAAAAGTCCAGTTAGGAATTTACAATGCAAATAGCTCTAACTCAAGCAAATGCGAGACCCACTGCATTGCAAATGCTTGTTTATCAACTGTGAGTATCATCAAAGCACAACCCTGGAAGAACCCTGTTCTTCCTCAGCCATCCATTTAGTGGATGTAAAATAGGCATATTTGAGCTTTGGAGAAGCTCACAGCCTTGATAGCTGATAGAATGTATAAACATGGAAGGGTATGGCTATCATTCAAAATATTTGTTTAGAGAGAAAGGGACACTCTGGCTCCCACAACACTGATGGTGGCAACTTTAAGATTCTCTCATCTTGGAGAGCTGTGTACATCTGAGAGTGATGAAAGATGAAAGGATGGACATGTAAAGACCTAAGTGGTAACTGAAAGTCTCAAAATATTCCTGGACCTTTGATTTACTGACGTGCTTTCTCTCTTGCACTCTTCCTTCAGTTGTTTCTCTTTTCTTTCACGACACCTGCCTGCCTGCTGTCCTAACTGGCTGTAGACTGTTATATCATTTTGTTAATATCTGATTCTATGTTCTGTTTGCTGTGAAGTAGGTGTGGCATTGTGGGTGACCGATGTCCTGTATAAAAAAAGAATGAATGAAATGTTTCTAAAAGCATGATTGCATGGTCTCTCTACCTCAATTTACCTTGGTTCTACATGGGAATGTTCAATACATAATCACTGGTGCATTTAGGTTAAAGTGTATGATACTATAGCAAAATGCCTTTCTGCGGTATCTGTGCATTTGGCAAAAGAGGAAGATTAACTTTTTTCTCTCTGTAGACTGATGGAACTGAAGTGCTGTGCCAGGTTGGCAATGCCCTGGAATCAGTTAGCTGTCAAGTTGCCTATCCTGTTTTCAAAACTGGACAAAAGGTAAATAACTTTTGAATCCCTGAAATACTGTGTGTGTAATTTATGTTACCATTGGCTGCAGTAGTTCAAGACCACTAAAGAAAACTTATCACAGATCTACAAAAGCAGTGAAACCTGTCTAACTTTGCCTCAAACATGTCATTAGTTATGTCAAACATAGACTTTGGCCAATAAAATGCTGATTTTCCTCTTTGTCTTTCAAGTAGTAAAACTATATATTAAAATGTTGCAGTTGGACTCTCGCTCTTAAGCGAGACTGCTGGTTTAGGGATGACAGCACTTTTGTTTGTAGGCGACTAGGCCAATCCTACAAGTCACAATTGTCGGCTCAACCCTCCTGGCTCACAAGCAGTACCTCACCAAAAACCCCCAACAGTAAAAGGTGATTTCTGCCAGCCTTACGCATGGACTCCAGATTGCGACATCTCAGGGAAGTTGTGGTGGAACGGAAGTTAGCCTTTTCTCATGTTAGTAATGTAGGAAGTTGGCTCTGTATGCACTATTTCAAAGTAAGAAATAGCATGCACAGAGTCCAAGGGTTCCCCTTAAAGGTAAGATAGTGGCAAAAATAGATAATTCGAATGCTCTATTTTGTGGTAGTGTGGTCGAGCAGTAGGCTTATCAGAGGGTAGTGTTAAGCATTTGTTGTACACACACAGACAATAAGTGAGGAACACACACTCAAAAGACAATTCCAGGCCAATAGGTTTTTAAATAGAAAAATATATTTTCTTAGTTTATTTTAAGAACCACAGGTTCAAGATTTACAACTAACACTTCAAATGAAAGGTATTTCACTCAGGTATCATAGGAACTTTGAATCAATACAATATCATGTACAGTGTAAGCACAAATGGCAATAAGCTATTTTAAAACTAGTGCAATTTTCAACAGTTCCTGGGGGAGGTAAGTTTTGGTTAGTTTTTGCAGGTAAGTAAAACACCTACAGGGTTCAAAGTCGGGTCCAAGGTAGCCCACCGTAGGGGGTTCAGGGCAACCCCAAAGTTACCACACCAGCAGCTAAGGGCCGGTCAGGTGCAGAGGTCAAAGTGGTGCCCAAAACGCATGTGCTTCGATGGAGAAGGGGGTGCCCCGGTTCCAATCTGCCAGCAGGTAAGTACCCACGACTTCGGAGGGCAGACCAGGGGGGTTTTGTAGGGCACCAGGGGGGACACAAGTCAGCACAAAAGTACACCCTCAGTGGCACAGGGGCGGCCGGGTGCAGAGTGCAAACAGGTGTCGAGTTTGCAATAGGTTTCAATGGGAGACCCAGGGGTCTCTTCAGCGAAGCAGGCAGGCAAGGGGGTGGCTCCTCGGGGTAGTCACCACCTGGGCAAGGGAGAGGGCCACCTGGGCGTCGCTTCTGCACTGGAGGTCGGATCCTTCAGGTCCTGGGGGCTGCGGGTGCAGGGTCTTTACCAGGCGTCGGGTTCTTTAAAGCAGGCAGTCGCGGTCAGGGGGAGCCTCTGGATTCCCTCTGCAGGCGTCGCTGTAGGGGCTCAGGGGGGTCAACTCTGGCTACTCACGGGCTCGCAATCGCTTGGGAGTCCTTCCTGTAGTGTTGTTTCTCCGCAGGGGGCATCGGGTGCAGAGTGTAAAGTCTCACGCTTCCGGCGAGAAATGTGGAGTCCTTTAAAAGTTATTTCTTTGTTGCAAGCTGTAGTTTCTTTGGAACAGGGCCGCTGTCCTCAGGAGTTGTTGGTCCTTTTAGATGCAGGGTAGTCCTCTGAGGCTTCAGAGATCTCTGGACCCTGGGGGATGCGTCGCTGTTTCAGTTTTTCTCGAAGTGAGGAGACAGGCCGGTAGGGCTTGGGCCAAAGCAGTTGGTGTCTCCGTCTTCTCTGCAGGGCTTCAGGTCTGCAGTCCTTCTTCGTCTTCAGGTTGCAGGAATCTATCTTCCTAGGTTCTGGGGGCCCCTAAATACTCAATTTAGGGGTGTGTTTAGGTCTGGGGGGTTAGTAGCCAATGGCTACTAGCCCTGAGGGTGGCTACACCCTCTTTGTGCCTCCTCCCTGAGGGGAGGGGGGCACATCCCTAATCCTTTTGGGGCAATCCTCCATCTGCAAGATGGAGGATTTCTAAAAGTCAGAGTCACCTCAGCTCAGGGCACCTTAGGGGTTGTACTGACTGACCAGTGACTCCTCCTTGTTTTTCTCATTATCTCCTCCGGCCTTGCTGCCAAAAGTGGGGCCGTGGCCGGAGGGGGCGGGCATCTCCACAAGCTGGGATGCCCTGTGGCGCTGTAACAAAGGGGGTGAGCCTTTGAGGCTCACTGCCAGGTGTTACAGTTCCTGCAGGGGGAGGTGAGAAGCACCTCCACCCAGTACAGGCTTTGTTACTAGCCACAGAGTGACAAAGGCACTCTCCCCATGTGGCCAGCAACATGTCTGGTGTGTGCCAGTCTGGCAAAAACTAGTCAGCCCACACTGGAAGTCGGGTATGTTTTCAGGGGGCATATCTAAGGTGCCGTCTGGGGTGTATTTCACAATAAAATTTACACTGGCATCAGTGTGCATTTATTGTGCTGAGAAGTTTGATACCAAACTTCCCAGTTTTCAGTGTAGCCATTATAGTGCTGTGGAGTTCGTGTATGACAGACTCCCAGACCATATACTCTTATGGCTACCCTGCAATTACAATGTCTAAGGTTTTGCTTAGACACAGTAGGGGCATAGTGCTCATGCACCTATGCCCTCACCTATGGTATAGTGCACCCTGCCTTAGGGTGTGAGGTTGGCATGGCACCCTGAGGGGAGTGCCATGTCGACTTAGTCATTTTCTCCCCACCAGCACACACAAGCTGGGCATCAGGGCCCTCAGTACCAGGGGTACCAGTTACAAGGGAGTTACCTGGATGCCAGGGTGTGCCATTTGTGGAGACAAAGGTACAGGTTAGGGAAAGAACACTGGTGCTGGTGCCTGGTTAGCAGGCCTCAGCACACTTTCAAATCATAACTTGGCATCAGCAAAGGCAAAAAGTCAGGGGGTAACCATGCCAAGGAGGCATTTCCTTACAAGTAACAAGTCTCAGTCATACACAGGCAATAAAGGAGATGCAGGAGAGTTTTCAATAGGTTTATTGGAAAGACAGCAACGTCCGGTAAAATGCATGAACTGTAATGATCATAATAATGAATAATAAAGAAGCATGATTGTAAAGATGAGAGTCGTGAATACAAAGACGCCCACCATTTTACAATAAACATGAAATGTAAAATCCCTAGCATAGAGAACCTAATCCCTAACCTAATGATAACTAGATGTGATAAGCCTAATCAGCCAGTACCATGTCCATGAGAAGCGTCCCCCAACACTTGTTACCTTGGAATGAGGTCTTTAGGTCAGACTCTGTGGTGACACAAAGGCCGAGTCTGCATCAAGGCAAAGTGAAGCATAGATGGTGTCAATAGCATCTGGTAGGAATCCCTCTGATAACCTTGTCTGTGTGAGATGTATTTATACAGATCTTGTAGGACCCCGGATGCAGGTTTGTTCCCAAACAGTAGATATAGGAGCAGGCTTGTGGCAGCAATTATGTAAACAATTCCCACCAAAAGTACATTATGTTCCTGTCACACGTAAGTGGGAAAGGGACATGATGTGAATACCTACGTACATCCCTTGATTTTGATGCTGATAGTGATGCCTTCACTAAGGGGCACTGATAACGTAAATCAAAACATTGCTCTAACTCTAAACAAAGGCAGCCATCTTAAAAGAAATAATAAAATAAATAGGCTAAGACAGAGCAGGAAGTAGGTTAAAAGTCACTAGATGACGGGGGCACAGGCCTGCAACCCAGAAGGCTAAGCTAAACTCCTGAGACCCATTAAAACTAAATAGGATCCACCACAAAAACGTCTCAAATACTCCATGTATGAGATAATTTAAACTCTTATACCAACAGACATTTGATCTGGATGTGGCTTTATCTATTACTTTATTTTATCAAAGTCTGCTAAGTTGCATGATATATTTTGCATTTAATGCTTATATTTTTTTAATTTCTTGATATGCCATCCTACTCGTGTACAAACTTCCAACATCTTTTTTTCAATATTTTTGAAGACAAATGAAAGTCTTTCCAACTTTGAATAGTTTTGAAAGTTTTTGTTTTCAAGACCTCCACGGGAAAACTGTAATATTTGTAACAATTTATGGACTACATACCCTTGCCTCATCTCAGAATAATGGTTCTTATTTTTTTTTTTACTTTGTCCACAATAGTGAGGGCCTTGTTTGAGAAAAATGATGAATTCCACATCTGCTGACTTTGCTGTTTTCCATCTAATTTTGTGGTATGTGGCCCGCAGGGTTTCTGTTAGTGCACATGCTGCTTGCTCCACGATTGACCCTCAGTTTGTGTGCCACTGGACAGCTCCGCTGAGTGACAGCAACAGTCCCCCAATCTATTTAAGGTGAGGAGACCATCACCATGGATTGTGTGGTGGATGCGGATAGGGAAATCAGTCAAACCCTGACTCAGAGAGAAAGCTTGTTTTTGTTTTACTGAACAAAATTCTGCTTTGAGAGTTTCAGTAAAACATAAGGGTATACTGAGTGGGGCTAAGCATATGGCAATTGTTCAACATTCTGCTCTGCTTACAATTCATTCACCACACTGCTGGATGCACTACAGACAGATCCCTGTAGCGGTAGGTGGGATTGAGAGGATCTCAAATATGGCCTGCACCCCCAATCCCCCATGGGTTTAAATTAGACCCTTAGGCTATTGTTCATAGGAAAGCTACGGAAAAAAAACAGTCAGAGAAATACTCTGTATACATATTTCATCATAGAATCATGATGCACATTCTTAAGTAGATTAAAAAATGTGCCTGTGATTTTACCTATAACTAGTTCATTTTAAGGAGATTTCAGGACAAATGTGTTTATTGCCATATTTACAAATTTATTAGGAAACATAGCTTAGCACTGATTATTAAACCTGAACAAATTGAAAACAAACTACCATGAATTTATCACTTCTGTTGATCATCCTCCTTAATGCATTTTCTTAAGTTTCTTACTTTTCCTCTGCCCCGGTAAAATATTGTTTTACACACCACTATCAAGGCTGATCACTTTGCCAAATACTTTCAGTCCAAGGTCCACCACATATGAACCACCATTTCTACCCTGCTTCCTGCTCTATACCTGGTCTATCCACTAACTATTTCCTCCTTTGTTACAAAATACTTCAAATACATTTTAAACTCAGATCTAACAGTCCTTTCTTTTGCCCCTCTAGCACATTCATCCTGGAATCAAAACCCTATCATGTGTCCTCCTCCCTCCTTTATGCAACCAGTCATTTACCAAAGGCATTTCAGTATCCTTGTTGCCATTACTGCCTCTGGAACAATAGCAGACCCATCTTTTCAAATGAACTACCACCCTGTCTTTCAAAAATTCCTTTTCTTCTCCAATGTCTTGGATATTATAATGTCTAACTATTCACATGCTAAGGGTTCTCCTCTATTCTGGTTTTTGCATTCTCTACTCCAATGATACTGCCCTTTAGAATGTTGTTAAATTTATCACTTAAGCACAGTAGGTACATTTGTAAACTATCTTTATCCTTCTTCACATACTGGCTACCTTTGATAGACTCACTAACCCATATCTTCGAGGGAACATTAATCTCTGTTAGCAACACTCAATCTACCCTACGTTGAGTCTGCATTTATCTCTTAACCATTCTTTTTCAGGCTGTTGGTGCTCAGTCTAATCCTCATTTACCAGCTAGCACTAGGAGTGCCCATGAGGTCTGGATCCTCTCATTGCATACCTCCTCTCTTGATCATATTATCTGCTCCTTTGGCTTCTCTTACTACCTTTATGCTGATAACATCAAAATAATTTTCCATTATCTTTTTCAGCCCCGTGATCATGTCTTGAACTGTCTGACATTTATAAGACACTGCATGAGCCTACAATCCTTAATGCTTAACATCTAATTTCCACCCTCTTCTCTCCCATCCACAATGTTTGAATTTCCTACCTTTTGAGTTACGCTCTCTCCAATTTTACATAGCTTTTTCACCAATCTCTTTGAAGCTGGTTTTGTTGGCTCCCATGCCTAATGCTAAGATGCTTCTCTGCAATTGTAAATAACGAAATAAAATAAATGTTATCTTTTTTTTTATACCATCTTTTTATTGGGCTTAAACAGGTTATTAGCACCAGACGAATGCACAACTGAACTTGCAGCACAGCAATTTTATGATCAGCAGAGCAATTGACATAAACCTTGGAACTTATCAGCATTGAATATATTTCCACACTCTCCCACAGTCCTGACAATCCCCCCAAAACATCTTCCGTTTCATGCCTCCCGCACCCCTGTGGCCCCATTTCAGACCTTTGTTGTGTATGCCCAGATTTCCTCATCCATGCAGGAGTGGGGGTTATGAACTCTCTGGACGGTGATACTGATACCATGCAAACCATATTTTATAGTATTTGAGAGGAAAGCCCCTTTGCTGTGCTCCAAGGTCGGGGGTTGCAGTCCCGCCAAGCCCTGATAATGTCCCTCTTGGCCAACACCAAGCCCAGCCACAGCAGCGCAGTACGGAATCTGTCCTAGTCTATTTTCTTAGTGACATGGATATTTACCAGCTTGGATTCTTGGGGCAAAGTCCCCCCAATCCTGGTCCAGGCATGACAACATACCCTCCCAGAGCGGGGTCACATGACCAAATTGTGTGGAGCAGGTCTCCCAGTTGTGTCAAGCTTTGCAGGCATGTCAGGAAAGCCATCACCCCCATTCTCCACAAGCTACCACACGTGTAGAAAATCCTATGCAAATAATTCCACTGTATGAGGTTGAACTGTGAGGCAGTTGAAATGTCACAGGAGATGTACAGGCCTCCCTTCTTTCCTCATCAGTGAGGGATCTCAGCCCCCCTCCCGCATCCCCCTTAGGCTGGCAAAGCAACCAGGAGTATTGATCACCAGTGATCGGTACACCTAGGATATGTTGTGGCTAGTCAGATCCCTCATGAGTAATTTAGCTTCCAAAGAATATAATGGGTGAGGGCATGCCAGAACTGCAGATACCAAAAGAACTGTGAACTGTTCAGGGCACAATCTTCTTGCAGCTCTGAGAAGGATGTCAGTACAATAGCTGATATAGGGGGTCAATCCGACCCTGGCGGTCATGGACCGCCAGGGCCGGGGACGGAGGAAGCACCGCCAACAGGCTGGCGGTGCTTCAGGGTCAATTCAGACCGCAGCGGTAAAGCCGCGGTCAGAAAAGGGAAACCGTCGGTTTCCCGCCGGTTTTTCCCTGCCCCAGGGAATTCTCCACGGCGGCGCTGCAAGCAGCGCCGCCATGGGGATTCCGACCCCCTTCCCGCCAGCCTGTTCCTGGAGGTTTACACCGCCAGGAAGAGGCTGGCGGGAACGGGTGTCGTGGGGCCCCATTAAGATTTTCAGTGTCTGCAAAGCCACTGCCACTGCACCCGTCGCACACCAGCAACTCCGCTGGCTCCATTCGAAGCCGGCTTCATCGTTGCTGGGGCTTTCCCGCTGGGCGGGCGGGCGGCCTGCCCAGCGGGGAAGTCAAAATGACCGCCGCGGGGTCGGAATCACCCCCATAATGTCTCCCAGTATCAAAATTCCTATGATGTCCCACACATTGAAGCCCCTCAGGGCCATGACCTGCAACACCTGGTTTCAATGTCCCAGTGGGGTTACTTTTTTCAACCAGTCCATTCACCCAAGGGTCCTATATGTTTCCTTTTATACATGAAGGGTTACTAATGTTGTCGGCGGAAGGTCATCCAGCAGGGTCCCCCCATATAGCAAATGTAGGAGGGTATCTCCTGTGTTGCCCATCTTTTGGTATGAAGTGCAGGTTCAGGTGTAGTGCTGCCCCACCACTCATTTAGTACAATGAAGTGCGAGGTCCTGTAACACGACAGTATGTCCGGGGTTGCAATACCACCATCGTAAGGGTGTTTGTAACATTTACTGAGGGCTATCCGCAGTATATGGTGGTTTCACAGAAAATTCTGCCGCAGTGAGTTCAGTTTCTTAAAGAGGGAGGATGGAAGCAGGAACAGTTAGTTCTGCAGCTGGTACATCAGATGGGGAAGGATGTCCATCATATATATGGCACAGTATCCTAGCATAGAAAGCGGTAGTGTTCCCCAAAGTCCTGGGACCTTCATTCCAGGTGAGGATGGATATTGTGAACCCAGGCCCGGTCGGAGTCATTGGTCAAGTATTCTCCCCAAGTAAAGGAAGCCATCTTGAAGGATCGGTATGCCATCTGCCCACCGGAGTGCAGAAGTGGGGCACTCTATAAAGCAAACTGTGGACTTGGCTTTGTTGGCTGTAAGCCCAGTAAAGGCCCCAAAGAAACCTAGCATCTGAACGGGGCGTATAAAACATGCTAGGTAACGCTTACTGACATACTCGTAGAAAATACTCCGGTTGGTTCGGTCACGATGCTCATGTTTACAGAAACTAAACCTCAACAAGAAACACTTACCAATATAAACGTAGCAGGTGCCCCAGTTGAAGCTCAGCTTCTGGAAAGGACAAGCCACCCTAACTCTCGGACTTGGCAAAGATAAAGCAAGGCTGTGCGCTCAGAGATCCCATAGCAAAAAAAGATCCAGAATCCTTCCTGGAGGTGAACTGATGATGTACTAGAGCGTAATCTGTATCTGACTGTGACGCGCGGGTTCTATCTTCCTCTCCTGGAGACACAGAGTAGAAGGTCTCCCTTTATGTAGCACCTGTAAGCTCCGCCCGCTGAGCCACGCCCCGTCCACCCTCGAATGTAGGTAAAGGAATTCCCGCTTTTTACCAGGATGACGGACAGCTTTCCAAAACGACCCCACTGCGTTTACCGCCGATTCCGGTGGTGCGTTGTTGATGCACAGAAGCACGAGGACATCTCCACAGAGACACACTAGTAACAATAACATTGCCAAAGGCACACAAGGTTGCTGGAGACGTTTACCCCGTGGCCCGTCAGGTACCCCTAGTGTACAATATAAACGGGGCGTATAAAACATGCTAGGTAACGCTTACTGACATACTCGTAGAAAATACTCCGGTTGGTTTCGGTCACGATGCTCATTTTTACAGAAACTAAACCTCAACAGGAAACACTTACCAATATAAACGTAGCAGGTGCCCCAGTTGAAGCTCAGCTTCTGGAAAGGACAAGCCACCCTAACTCTCGGGCTTGGCAAAGATAAAGCAAGGCTGTGCGCTCAGAGATCCCATAGCAAAAAGATCCAGAATCCTTCCTGGAGGTGAACTGATGATGTACTAGAGCGTAATCTGTATCCGACTGTGACGCGCGGGTTCTATCTTCCTCTTCTGGAGGCACAGAGTAGAAGGTTCTCCCTTTATGAAGCACCTGTAAGCTCCGCCCGCTGAGCCACGCCCCGTCCACCCTCGAAGTAGGTAAAGGAATTCCCGTCTTTTACCAGGATGATGGACAGCTTTCCAAAACGACCCCCTGCCTTTACCGCCGTTTCCGGTGGTGCGTTGTTGATGCGCCGAAGCACGAGGACATCTCCACAAAGACGCACTAGTAACAATAACATTGCCAAAGGCACACAAGGTTGCTGGAGACGTTTCACCCCGTGGCCCATCACGTACCCCTAGTGTACAATATAAACAGGGTGTATAAAACATGCTAGGTAACGCTTACTGACATACTCGTAGAAAATACTCCGGTTGTGTAGGCCACGATGCTCATTTTACAGAAACTAAACCTCAACAGGAAGCACTTACCAATATAAACGTAGCAGGTGCCGCAGTCGAAGCTCAGCCTCTGGAAAGGACAAGCCACCCTGACTCTTGGGCTTGGCAAGGATGAAGCACGGCTGTGCGCTCAGAGATCCCATATCAGAGGAAGATCTGGATTCCTTCCTGGAGGTGAACTGATGGTGTGCTGGAGCGTGGTCTGTATCTGACTGTGACGCGCGGGTTCTATCTTCCTCTCCTGGAGACACAGAGTAGAAGGTTCTCCCTTTATGAAGCACCTGTAAGCTCCGCCCGCTGAGCCACGCCCCGTCCACCCTCGAAGTAGGTAAGGAATTCCCGCCTCTTGCCAGGATGACGGACAGCTTTCCAAAACGAGCCCACTGCATTTTTACCGCCGATTCCGGTGGTGTGTTGTTGATGCGCAGAAGCACGAGGACATCTCCACAAAGACGCACTAGTAACAATAACATTGCCAAAGGCACACAAGGTTGCTGGAGACGTTTACCCCGTGGCCCATCACGTACCCCTAATGTACAATATAAACAGGGTATATAAAACATGCTAGGTAACGCTTACTGACATACTCGTAGAAAATACTCCGGTTGTGTAGGCCACGATGCTCATTTTACAGAAACTAAACCTCAAAGGAAGCACTTACCAATATAAACGTAGCAGGTGCCGCAGTCGAAGCTCAGCTTCTGGAAAGGACAAGCCACCCTAACTCTCGGGCTTGGCAAAGATAAAGCAAGGCTGTGCGCTCAGAGATCCCATAGCAGAGGAAGATCCAGAATCCTTCCTGGAGGTGAACTGATGATGTACTGGAGCGTAATCTGTATCTGACTGTGACGCGCGGTTTCTATCTTCCTCTCCTGGAGACACAGAGTAGAAGTTTCTCCCTTTATGAAACACCTGTGAGCTCCGCCCGCTGAGCCACGCCCCGTCAACCCTCGAAGTAGGTAGGGGAATTCCCACCTCTTGCCAGAATGATGGACAGCTTTCCAAGGCGACCCCACTGCGTTTGCCGCCGACTCGCGTGGTGCGTCGTTGATGCGCAGGGGCGCGAGGACATCTCCGCGGGGACGCACTAGTGGCAATGACATTGCCGGGGGCACACAAGGTTGCTGAAGACGTTTTGCCCCCGTGGCCCATCACGTACCCTAGTGTACAATGTGGACGCGGCAGATGCCGTGTTTGAAGCTCACCTTCTGGAAAGGACGGCCCACCCTGGCTCTTGGGCTTAGCAGGGATGGGGCGGGGCGGGGCTGTGCGCTCAGAGATCCCATGGCGGAGGGGATCTGGAATCCTTCCTGGAGGTGAGCTGATGATGTGCTGGAGCGTGGTCTGTGTCTGACTGGGACGCGCGGTTTCTGTCTTCCTCTGCTGGAGACACAGAGTGGAGGGTTTCTCCCTTTGTGGAGCACCTGTGGGCTCCGCCCGCTGGGCCACGCCCCGTCCACCCTCGAGGTAGGTGGGGGAGTTCCCGCCTTTTTTACCAGGATGATGGATGGAGGACTAAGTATTTTTTACCCATGTTTCTAATTATGTATTGTATGTGCAGATGTGTGTGTATAAGTCATGTGTGTGTGTGTGTATAAATATATATATATATGTATATATGTTGTTTCTGTGCCTGGCATGTTTCTATGAATTTCTGCTCTCTTTTTATCACACTTATCTACTCATCGCTTGTAAAGAAATGGCTCCCTGTTGCAGTTACCCCCCACTTTTTGCCTGATACTGATGCTGACTTGACTGAGAAGTGTGCTGGGACCCTGCTAACCAGGCCCCAGCACCAGTGTTCCTTCACCTAAAATGTACCATTGTATCCACAATTGGCACACCCTGGCATTCAGATAAGTCCCTTGTAACTGGTACTTCTAGTACCAAGGGCCCTGATGCCAAGGAAGGTCTCTAAGGGCTGCAGCATGTCTTATGCCACCCTAGAGACCCCTCACTCAGCACAGACACACTGCTTACAAGCCTGTGTGTGCTAGTGAGAACAAAATGAGTAAGTCGACATGGCACTCCCCTCAGGGTGCCATGCCAGCCTCTCACTGCCTATGCAGTATAGGTAAGACACCCCTCTAGCAGGCCTTACAGCCCTAAGGCAGGGTGCACTATACCATAGGTGAGGGTACCAGTGCATGAGCACTGTGCCCCTACAGTGTCTAAACAAAACCTTAGACATTGTAAGTGCAGGGTAGCCATAAGAGTATATGGTCTGGGAGTCTGTTTTACACGAACTCCACAGCACCATAATGGCTACACTGAAAACTGGGAAGTTTGGTATCAAACTTCTCAGCACAATAAATGCACACTGATGCCAGTGTACATTTTAGTGTAAAATACACCACAGAGGGCACCTTAGAGGTGCCCCCTGAAACTTAACCAACTAGCTGTGTAGGCTGACTGGTTCCAGCAGCCTGCCACACTAGAGACATGTTGCTGGCCCCATGGGGAGAGTGCCTTTGTCACTCTGAGGCCAGTAACAAAGCCTGCACTGGGTGGAGATGCTAACACCTCCCCCAGGCAGGAGCTGTGACACCTGGCGGTGAGCCTCAAAGGCTCACCCCTTTGTCACAGCCCAGCAGGGCACTCCAGCTTAGTGGAGTTGCCCGCCCCCTCCGGCCACGGCCCCCACTTTTGGCGGCAAGGCTGGAGGGAACAAAGAAAGCAACAAGGAGGAGTCACTGGCCAGTCAGGACAGCCCCTAAGGTGTCCTGAGCTGAAGTGACTCTAACCTTTAGAAATCCTCCATCTTGCAGATGGAGGATTCCCCCAATAGGGTTAGGATTGTGACCCCCTCCCCTTGGGAGGAGGCACAAAGAGGGTGTACCCACCCTCAGGGCTAGTAGCCATTGGCTACTAACCCCCCAGACCTAAACACGCCCTTAAATTTAGTATTTAAGGGCTACCCTGAACCCTAGAAAATTAGATTCCTGCAACTACAAGAAGAAGGACTGCCCAGCTGAAAACCCCTGCAGCGGAAGACCAGAAGACGACAACTGCCTTGGCTCCAGAAACTCACCGGCCTGTCTCCTGCCTTCCAAAGATCCTGCTTCAGCGACGCCTTCCAAAGGGACCAGCGACCTCGACATCCTCTGAGGACTGCCCCTGCTTCGAAAAGACAAGAAACTCCCGATGACAGCGGACCTGCTCCAAGAAAAGCTGCAACTTTGTTTCCAGCAACTTTAAAGAACCCTGCAAGCTCCCCGCAAGAAGCGTGAGACTTGCAACACTGCACCCGGCGACCCCGACTCGGCTGGTGGCGATCCAACACCTCAGGAGGGACCCCAGGACTACTCTGATACTGTGAGTACCAAAACCTGTCCCCCCTGAGCCCCCACAGCGCCGCCTGCAGAGGGAATCCCGAGGCTTCCCCTGACCGCGACTCTTTGAACCTAAAGTCCCGACGCCTGGGAGAGACCCTGCACCCGCAGCCCCCAGGACCTGAAGGACCGGACTTTCACTGGAGAAGTGACCCCCAGGAGTCCCTCTCCCTTGCCCAAGTGGAGGTTTCCCCGAGGAATCCCCCCCTTGCCTGCCTGCAGCGCTGAAGAGATCCCGAGATCTCTCATAGACTAACATTGAAAACCCGACGCTTGTTTCTGCACTGCACCCGGCCGCCCCCGCGCTGCTGAGGGTGAAATTTCTGTGTGGACTTGTGTCCCCCCCGGTGCCCTACAAAACCCCCCTGGTCTGCCCTCCGAAGACGCGGGTACTTACCTGCAAGCAGACCGGAACCGGGGCACCCCCTTCTCTCCATTCTAGCCTATGTGTTTTGGGCACCACTTTGAACTCTGCACCTGACCGGCCCTGAGCTGCTGGTGTGGTGACTTTGGGGTTGCTCTGAACCCCCAACGGTGGGCTACCTTGGACCAAGAACTGAACCCTGTAGGTGACTTACTTACCTGGTAAAACTAACAAAAACTTACCTCCCCCCAGGAACTGTGAAAATTGCACTGTGTCCACTTTTAAAACAGCTATTTGTCAATAACTTGAAAAGTATACATGCAATTTTGATGATTTGAAGTTCCTAAAGTACTTACCTGCAATACCTTTCGAATGAGATATTACATGTAGAATTTGAACCTGTGGTTCTTAAAATAAACTAAGAAAAGATATTTTTCTATACAAAAACCTATTGGCTGGATTTGTCTCTGAGTGTGTGTACCTCATTTATTGTCTATGTGTATGTACAACAAATGCTTAACACTACTCCTTGGATAAGCCTACTGCTCGACCACACTACCACAAAATAGAGCATTAGTATTATCTATTTTTACCACTATTTTACCTCTAAGGGGAACCCTTGGACTCTGTGCATGCTATTCCTTACTTTGAAATAGCACATACAGAGCCAACTTCCTACATCGCTCTTATGTCATGTCTCTATCAAACTATCCTCCATTCTCACTCGGACTCATCCCAAATCCCTTCGACCACTTCCATCTCCTAAATATCTCTGCCTAAGCTCATCCCTCCACCCCCACATCTAACTCACCAAACCTCACTCTACCTCTGTGACCTCCCACACAACCCTACTAAATTCTCCTGCATTCATCTCACCCTGCTACTATGCTCTCCCTAACCCTTCCACATCCTCTTTCCCCTCCGCCCCCCTTTTATTCATCTCAAGCCTTTGGATTGAGCAAATGAAGGATAAACTCCCAATTAACACTTCTGGATTTCTTTCCTCCTCCACCCCTCCATTACTCCAGTCAATCTAACTAACAAACTCTCATATCCGCAACTCAAATTAACTCATAATAATACTAAAACTGTACTCCTTATTAAATTATACTAATCCATCACTAATTCTTGTTGGGTACCGGAGTAGCGTGCTACTCATCGAAAAGCGCTTCGACGCCTCGTCAGGGGTAGTAAGCGCTATATAAATACGATTACAATTACAATTACAATTACAATGAAGCATGTGGCGACCAAAGTTTTGAGGATCATCAAGAAAGATGAGGACATTGTCTGTGTAAGATGCAATCCTATCTGAAACCCTGGGGGCCCACTCCAGACCCCTAACCAAGGAGCCTACCCTCAACCACCACACTAAAGGCTATCACAAATAACAACCATAACAGGGGGTAACCCTGCCCTGTGCCTCTATTTAGTGGGAATTGAGTATATACCGAATTGCCCACCCTAACCCGCACCTGAAGATCAGAGTACAGTAGCTGTGTACATTTGAGAAAGTTGGGACCAAAGTTCAATTTGTGCAGTAGACAGAACAGACTGAGTCAAACGCGTTGTGGAACTCCATCAGAAGAGGTGCGTGCACACCCAGAAGTGTGTCAGCCAGTGCCACCGAATCATGCAGGCGCAAATGTTATGCTGTGTGGCTCTTCCAGGCATAAAGCCAGATTGGCTTCGTGGACTGAGGTGAAAATCACAGTATGCAATCTGTTGGCCAAAACCTTGGCCCATAAGACAAGCAATTATCTGGAGGGAGAGTTGTTTTGGGTATGATGACAATCTTCTCCAAAGGAAGGTAAAAGAAAAGAGATTCCGATTCATGCGCCCGTCAGAATGCCTTATAGAGAGGGTTCATGAGAAGACCACTGAATGACTTGAGGAACTCCACCGGAAAGCCATTGGGGCCCAGTGCTTTTCCAGATTGGAGCAGAGAAAGAGCCCACCCTAGCTCTTCATATGTAAATTCCTTGCCCAAAGAATCCCGCTCAAGAGCAGCCAAGGAACACATGGGCAAGTCAATAGCGAAGTTCCGAAGGGCATCGGGATCCATCTCCTGTGGAGGGGAATAGAGTGCCTCATAATTGGTGGAAGAGCACTGTGCAGTGGCCTTGTCCTCCACCCTTCTAGTTCCCCCCATCCATCACGTAAGCAATGATTGCCCAGCCTGACACATTAGTGCAAAGCCAGTGGAGAGTGTTCTAGTTTTGTCACCCCACTGATATAGAAGGCTCCGAGTTGCAAGCCAAGCATTCTGGGCATCATCAAGGAGTAACTGTCGGAGTACCTCTTGTTGATGGAGGCAATCTAACAGCACCAAGGAGGAGCCGGTAGCAGCATAGACCGCTTCCAGGTCCCACATGCGGATTTCCAGAGCCATCATTTCCTGCCTGTTTTTCCTGGGCTGGCCACTGATATGACCAATGAAAGCAGATACTCCTGAATGGGGTTATGTACATGCGCCCTGGCTTCAGGTTGCTTGACCTCTAGAAAGGAACGTCTCTGGTGCTGGACCTTAATGATGTAGACAGGAAAGACCATTACCTGTGCACTGTCGCATGTCAGGGTTTCCCTGCAGCTGAGAGGCTTTGAGGATCTTGTCCTGGTCCGGAAAACTGAAGATGCGAGCAATGATGGGCTGGTGCAGTGCACCAGGCATATGCTTCTGTGCCAGAGATCTGTATGCTCTAGCTCCCCCTTCGGTATCCACAAGGTCAGCCAGTTGGTTGACCCCTCGATGCCCTTAGGCAGCCCCACAATTCTAATTTTGTTGCACTTACAGCTGCCCTCCACATCCTCCACCGCAACGTGAGCTGACGCACTGTTTTCGGAAACCTAAGACCATAGTCTGAAGGGATCGGAAGTTGTTTTCAGTTGTTGAGATATGACCCTCGGCCTCTGCCACTCTCGCTGTCATATTGCGCAGATCCTGCCACAACAACACCTCCACCTTCAATTACTCCATTTGCTCTTCCAGTGAGGAGTACAGGTCATGGATTACTTGAAAATCAAAGCTGAGGGGTCTCAGTGGTGGCCGCCAGAGCCAGCAGTGGGGATCCCTTTCAGCCACCACAGCCGGCAGAGTAAACGTATCTATATGGGTCTTTGATGTTTGGACGCCAGGTTGTTTGTCCTTCCCCACAGTTGATCCTGACACCCAGGTGGTCATAAAGAGTGGGCCACAGACCCGCCAGGTGCCACGCCAGGCCCTGGAGGCCATGACCAAGGGATCCCTCAGAAAAGGTCACAAGTAGTGACTGCAGCTGGTAGTTCCTACTACGCAGGCTCAAGCACCAAGAAGAGGCCCACCAAGTCCCAGGCACATATGTTTGTGTTGGCCCTCCTAATTAGAGCCCAGGGTGAACCTCCACCACCTATGCACAATGATTTATCCAACCCTCTTCAGGCAACCCTCTTAAGGGTCCCCCCAATTTGCGCAGCTCTCCAATGTGTAACCCCTGTGATCCTAGATAAAAAAGGAGGGTCAGCAGCACATTCAATCTCCGCAGAGTTCCCCAGGCCCAGCTTCCCAACAAGAGTTAGGGGCTGACACCCACTGGCCCTGCATGTGTCACTCCACACAATCGGCCATTCCCACAGGGCTACACAGATGACCTCCATGGCTGCCCCAATCAAACAGCACCAATGCGAGTTCCGGCCCTGCTCCACAGCTCACCTCTGCTTTTGCGGGCCTTCCAGGTTGGCCTCCTTACTGGAGATTAGGACTGACACCCACCTGAGCCTGATGGAGTCTGGAGACCCCGAACTCACCGCTGCTACTCCCCTCACTCCCAGTCCCCCGGCTAGCTCCATCTCTCCCTCTGTCCTGCTCCTTGCAGACCCCGTGCCTTGCAGTCTCTCATGGAAGAGCCAGTCCTCTCCCTGGGCCGTGGCCGTACACTCCAACCAGGGCCACAAGGACGATGCGGGCAATCAAAACCTATCCACACCTTCAGAGGGGTGCCCAACACATTACTCCACCAATGAACGGGCTACCTGTACCCAATGGTATCTTCCAGGCCTATGACTGATTGCTGCAGAGCTCACAAACATGCAGCCTCCTTGGCCGGCATCCAGAGCACTTGCCCCCTCAATGTTATCTTTTGTGACTCCACTGACTTCCTTTCCCATGAATTCTCTTGCTCTTTCCCTCTATGCAGGAACCCTTGCTGTGCTATTTGAATCTGGAAAGCACTGACATTCATTCATCTTCTTACTGCAGAGAAATTCCAGTTACTTAATGTTACAAATGGGGTTTTTGGTTGGCAGTCAGGTTACCCTCTGTCCAAGCAAGAACCCTCACTCTAGTCAGGGTAAGTCACACACAATCCAAATTATCCTGTGCCCACCCTCTGGTAGCTTGGCACGAGCAGTCAGGCTTAACTTAGAAGGCAATGTGTAAAGCGTTTGTGCAATAAATTATACAATAACACAATATAGCACCACAAAAATACACCACACAGTGTTTAGAAAAATATATAATATTTATCTGTGTATTTGCAGGTCAAAACGATAAAAGATGCAATATGAATTTGAAAAGATATCACTAAAAAGTGATATGAAGTGTCTTAAGTCTTTAAAAAGTAAACAAAGTCTCTTTCAAGCACAAAGAACCTGTTTTGGAGTGGAAAATCTCCGCAGAGGGCCGCAGAAGAGGAGATGCGTGGGAAAATGGTGTGTGCGTCGGTTACGCCCCTTCACACACGGAATTGCGTCGTTATTTTTCATGCGGGGAGACGTGCGTCGTTCTACGGGAGCAAAAATGGTGTGTGCGTCAGTTTCGCCCCTTCACACACGGACTTGCGTCGTTATTTTTCACTCGTCGTTTTCCGGCACGCGGACCGTCTCCTTCTATGGATTGCAGGATTACCAGATGTCCCAGGGTCTGTGTGTGGATTCCTCGGCCTGTTATCTGGCTGAGCGTCGTTCCGGGAGGCCGTGTGTGGAATTTTCTTTTTCACGGCAGGCGTTGCATCGATTTCCTCTCTTTCACCACGGAGCAAGGTGTGCGTCGAATTTTTCGGCGCACACGGCGTCCAGTTGAAAAAGAGAAGTCTTCTTGGTCCTGAGACTTCAGGGAACAGGAGGCAAGCTCTATCCAAGCCCTTGGAGAGCACTTTTGCAGCCAGACAAGAGTTCAGCAAGGCAGCAGGCCAACAGCAAGGCAGCAGTCCTTTGTAGAAAGCAGTCAGGTGAGTCCTTTAGGCAGCCAGGCAGTTCTTCTAGGCAGGATGCAGGTTCTGGTTCAGGTTTCTTCTCCAGCAAGTGTCTGATGAGGTAGGGCAGAGGCCCTGTTTTATACTAAATTGTGCCTTTGAAGTGGGGGTGACTTCAAAGAGTGGCTAAGAAATGCACCAGGTCCCCTTTCAGTTCAATCCTGTCTGCCAGGGTCCCAGTAGGGGGGGTGGCAGTCCTTTGAGTGAAGGCAGGCCCTCCACCCTCCCAGCCCAGGAAGACCCATTCAAAATGCAGATGTATGCAAGTGAGGCTGAGTACCCTGTGTTTGGGGTGTGTCTGAGTGAATGCACAAGGAGCTGTCAACTAAACCTAGCCATGCGTGGATTGTAAGGCACAGAAAGATTTACGTGCAGAGAAATGATCACTTTCTAAAAGTGGCATTTCTAAAATAGTAATATTACATCCAACTTCACCAGTCAGCAGGATTTTGTATTACCATTCTGGCCTTACTAAATATGACCTTCCTACTCCCTTCAGATCAGCAGCTGCCACTTCAACAATGTATGAGGGCAGCCCCAATGTTAGCCTATGAAGGGAGCAGGCCTCACAGTACTGTAAAAATGAATTTAGGAGTTTTACACTACCAGGAGATGTAAACTACACAGGTACATGTCCTGCCTTTTACCCACACAGCCCCCTGCTCTAGGGGTTACCTAGGGCACACATTAGGGGTGATTTATATGTAGAAAAAGAGGAGTTCTAGGCTTGGCAAGTACTTTTAAATGCCAAGTTTAAGTGGCAATGAAACTGCACACACAGGCCTTGCAATGGCAGGTCTGAGACAAGGTTAATGGGCTACTGAAGTGGGTGGCACAACCAGTGCTGCAGGCCCACTAGTAGCATTTAATCTACAGACCCTAGGCACATATAGTGCACTCTACTTGGGACTTATAAGTAAATTAAATAGCCTATCATGGATAAACCAATCAATAGTACAATTTACACAGAGAGCATATGCACTTTACCACTGGTTAGCAGTAGTAAAGTTCCCAGAGTTCAAAAGCCAACAACAACAGGTCAGAAAAAAAAGAAGAAACGAGGCAAAAAGTTTGGGGATGACCCTGTCAAAAAGCTAGGTCCAACATGACCCCCCACCAGCCTAAAGCCAGGGGAGAACAATCACTATCCTGATGTAATTCCCTGTTTGAGGCGACAGAACAAGGACCCAGGCCCACAACAGCAGGGCATGCACCAGTTCTTCGCCTTCCTGACTCCAATTGGATCCCTCTGTCCATACTCTCAGGGCCCACTAAGCCAACCCATGGTGAACTTTTCTCCTTACCTGCAGATACCATTGGTGCAGCACCTAACCTTACTTTGCTCACAGACGTATCCCAGGAGCAGGATAGTACCACCAGGACCAGCACAGTGGTGTTGCCCACTCTACCCGTGGGGTGTGACACTTGTCCCATCCCCAGGCATAACTCTGTCCACCCAGACAGCAAGCCACAGTGGTTACTGACAGCTGTCAGGGATGAGAGCCAGGCCCCAGGCCTCTCAAAGCTCTCCCACCACTGTGGCTGTGGAGAGTGGGGGGCGGTAGCCCCAGGTGCTGGGCACCCTTTAACCACTCTCCCTTCCACCAGGTCAGGGATGACAGCCTGAACCTGGTCCTCCCCTCTGGGGCTCTGTACCCTCCCTCCTGGAGCGGTACCCCCAGAGTCCAACATGGTCAGGGTGCTTATAGAGGCTGCCCTGTACCATTCCTCTACCAGTGCAGGGCTGTTAACCTGCAACTGGCCCTCCAACCTGGGGTCTGTACCTTCAGGTTGGACTAGGGCCCGGGGTGAGGCTTCCCTCCCCCTGCCCTCCCTTCTGGGGTCCAGCACCCTCCAACTAGGAGTGGTCTCCTCAGAAGACAACATGGTAGGGGCACTGTTATCAGTAGCCCCTCCCTCCAGGTCCGGGGGGACACCCTGAACCTGGTCTTCCAGCCTAGGGTCTGTACCCTCAGACTGGATCACTGCCTGGCAAACCAGGACTTTCGGGGGGCACACCTACCCCCCACCAGGTCAGAGTTTAACCTCTGAACCTGGCCATCCAACCCAGAGTCACCACCCTGAGGTTGAACAATTGCCTGGCACACCAGGACTTTATGGGGGGCACACCTACCCCCCACCAGGTCAGAGTTTAACCTCTGAACCTGGCCATCCAACCCAGAGTCACCACCCTGAGGTTGAACAATTGCCTGGCATGCCAGGACTTCCTGGGGGGCACACTCACCCCCCCCCACAAGGGACACACCGTCCCCAAGGGCCACACAAGAGTCTGGTTGGTACAGGTCTCCTGACCTCTGCCCATCCGGCAGAGTCTGGATCTCCCCCAAACCAGAAACGGTTTCACATGAGTCATTCCTGGGGGGCTCTGCTCTCAGAGCTGACCCCTGACTCTCCAGGACCTCCACTGGGGTCCGCAACCCCCTCTCAACCCTCTGTCTGGACTTCTGCACCCCCTCACTAGGAGTGGTACTGTCAGACACCAGAACTGGTGGGATGCTGGCTACAGTTACCCCCCCCCCAAGTTCTTCTGACACTGCGGGCATCCCTCAACAGGTGGCCCTACGGTACAGGCTAGGCTTTCCTCCTGGCGTTCCCTCATGGAACCCTCTAGGACCTGGGACCTACCTGGGACACTACAATCCTCTCCCACCTCACTTGGTTGGGAAACACCTAGACCACTCCCTTCAGGAGCACCCCCAAATGCCTCTTCAGACTCTCTGGTATTCACCCAGAAGTCTGCCGCCATTGTAAGCTCCCTGGGGTCAGAGAACTCACACCCCACCTGGTGTTGGCGTAGCTCTGGAAAATAAGGACCAGACATTTGCTCTCCAGCAATTACATCACTCTGCCCTTCACATGTATTAACCACAGTACCCTTCACCCAACCATCCAGTGACTCATCCTTGAAAAAGCACTCTACATCACCCTCCTGAGACTGGTAAGACAGTATCTGACTGTCCCTGACACTCAACCCATACTCTTCTGGGATGTCTCCACACTCTATCTCCAGGACGTCCACCAGGGGGGAACCCTTTTCCCTTTCACTCTCTTCTAGAGCCAGTAAAGTGTCCCTCCCCCAGTAGGAACATGACTCCCTGTGCCAGTTCCCCAATCCTTCTCAGGGATCCTGTGCATAACGGGAACTACCTCATACTCTTGAACCGCCTGGGGGGTGTCAACTCCCTTCTTCAAGTTGGGCACCACATCTCTGGGCTTGTGCCCTTCTTCAGCAGCACTGGATGCAAGATTTTTGCTGCCACCATCTGAACTGGACTCAGCCCTTCCGGCTTCCAGTTTCAGCTCTTCACAGCTCAGCTCTTGAGCTGCAATCCTTTCTTTTTCCAGGGCTAAGGCTCTTGCTGCCTCAGCCCTTTCAATAAAGTAATCTAGCTCCTCTCTCCACCGCTCTGCCTCTAGGATCCATTCTTTTTTCACTGGTTCTCTTTCCTCATCTGAGAAGTCTTCCTCCTCATCTGAGCAGTCCTCCTCCTCATCTGAGGAGTCCTTAGTCATTTGGGCCCATATTTATACTTTTTGACGCAAAACTGCGCTAACGCAGTTTTGCGTCAAAAAAATTAGCGCCGGCTAACGCCATTCTGAAGCGCCATGCGGGCGCCGTATTTAAACAATGACGTTAGCCGGCGTTAGCCGCCGGCGCTGCCTGGTGTGCGTTGAAAAAAACGACGTACACCAGGCAGCGCCGGCGTAGGGGGATATGGAGCTTGGGCGCCAAAAAATGGGGCAAGTCAGGCTGAGGCAAATTTTTCGCCTCAACCCGATTTGCGCCATTTTTTCCGACTCCCAGCCCCATGCTCTAGGGGTTACCTAGGGCACACATTAGGGGTGACATATGTAGAAAAAGGGGAGTTCTAGGCTTGGCAAGTACTTTTAAATGCCAAGTCGAAGTGGCAGTGAAACTGCACACACAGGCCTTGCAATGGCAGGCCTGAGACAAGGTTAATGGGCTACTGAAGTGGGTGGCACAACCAGCGCTGCAGGCCCACTAGTAGCATTTAATCTACAGGCCCTATGCACATATTGTGCACTCTACTAGGGACTTACAAGTAAATTAAATAGCGAATCATGGATAAACCAATCAATAGTACAATTTACACAGAGAGCATATGCACTTTAGCACTGGTTAGCAGTAGTAAAGTGGCCAGAGTTCAAAAGCCAACAACAACAGGTCAGAAAAAATAGGAGGAAGGAGGCAAAAAGTTTGGGGATGACCCTGTCAAAAATCCAGGTCCAACACTTAATATATTAAGATTCTGCCCTTCCTTACTGCACATCACAGATACTCATCAACATGCTTATTATCAGCAAAATTAATTACTTTGATAGCTTACTCATGGGTCTCCAAAATATGCCTTTTCTATCCTCACAAGGTTATAAACTTTGCCTCTCGTGAACATTTCACACTCCCTAATCTCAGCTCTTCTTATCAACAAAAGACTTGTTTCAGTCTCCTCATTTTGGTTTTTAGGTGAATTTAGGGAGTATCCACTTTGATATTTAGAAATCCTTTATAATCACTCATCTACTCTTGTGTGCAATCTGGCAAACTTGATATCCTCACTGCTTTTGCTAATTTCACTTTCTTTCCCATTTCATTAGAGTGCCTTCCATTGAATGTGTGTCAAGTTGACATAGCATTCAACTTCTAACATTGTGGTTAACATGGTGTTTCTCATACATAAAATTGATCATTATCAGCACTCAACATTACCATTCCTACTGTCTATTCATTCATTTCCCTAAATTCCCTTTCATTATTTCTCCACAGTGTTTTTTTGTATATTTTCATTTTGTTTTGATAATGATGACTGTCTTATTTCGTGGTCCACCTCTTTCTAATTTGGGGTGGCAAGTGGCCAAATCTTAGAGAATGACTGCACTGGTGCACCCCCTTCTTGAGCTTTGTCCATGGTGCTTTGTTGTCTAAATCATTTCCTTATTTTGTTCATTTAAGCCCCAAACAATTTTGTTTCAGCTTTCTAATGTGTTAATGTGGGGGCTGAGACTCATCTCCTTGTTGAGATTTGTCATGTATCTATCAGCATCATGTCTATACATTTCCACTCTATGTTAGCTCTGTGGGTCTTGGCATGACTCTCCAGAGGCTAGTTTAGGGACTGTTAATGTTTGGTAATGCTGCATGACCAACCATGTGAAAGAATGTGGCTTTCTCCTTTCCACATTTCAGACACAACTCTGAGACACACAAGTACATATAATGCAATCTTTCAGAAGTAAAGTAAGCTTTATTCATGAAATAAAACTCAATATACTTAAACCTAATAGTTCTTGACACCAACTTAGGCATTGTTATAACTCTGTTCTCTGTTTCATCTGATAATGGTTGAAGCAAACGTGGTTCAGATCTGGCCATAGCCGAGTTCCTCTGTGATGGCAAAGTATCCCTGATTGATTTATACAGTTGTGTTACAATTTCCTTTCTACACCAAAGTGAAGAGTATTTGTAGAATGTTATCAACTGGTGACTCTTCCACCTCAATGTTCCAGCTCAGACTGATGCATCCTAACCTACTGTAACTCAGAAACTGTCCCACGGGTAATCCAGTCTGTGTACTATGGCTCTTGAACAGCTGTAGTTTCTCAGCCTTGTGTATGTCTCTTAATTTGGGCATATCAGCTTCTGCCTAAACTCTCTTTCCGATCACTCCTCTTATTTCGTTCCTTTTCCCCACACTTCATAAGAATACTTTTGTGCATATTCTATGACAATTTTTACTTTTCTGATATTTCTCCCTTTATTTCCGCGCCACCATAATCAACTTTGGCAGTTTCTGACCCTCTCATAACGTTCCACTAAATCATTTCAATTAACATTGTTTGTATGTTATTTCTACCATTTTGGCTTCAGAAGAGTGGGCTTCTGTCATCCATTTAGAAGTCCACAGTAACTGGGCCACCTAATGATAGCTCTTCAAATTTGGAACATCTAGGCCGAACTCTCTTGACTGAAACATCATCTAGGGTAAAGATGCCCTTTTTCTTTTGTTTCCTCGTAAGATATTATTTACCAGTGTGTTCAATTTCCTGAAGAAATTAGGGGAGGGAATTAAGGGGATGTCAGCAAAGTAATACAGTAGTCTTGGAAGAACAGTTAACTTGGTTAGTGCAGCCATTCCTTGCACTTGCACTAGATGGCCGATGCCCTATATGTAGCTGATATTTCTCTCTCGAAGTTGCCTTCAAAGTCATTTTTTTCTTCCCTGTAAGGTCGAATAACCAAGTAGTGACCATAGCACTCGGGAGTCCATTGTCCTGTCCCTCTTTCCTTTCTTGATTTCCTCCCCTGGCTATTGAAAACTGACATGACTTGGTTCTATTCATATGTAGTTCTTAAAGTCTGCAGTGGATTCAAGTTCTCCGTTTGGATTTGTAAAAGGTAGTAGTGTGTCATTTGCATTCATTAATATTGTATTTATTTCTCCTTGAATCTTGATCCCCTTACATTCATGTCTCCTACATATTGCCCATGCCAGAGGTTGCATTAAAATTATAAAGATTAACATGAAGAAGTAAGATCCCTGTCTGGTGCTCCTACCTACCTTTAGAGCACCTGAGGTAGTCTGCCGGTGTGTACTCTAGCCATTGGGGCAGTGTAAAGTAGCTTCAACCATGTTAAGAACTGATCTCCAAATTGCATTTTCGTAAGAGTGGCTGTGATGAAGTTTAACCCTATGGTGTCAAAAGCCGTCTTTATGACTATGGAGGCAACAGTTGCATTCCTGTCTTAGTCTACTTTGCCCATTATATGAAACAGTCTTTGTATATGATAAGTTGCATTTAGGTACAAATCCTAACCTGTAAGGATGTATTACCTTCAACAGGAACTTTGACATGCCCAGAGGCCACAATTTCACTTAGAATTTTATACCACTGTCAGTGCTTTTCTGGTTCTATCAAATGGTTAAACAATTTTTATTGGGTTTTATCAACCATAGACATTAGCACCTGTAGCAGGATGAGAAAAAAATGTGTGACATTCTTATTTTGACATCAGCAATTGTAGCGGGATAGGAACAAAACGCCTGTAGAAATCACCAGATACATTTTAATTTCAGCACATAAAAGAAACTAAGGTTCAGTACTTGCATAAACAATAGGCTAGGAGTGAATTGAACTGGTTCATAATGATGTAAAATGTCAGAATCCTTCAGCTTGTGCTGCCACTTAAAATTGTCTCCCTCTGTGTCCTAAAAAAATGAGCGTGACCCAATGAATAATGGGGATGGGTTGCAGAACTTGGAAAAAGAAACCAGGGGGAGCAAGAGCGATAATGATGTAATGCTGCGAAACACAATTTGGGGGGGAGGGGGTTCGCAGAACAGGTGTGAACTCTGGTAAGAGTGGCAGTGATAAAGTTCAACCCTATGGTATCAAAAGCCATCTCTGGCATATTGTGATGAAGGCGCAGGGTACCCAGGAACCTGAGGCCTTTAAATTTGACATGGTGAGGGAGGGAGGTTCACATCAGCAAGTTCCTTGTACTGTATAAGCATAGTGTCCCAGGCAAGAGCGATGGGGCGCCTGTGTATTCAATGGGTCTCCACCCAGTGCAGTGCAGAGCTTTCTCCCTCTCCCTATCTTAGCAATGCCTTATGACATTGGGGGAGAGCCAGGGGTGTTGGGCCCACCAGTGCATGATTAGTAGAGGCTTGGGCAACAGGAGGGCGAGGTTCGCAAAGCACACTCGTACCCTGAGATTTTTTATTTATTTTTTGTCTGTGGAAAATACATGGCAGTAGCCTCCTATGAATTTAACACTGTGAGTTCTGCAACCATGGTCAATGAATCAGGTACTGTTTGCCAAAAACCTTCTATGCTGGAGCAGGACCAGAGCATGTGCTGAAGATTAGCAACCTGGGTGAAACATCTAGGACAAGTACAAGTAAAGCTGGCTGCAGGGAGCATACAATTTAGTCAAGGGGGTGTAAGGTAAAGCCCAGTGAAGGATCATATATTTGATGCTTTTAAAACAAGCATTCCTCAAAATAGTCTTAGGAGACCCCAGGGCTCTAGACCACTCAGTGTCATGAAGAGGTCTTGCTAAGTCCTCCTCCCAGAGGCATTGACATTGAACCACAGAGATGTCTGCTTGTTCCCTAATTGCTTTGTATAGCCAAGTGATGAGATGTGGACCTCCCCCTTTGAGGTACAGAGGTGAATAATCGTATGAGTAGGCGGTTCTTTATTCAGTGCTCCCCATAATGATCGGAGTGCCACCAAGGTGTATTATAATCTTGATGAATTCACTCGAATGTCAGGATCTGGTCATCTTGGAAGAGGTCACCCATTGTTTCTAAGGAGAATGCATATCATTCTAACAGCTGCTCATTTGTAAGTGGACCTAAGGGTCCCGGTAGGCCCTGGAGGTGTATTTTGGAGGAGTATTGGGTGATTATACTGGTGAGCTGGAAAACCCTAGTCAGACAATTTCGGGCATTTCACCCATGTAGGGACCAGGAGTAATGTATCTTGATGGCAGGGAGTAAGAGCTTGCATATTATATAGAAAGGGAGAGGACTGTCTCCTGTGCTTGTCTCATAGAGGTTTGTTCCTGACAGCCAACCAAATACCAATTGGGGCTGTGCTGCTAGGTAATAAGTTTCTCAGGATAGTGCCCCAAGCCCAACTTGACCCATCGTCAGCTTAAGTTTTTGATTTGCCTGGTACTCTCCTGTAGCACACCTAATGTCTGTGATGTTTCATACATTTCAAATAACTTAAAAGCAAGTACGTTTGCATATGTTGTGTAAAAGTGTGCTGGTACATATTCTGTTCAAATTGTGTACATTGGGGCTGAGTATTAATAAGGTATCTCTGATGTCTTGAACCATGAAACTTTCTTCCAATTTGTCCCTGTCCTCAAGTGTGAGCTGAGATAGTCTAGCTTCACTCAGGAACCAATTTATATTGACTTCTGGTATTCCACTGCTAATATTGGATCAATCAATGCACACGACAACAAGACACCTTTATACACGAGCAGTACATTTTCATACATGAACAAAGTCACATCACCCTTGTTGGATTCCCCGGTCGTGAAATCTCTGTCAACCCCAGCACGTAGGTACGTGGTCAGGCAGGCTCTGCGGCCCAGGCCTGAAGGTTAATGACTGACAGTTCACAGGTGGGCTAAAACTTACCTGACAGCCAAACACACAAGCTTAGATCTAATCCCACAGATAGGCAGCAACACTACAATGGTCCCAAGACATTGGCCCCAATAAAGCACAAATGACTAGAGGGACGCATGCATTCCCAGAACACCATAAAGTTAGATGCCACATATAGTTAGGTACACTCAGCCAATCAGGACACAGCACATGCAGCGACCATGCACCCCTCAGGCCAGAAATCTGTCCATGCCAGGTCAAGGCCACCTGCATACCTTATCTGAAAATTGCATCTACGACCCTTTGTCGACTGTATATTTCACAAGAGAAAGAATGTTTTATGTGCTTATTGCTCCCAGAGAAATGTATAAAATGTGGGCCATTTCAATGTTCTGTAAGAGACAGATCCCAAGGCTGTATCTGCTTTCCCGGTTGTAATGTTTATTTAAATGTACCTTTTCCTGTTTTCCGGGATGCCTCTTGTCTTTTCTTTTTTAATGTATAATCTCTTTCACACAACACCAGGTTCGGATGCGTATAAGCAAATATTAGTATTTTATGAAAATGTTGTCAATATCTGTGTGTAATTAATTTTATACTGTTTTATCCAAATGCTTTTTTACTACTTATATGCATGAACGTCATGATCATATCTCATTTTTTGTGGCATTTATGTTGGTCTTAGTCGTTGCCTAATTTGTAAACAAAAGAGTGGCGGTGTCCGAAGCTCTGCATAAAACCCGAAGCTGATGCAATTTAGGGGGTCATTACGACCCTGGCGGTCATGGACCGCCAGGGCCGGGGACCGCGGATGCACCGCCAACAGGCTGGCGGTGCATCCAGGCCAATTCTGACCGCGGCGGTAAAGCCGCGGTCAGAAAAGGGAAACCGGCGGTTTCCCGCCGGTTTTCCCCTGGCCTGAGGAATCCACCATGGCGGCGCTGCAGGCAGCGCCGCCATGGGGATTACGACCCCCTTACCGCCAGCCTGGTTCTGGCGGTTTTGACCGCCAGAACCTGGTTGGCCGTAACGGGTGTCGTGGGGCCCCTGGGGGCCCCTGCAGTGCCCATGCCAATGGCATGGGCACTGCAGGGGCCCCCTAACAGGGCCCCACCAAGATTATGCAGACACTGAAAATCGCGACGGGTGCAACTGCACCCGTCGCACCCTTTCCACTCCGCCGGCTCCATTCGGAGCCGGCATCCTCGTGGAAGGGGGTTTCCCGCTGGGCTGGCGGGCGGCCTTCTGGCGGTCGCCCGCCAGCCCAGCGGGAAACTCAGAATTACCGCGGCGGTCTTTTGACCGCACAGCGGTATTCTGACGGCGGTACTTTGGCAGGCGGCCTCCGCCGCCCGCCAAAGTCAGAATGAGGCCCTTAGTGTCTTGCAACAAATACCAAAGCTGCATAGTCTTAAATCCACCTCAGGTTTCCTAAATTCACTTCCAAACTCCCCCCTTCCCCTTTATCTCACTCTTGCAGGGTCCTGCTTTCTCGTTTTGTGATGGTTTTTCAGTCTTTCACTTCCTCCGTCATTCCAGTTTGTGGCTTTTCCCAGCTCTTGCTCTTGTAAATATGTAAGTCAGAAAAATAAGTGTCTGTCCCCAAAACTAAGTGCTGGTGGCCCTCTCTGGCTCAAACTGAGCACTAGTGCAGGTAAAGAGTATTTTCTGGTATTTAGGTATCTCAGATTAGTTAGTTTCTCTCTGTTTAAGATTTTCAGCTGTCATATTGGTAGGTGTTCTCTGAAAACGAGGGTAGGACCTCTACATAGTGTAGTCCATGACACAATTAAAATCTCTGCCACATTCACTGCACGTGAGCTTCTAATGGGAGTGTTGTACTAGTGTATCTATTTAGTGGTTGAAACATTTGGGCATACATGCCGATCAGGAGGAGCAGTTCTCCATCTAGTTTTCCTTGGATCTAGGCACATTTGTCTCCTGTATGTGATTTATAAGCTATGTACTGGAATGGTGTTCCCAGCCTAAACCATATTACTATGGCTCTTGCGTATGCTGAGTGTGGGGTATAGTACACCTGGTCCCACCATTGTTTTCAGATTTTATTTCCTTCCTTTCAAGTGATGTGTGTTTCTTGCATCATGACTATCTGAATGCCTCTGCATTTCAGGTACATATGCACCTTCTGTCTCTTGACAGGGGTGGACGTTCCTCTTACATTCCAGAATATTATACTATATTTATTACATTTGCACTTGGTCACTGAACAAAGCAAGAGGAATGTCAGATACATGCATGGTTTCTCTTTTAATTGTGAGTTGTTGGGACTTTTGTTTTTTAATTTGTGAGTTATGGTCCTGGGCGTGTTATGACCTAGTCTCAGATAACAACAATTCTAAGTCCTCACCCCAGAATGAGAAAGAAACACAACACATTTGAGCTAATCCCCATCCATCATTTCCCTTAGCATATGTTTTCCCAACATCAGCTCTGTTATATTTTGCAACATGAAGATGCAGTGCCTTTCCCTCCAGGTGCAGCTACTCGGCTAGGGGGGGGAGCATTGCCCCTCCGCCAGCAGCATCTACTGCAAAACATTTACTACAAAACAATAGTCTGGGCCGGCCAAACACACAGGCACAGGCTCCCAGTCTGCCAGAGAGCACCCTGGCTGGATGCTCCCAACCAATCTGATTGCTGCTGTCAGCAGCGTTCAAACTGGCTGCAGGGCAGGGTGGGAGCCTGTGCCTGCAGCTGCCGTAGAGGAGCGGCACAGGGCGGGGGCTGCGATGCAGGTAACCGTGTTTTTTTTTTAAATGACCCCTCCTCCTTTACCCCCACGCACTGCCCAGCCCTAACAAATCCCTCCAAGCCACTCCTGTTCCTCTTTGATTTCAAATCCATGGCTTTCATGTTTTTAAGAATCAATCTAAATTCTCGATTTGTTAGCCGAGAGTAATACTCATTTTAACTCATGTTAAATGATGGTGATCCCCCAGCCCCCGTCTGTCTCTCTTGATCTCCTCAAGGCATCTATCCTTGAAACCCAGTGCATTATCTTATAATGTAAGCATGTGAATTTAAGTGCCAGATAAATTGTATGTTCGTTGTCTTGAATCATCACAACTGTATGTAATTATGCATCATTCATTGTCTTTATGTAACATGTTACAGTATTTGTACTGTGTTTCCCGCTAATAATGTGTTAAGGTCTTCCATCTATAAAAGTTTTCTGTTCATTCTCTGCAGGTAACATTTGATATTGGATTTGACTTTAATCTCAAACATCTTCACAATCTGGCATCCATAAGTTTCCTAGCTTTGAGGTAATGTTGAAGATGCTCAAAGGAATGTTGTCATCTTTTTCACAACAATTTCATATTATGTATTATAATATGTTCTTTTATTGACAGTGAAAGTAATGAAGTGGACAAAAGAAATAACATTGTCAACGTATCGATTCCAGTTCAGTATGATGCAGAAATTCATTTTACAAGGTATAGTATGATTACATTTCTTTTTTGTTTCTGCCTCTACCTGTCTCCCACTTGTCCTTTCCCTCTCAATCACATCTCTTTCTCTTCAAATCCCTCCCTTTTTGTATAAACTTAAAATCAAGGCAATTTATTGGTGTCAAGCGCTACATAATCAGAGTTATCATCAAAGCTGTGAAAAAATGGTCCAATTAATCTGTGTTGTATAAAACTGCATGTACACTTATTCCTAAATTCAGTGGTAATTTGAGTACGAATGCTAAAGTAGATTTTGGGAGATAAATAAACTGGAATCCCTACAATGCCATATGAGTCATGTGGCATCCACTTTTGGTACCCCACTGCTCTTCATCTCCCTTTCCCTCTACATCTTCTTCTGAAATCTCCTTTTCCTATCTTATACATAAATGCAGACATGTATGGCATTTGACTATAAAATGGGCTGTGAAGTAAAGAACAGTCTATATCAGAAACCATATGAAAATCTATCCAATATTGTAGCAATGAATCAATTAAATTTATATTTGTATCATGTTAGGTTTTAGATACACCTGCCCTGTGTAATCCACTGTTGGGCTTAAATGTTTGCACGTCGTTTTCCTTCCAAGATGTCTTTTGACTCACAGGATGTACTGTGACTCCTCCCTTTGTGGGCAATGCGATTGGGCACCAACTCAATGTTAATTAGCATTTTCTTCAGCCATCGGGTTCAGACGTGTCCTGATGGGATTACGAGAGCCATTGTGTCTTCTCCATTTCTTTAGGCCTACCATGGTCACAACTTCGACTTCCACCATCAGAGGAATCTCTCTAGCATCCTTTGTTTTTTTTCAACCCTTTCATTGACACCCTCTGGAGACCGATGCCCGGTGAACGACCTCTTGGACTCCCACACCCTTCCTGGACCCCTGGACGCTTTGCCAGCCTGCAACACTGGAAAACGCGAAGCTGTTAATGGTGATGAAATGGACTCCCTTCCAGTACTTCCCACGCTGCAACTCAAAGAACCCATGGTCAGATCACCTCAAGGTTTGTAAGCTCTGCCACTGCCTAGACCACAACAATGCTGTGTGCAACGCTTGCCTCAATGCCTCTCAAAGAAAATCCTACAATACCAAAGGTAGAGGCATCAGGCTCCACCAAGTCCGGAGAACATCTCCACCGATGCCTCTGAATCACACCCAGAGGAAGAAGAAATAGAGGCTTTCCTGACCACTAGGAGAAGCAGCCCTCCACTGAAGACCATGCCCAGGCCCATAAGTACCAATGGTAGAGATATGCATTCCAAGCCTTGAAAGAGGCATCACGCTAAGGCAGAGCACCTCGCCCAAAGGAGTTCAGTGTCAAGCCTAGCACACAATAGATTGCTGCCTCTGCCAGCTTTGGGCTCTGGTTGGCTTCTGAACAGAGGAAGTATCCGCCCAAGAGCATTGACTCTTCACAGCCATTGAGCCCTACACAGCCCAAAGATTTTAACATCACTCGAATCTGAAGGCACTGTCAACTACATCACCCAGTGCCACCACTGACAACCGGCTCTGAACATTCAGAGCAGCCCATTCTCCATAGACTCCAAGAGGAGCTTGATATGAGGCAAAAGTACCCCTTTATCCATCCCCTGACAGGAAAGATCTCATCCAAACCACCTCTGCTGAAGCCCACAGAGACACTGCCTCCCACTGCCAGAGTCACATGGGGGATCCCCACAGTTTTCCTCCAACCCTAGCAGTCCTTTTGGCCCTGCTGGCCCCTATGATACTCCCCTTGAGACAGGTTGTTCAGATGTCAGTTAGGACTACTATGATGTTGATCCTCCAAGGGAGAGGCGCCCAAACCTTGGCCACTACCCTGCCAGGGTATCTCTCCCAGATGACACTATGGCCTACCATGAAGTCATCCAACGGGCAGCCTTCTTTCACAATGTGGACATGAACATCCTGCTTGAGAAAGAGGCTATCCTCATGGAAACATTCGACAAATCCAAGTGGACAGGGCAGTTTCTGCCCATGATCAAGGGCATGCCACCCCTGAGATATTAAAGGAGCTAATTTTTTTCAAATATATTTGTTTTAGCATTTATCATATACTTACATATATGAAGCTTTCAGTTCCAGTCAACATTCGTCATGGTTTACACATTTCCATCAAGTAACCGATTGTCAACAAGCAGCTCATTTAGCCCACAGGTAGTGTCAAATATGCCATGTACGCAAATATAAGGTGTTAGAAATTGGTCTCTAGTTGGCAGAGGAATTCACCCTGTCTAAGTAGGGACCACAATTCTAGTCAGAGTAAATCAGGTACACACCTGTGCTCATCCTTTGGTAGCTTGACACAGAGCAGGCAAAGGCAATATGTAAAGTATTTGTGCAACACACACACACCCACACACAGAGTAACACAATTTAAACACCACAAAAAGATCCACACAAGTTTAGAAAAGTAGAGAATTTTTATCTGAGTAAAACAAGACCAAAAAATCAAAATTACAATCATTAGAAGTTGATATATCATTTTTTTAAAGAATAAACTAAAAATAGTGCTTAGAAGTCACTTAGGGGTAGATGTATCAAAAAAGCACTTTGCAATTTCCTAATAGCGAATTTTTGTGATTTGCTATTAGGAAATCGCAAACTGCAATGTTTTACAGTGTGTTTAACACTGTTAGTGATTCGCAGTGGGTGGCAAATGGACCTGCCTTAGCAGTATTTATGAGGGAGGTCGCAGTTTGTGACCCATTGTGAATAAGTACATTCACAGGGAGATGACCTGCTGGGGTCAGCAGACCACCATGTCTGTGATTACTTTTTATTTAAAGCATTTTTTTTTGTAATGCATCCCATTTTCCTTACAGGAAAATGGGATGCATTACAAAAAGAAAACTGAAAAGCGTTTGTTTCATTTTTTAGGAGTAGGCAGGGGTCCGTGGGACCATGCCTGCTCGTAAAAAATGTTTGCACCCCCATTCGCAAAGGGAAAGGGGTCCCCTGGGCACCACTTCCCGTTTGTGAATGGGTTACTACCAACTTAAAGTTGGTGATAACTGCGATTGTTTTCGGACCGCATTCCTGGTCACAAAACAATCATACATGGCCCAGCGAGTCACTATTAGGAAGGGATGCCCTTGTCACACCCCTACCTAAAAGCAAGTCGCTATCCCTGTTTTGTTCTTGTAGCACAGCAGGCCTTACTCCAGCAGAGTTCTTCCCAGGTCCAGTAGTGTACTGATTAGGTAGGGTCAGAGCCCCAGTACTTATACCCATATGTGCCTTTGAAATAGGGTGACTTCAAAGCAGCTCTTTAAAAGGGCAGGGGGGGCCCTTTCATCCCAGCCCTGGCTTCAGAATATCAGTAGGGGGTAGTCAGCCCAGTGTGTAGGGATAGGAAGTTTCCCATTCATGTGTGTCAGCTCACCTCCACCCTTCCCTCTGATGAATGCCCATCAGAATGAAGATTAATGCACATGAGTACTCAGACACACCAAGGCCCAGATTTATGTTAAAGTGGCACAGTGAAATGCTGCGCCAAAAATAGCAGCGCCGAGCTGCGTAACTTTAGAAACACAGAGGTGAGCCGTATTTAGAGTTCTCCCCTGCATTGGTGCTGAATTAAGCTGCCTAGAGACAACCCAAGCATCCTTGCACCATAGTGCAAGGGTGTCTGCGTTGAGGGGATATATTGTTTATGTGCAGGAGGACCTGGCTTTGCAGTTCAGGCTGGACTGTTCCCATGTGAAAAAGGGTCAAGACTAATTTGCATATGGCTGTGTCAAAACTGGGGTGGCGTGGTGGACAAAAAAACAATGGATTAAACCCAGATCTTTGTGACAGGGGGTGAATGTTTGCATTGTTCAGCATTCCATCAGCATTTTATCCGTTCTTTTTCCTTTCATTGCCCTAAGTGGGAAGAGCATACCCAGACAAGTGCCCCATGCTCACTGTGCCATTGGATTCAAGCTAGCCTGGCTGATAAATAGTGATACCTTGAAACCGGTCCCAGGATGCTTGTTTCCAGTCTAGGGAGGACCTGGCTTGGCATTTCGGGCTGGACTGTTCCGTGGGGAACAAGGTCAAGACTGATTTGCATATGGCTGGATCTAAACTGGGATGGCGTGGTGGTAAAAAAAATTATGGATTAAACCCAGATCTCTGTGACTGGGGGTGAATGTTTGCATTGATTAGCATTCCGTCCATCATCTGTTCTTTTTGCTGTTTTCTAAAAGTGGTATCTCTAAAATAGTAATGTTAAATCTGGCTTTGCCAGTAAAGAGGATTTGTCATTACCATTCCAGAGATATGAAAAATGTTCAGATACTCCTTTCTAATCGGGGATTAGAGCGTAAAAGTGTATTAAGGAATTCCCAATGGTAGCCTTAAAGAAGAGTAGGACTCACAGTAGTGAAAAACGACTTTGGGAGTTCTTTTACTACCAGGACATGTAAAAGTGACAGGTTCATGTCCTGCCTTTTACTTACATAGCCCCGTGCCCTATGAGCTACCTAGGGCCTACCTTAGGGGTGACATATGTAATAAAAGGGGTGCTTCGGCCCCTCAACAAGTACATCCTGTCAGAACATTTCCACATGACAACTCTGCAGGATGTCATCCTGCATCTCCAGCAAAGCTTACTTTCTTATATTATTCATCCTGCTCACCGGGCACACCACCACTTTGTCATAAGTGGCCAGCACTGCCAATTTAAAGTACTGCCTTTTGGAGTCACCACTGCCCCAAGAGTGTTCACCAAGTGCCTAGTGGTATAGCCATACGTTCAGGGAGGGGGGAGGTAAGTAATGTGTTCCCTTACCTCGATGACAACAGCACCGGCAGACAGGAATGCCTAGCTTCATGGAAGCTGCCAACTCCCTGCTCTACAGCCTCAGTTTCATAATAAATGTAGGCCTGGGCAAAATGTAAATAACGCCTGTGTAATTTGGGGAATTTTGTGTCATCCTTCCTACCTCAAGTTCCCGAAATTATGTAATTATCCCACTTCGATTAATTATGCTCCATTTGTAGTAAAACTTTAGCATGAAACTCATCATTCACTGTAAAGTGTTACCTCAGACACATATAAACAAACATGACCAGCAGAATGAGAATGGCTGTAGTTTACAGTGATTTGTTTGAAAGTATCCTGTGCCAAATATAGATGCGAAGATACTTTTTGCGCTAAAATATAGCACAAAAAGTCTGTATCTGCATTTCATGCAATTACGTGTATCTGTACCAAAATTGTGTTACTAAGCAAAAACAAATTGTGCACATTTTGCATACGCCTACATAAATGCCACCAAATCCAATCTTCAACCTCTTCTGGTCTAACCCTCTTCTGGTCTAGCCCTTCCTTGGGTCTGTCCTGAAAACCATTACAAGCAAAGTGTATTGTAACAATCATTGGCTTCTCAGCAGCTGTTGCTTCTTTTTTCAGCCCAATCAAGGCTAACAGTCAAAACTGTAATTCACCTCCTGGGGTGATGGCCTCTTGTATTGCCGTAGTACCCCATGCAATGTGCTTACTACAGGGGTGCATTTGTAAGCAATGGTCATAGGCGGAGGGTCACTGGGAGTAGCTAATATTGGAGAAGTACAGTACGCATCGCTCTCTGCTTCACAGACCCCATTCCGCAGGTGATCATTACCATGGACGTGTCTGTCTTAGGCTGGAGGTTGCAGCCAGAGGACATAACAATATAAGGGATGTGGTCCAGCCATGTGATAGGTGCTACAACTATCTGGAGTCCTATGCCATGCAACTAGCACTCTAGGGGGCAGATTTATGGAAAGTGCCACTGCACAGAGTGCAGCGCCACTTTCCCTACGCCCCTTAGCACCCCCCTACCACCACCATGTGTGCGCCATATTTAAAATACGGCGCACCATAGTGCAGACTAAAGAATGGAAGCCCCCTTTTAACGCCTGCTCTAATAAGTGCTATAATAAATCGCACAAGGAAATCAAATAGATTTCCTTACACCATTTTACCAGCTCCCCTAACGGGGAAACACCCCCTCTGCATATATTATGCCTGGTGCAGGAATAATGTAGCGCAAAGGGTTACAGTGTGGCGCAATGCATGCATTACGCCACCCTGTAAATACGGCGCAGGGATTCTGGCCTCATTGGGACATATTAACATAAAAATAAATGACGTTAATGAGCTGCAAGGTGGCGCTAGGGGCCTATAAATGTGCCCCTAAGTCTTCATTCACGTCATTCAGGACAAAGTAGTCCTCATCAAAATGGAGAACATGGCCACCATGTATTACCTCCAGAAGCAAGAGGGAACACATTCTTCCCAGCTCTCAGCACTAGCACAAATGATTTGGCACTGGGCCATCAGTACAACACCAGTAAGTCCCGCTGACCTACTTCCAACATTGGTGTGCCCCACATATAGACCTGTTTGCCACCCATGACAATGCAAAATGCCCAAACATATCCTCCAGGTGCCCACACCCTCAGTCCATGGACAATGTTCTGTTGAAGAACTTGTCAGCCATGCTTTTCCTCCTCTCTATCTGTGCATGATAGGCAAAATGCAACAGATATCCTCACACTAACTCTGGAGGCTTCCACTTGGGCTAGGCAGCCTTGGTATTCACTGCTCTTGGAAATGTCCTCATTCCCATGAAAAGCTTGTTAACAGGCTGGACCTTCTCACATGGACCCAATGCTAAATCAGGCACCCAGACAGCTCAACCCAGTCATCTGGTATCTGAGGTCTTAGAGTTTGTTTACCTTAGTCTCCCACAAGAGTGCATGACTGTACTGAATTAAGCCTGCAGGCCTACTACCTGGGCATGTTACACTGCAAAGTGAAAAAGGTTTCTCCACAAATTTCTCCTCAACCAAATGCACCCTCTAAAGCCTGCAAAAGCCAGGACTCACTGACACCTGCATAGGGCCAAACCTAGTTGCTGTTGCCACCTACATGCAAAACAGAGAGCATTTTCCTTTATTAGGATCCCTGTTATCAAAGCAGTCATGGTGGGCCTCAGGAGGTTCATATCTCCGTGGGCGCCCCTGCTCCCCTACATAGGACTATAATGTTGTCCTCACCAGGCTTATATGTCTCTCTTTCAAACCTCTCCAGTCTTGCCCTTTCAAGTTTTACTCATGGAAGGTTACCTTTTCGCAGCCATAACTTACTTCAATTGCACCAGTGAGCTGCAGGCACCCACCCCGCAAGAGCCCTTTATTCAAGTGCATAGGGACAGCACTGTTTTAGGAACTAATCTTATATTTTACCCTAAGATTTTATTCTCTTTCCACCTCAACCAGACTATGGAATTCCTAGTCTTCTTCCCACAGCAAGACTCTGGAACTGAGATAGCCCTTCACACCCTAGATGTTAAACAGGCTTTCATGTGCTATATCAGAAGTCCTTCCGCAAGTCTCACCAACTCTTCTAGGCAAGTGCATCCAGACTTCATATCACAAGGCAAATTAAACCCTAATCCTTCCCCTCTGGGCACACTTGGCCCACAACAAATTGCACCACTAGCCGATATATGCAAAGGGGCATGTAGTCAACTTCACACACTTATACTGTTGTAGGGATTGCATTTAGTCTCCATTTTAGTTTTCTCTTTTAACGTTTTCTCTTTTAACTTAGCATCTTCTTGGGATGGTAGTTCAAACATGTTTTTCACTTACATGAGAAAATGTTACACACATTTATTCAGACATTGCTCATGTCGTCTGCACAGTTAGTTTCAGGGATACATACTAGAACGCAATGCCCCTGCTTTGTTTTGTGCTTGCTCATAGGAGACAACTCTTTTCCCCAGACTAAGTAATGTTTTTCTGTGTCTCTTTTTGAATGTGGTAAGGCCAGTGTTTTATTACTTAAACAACATCCGTGCTGAGGTCAGCTGAGAGGCACTTCAGATCGGAGTTATTATAAATGCTGCTGCGAAAAGCTGTGAAGCTTTCAAGGCCCCATTTCCCCACTGAGACAGAGAGCATTCATTAATGCACAGAGGCTGGTTTCCTGAGACATTACACTAAGTTATGGGGTTAGATCATTTCAACTAAGTCTGGTAGAGCGCTTTCACTATCATGGGATTCTTAGTACTAAGTAGGAGTAAACTTTAGGTACGAAACAATATGGTTGAATTCTTTGTGTTTTTTACCATTCTAATAATGCTTACTACAGTAATGTGACATCTGCCTAATAACTGCAGTTCAGATTTTGTATTATAAGGATTAGATGTTTACAGTAAATCTTTAAACAATTATTATTGTTCTTTTCTTTGTAAAACTTTGGGCTTTGAAAAGTGACTGCTAGATCTGTTTCCACAAATTGCTTGGGAATCAGAATGGTCATGTTCAAGGTTACCAATAGCATATATAACTCTGGAAGGTTAGTTGTTTAGATGTGGTAGTGTGACTTAGCCGAACCAACATTTACTGATTATATAAGTTGAATAAGTCCCTATATAATGGATTTCCGTTGATCCAGTACACAGCTCTACTGAATTTGTAGAAACTGTGCAAAATGGCACCACCAATGTTTCTGTTTTGGTACTTATTTATTGGTCTACTGAGTAGTATCTTGATTATGCCCAATGTTCTTTGATTACCTTTAAACAGAGACGTCCGTGGTGATAAAGGTTTCTCCTCCTCAGGCAAATGGGAAACACCTATTTGTTCCTGTAGGTTGATTAAGCTTGGTCTTTTAGAACAACAGTCCCCTATAGTGTTTCATTTCTTTGAATTCCATTAATTAAAATGACGCAACCACAACCAGTTATTTTTGTTTTTAATTGTAGACCAGCAGTAACTGCACATTTAACTAGATATGTGCTGGCCAGTGACGGTGGAGATGTTACCTTCGTGGCTGAGGCACATGAAGTGTAAAAATGTGAAGCTATTTATTCCTGGGTTAAGTTTCCTGCAGTTGATGCAAATTCACACACACTTCACACATATACTGGGGAAGCAGTTCCAGCTGTCTACGGACTTTATGAATATTTAGAAATCCTATTAACCTATGAGGAACATCTCAATTGGTTGTTAGGGCAATCCTCTCACAATTAGAATATCAAGGTGTGATTCAGCTTTGTGTCTCCCTTATGAATAATCCAATATTCCAAGTGATTAAACCTGATCATTCTCATCATCGGTCTTAATCTATTGAAATTTAAATAGTCACTTTCGAACTTTTATAGAATTCCCACAGCACAGGATTGATGCATAATCTAGAACACAAGAAATACAACACTACATTTGACATTCCAAATGTATAGCACTTGGAATCTGGGGTTGAACTGATTTCTCTGCAGTGGGAGCTTAGTGACAGTTCTGTTGAATCCCACAGGGCTACAAGAACAGTCCATGTCTATTTGGTACCCAAGTGTTGTTAATTTTACAAGAAATTGACCCAGAAGTGTTTTATGTTGATGGCATTTACATCATAGATGAAGATTTGATTACACATTTGGCAAGGGTGGATCCCATTATTCTGAGATTCGCTGAATGTGACTATAAATTTGATCAAAAAAATAAATAAATCAACAGTTGCCTTTTGCAGTGTACTACTTCTGGGATATGAGTTATCAAATGAAGGCAAAATCTGGCACCACATTATGTAGAGAAATATGCTTTATTGCAACCAAAAAAATACCTTAAAAATTTTCAATCACTTTTGGGCTTTCTAAATGTTGGTAGAACATATATACCAGATTATGCACAACTGGTAAGGCCTTAGTACAATGTATTCATCCTGAATTTTCTAATAACATTTTCTCATATAGATTGAACAGCTGGAAATACTGCTATTCTGCGAAATTTGCAACAAACATGCTTGAGTCTAAACACTTACATACACATGTTAACTCTACTAATTTGGTGGTCCACATAATTGCAGGTTCCAGTGGTTACATGTACTTTACATTTAATGAAGGTTAGAGTGCAGCTTGCTTTAAAATCACATTTATATTCCAACGCATAAATGCATTTAGCATCCACAGCTCCAGTTTCTTTATTACAGAACCAATACTGAGGGAAGGGTCTTTACCAGCAGACCAGAAAATGTTAACTGGCTGGCAACATTTGGCAACAAATTAAAACCTCTTTCTTTGGTAGCCCACCACAGACCCCGATTATTATTCAAATAAGCCATTACAATGTGTCTATTTAGATCATTGCGGACCAATACATTTGAATGGTATGCTTAAATATATCTTAATGGCTGTTGATTCTTGATTTCTGTGGATGTGGCCACAGCGATCCTGATGCTCAAACTGCTATTAAAGATGTGTCTTTGTCAGTACATATGCAATGATATCATTGCACTTGGACCAGGGCCCAACTTTTGCCTCTGAGGCATTGAAGGATTCTATAGGCCCCCTTGGTGTTGCTGTGCATTATTCTGCACCCTTTCATCCTGAGAGAAATCCTATCATGGAATGTGAAAACTGTGACTTAAAGCAGTCCTTAACAGCTAGAGTTTTAACTCCCGGTCTTAGATGGATTCATCACCTATATGGTGTTCAGAGAGATTTAAATAATATGCTTAGACAGCTGTTTGGTGGTCGTACTCCTATGAAATTTTGTTTGGTGTTCCAATGTCTGCTCCAGATCTTGATAACTCGGGTCCATTGGCGGATGAATTACTCTTTAAAATCTCTGAACATTTCACTGTCTTATACAAATTAAAAGACTAGTGATGAGCACTTGGACTTGCTTTTCTAAACAGTCTGCCACTGATGAAGTAAAGGCTTTGATTAGATTATATCATGTGACCAGTTCTCTACTGTAGGCCATAAGGGTATCTGAATAGTAGTTCCTTGTCTCTGCTCCCTACTCTGCATGAGATCCCTCTGCATACACTTAGTAGTCCTGATCCTACTACTCCCCAATTGGGGTCTACAAATGCTGAAATCGCTATACTACAAATTGATGTAGGAAACACTGGAAGTGTTTCTGAAGTAATCTTGCCAGCTTCTACTGCTGCTCATTGCACTGATGTTGTGTTTTACCAACCATGCTGAAGTTCCTGCTCTTAATCAGACTGCCTCTGGTTACTTTATTGATGTTGATTATTTTTCTTCAGACTCTTCGCATACATCCAGACGTGGTATATGGGGACTGCTCCTTTGGCTTAAACAGTCATATCTGATTCCTCCATGGTTTTGTTGGATTTTTCTTTCACTAGTTTGTATCATCCTTTTGATTACATTTACCACTATCTACCTGATCGCCTTGTTCCAAAAGTGGTAACTGAGGTGCTAACTCCCCATTCTTCATTTCATAAGGTCCAAAGAGACTTGTCCCTTGTGAATATTACTACATTCCCTGTCCATGATGGTATTCTATGTGATAGAGTTCCATGTGATATTTTTGGTGTCACAGAAACATTACAGATTCTGTATGTGTTTAAAATTGCTGTGGATGACAACTTTATCCCAGGTTCCATTTTTGATGAATGGGATGTTGTGACTGTTATTAATATGCTATCTGTATTGGAATCATACACAGTATTATCATCATTATGCCCATCACTTTTTACACAGAGCTTGTACTCCACGTGCTGTTTTTAATTATACACAGTAGGAACACTGTTTGATACCATCTGTGGGTAGTTCGAATACATATATAAAAAAAAATCACAATTTTTCCAGTCATGACTCTACGACTCTATTTCATATTTTTATAAGCTTACGCCTTCCCCACCAAAAATAAATATGCTTACGCAAACAAAGTTCATTTATTCTGACTCCTTTATTTCACAACACTCACTACAGTGTTATGGGTATTGAAAAAATAATATTGAGCTCAAGTCTGTTTGGGGAAAACGAAATTGGCAGGTCCAGGGCACTGACACTTTATTTAGACCATGTCTAATCCCTCATCTAATCATCATCTAATCATTTTTTTTTTAAACAAGTACAACAGACATGCCTTGGATTTGGTGATAATAGAAATGTTAATACCAAAAACATTCCCTCAATTGCACGGTTTCATAACCAGAAACAGTTTGATAATTACACAGAAGTACAACTTAATGAAACAGTGCAAAATGGAGTGCACAATTCTTCACTGTCTGGTTCAGATGGGTGGTTATAGGGGTCAGTTTATGCAAATGGGTGTAATGCTTTTTTTAAACTATTCTACAGGGCTTAAGGCAAATAGGCCAGACTCCTGATATATACTCAGTCTCTACACACTGAGGTGGTTACTACTTATAGTATTGGGAAACTGTGCCAGTAATGGTTAGAATACTCAACACTGTCAGCAGTAACCATTTATCCCTCCTTTCTGATAATATGGATTTGTGGGATCTTCTGTTAGGTCCCAGATCTCCTCAGTTTAAACATTTTTTATGCCAGTTATAATGAGCTATAGAAAGTTTCTTAACTAGAAGCTGTCGAACGTTAGCGACAAATTAATAAAAAAAACTCGGAAAAAGCTTTGCCCGTTTTCGATAATGGTATGACCACATTGTCTACTCGTATTTATTCATTGAATATTATTTCATCTGCCTTTGATGTCAATCAGAATGACATGCCTATCATTCAATATGGCTAGAGTCAGTTGAGACCGATTTTACAATTGAGTTGGACTTTGCAGGTTCTGAAATAAAAAAAGAGTGCCATTGAAGTATTTAAAATGTCACTGAATTAGTTTTGCCTTAAATTTAGTTTTTACTTTATAGTTAGTTAGTTTTGACATGTATGCAAAATGTAATGGCTGAAAAAGAAGTCATTAACACAATGCTCAACATACAATGTTTACAAAAGATAAAATTTTTAGTTGCTGAAACGCCTTCTGAGGTTTGGTAATACATGTTTTCATTTCTCTTTCAATTTCCACATTGATTTCACATCCTGATTTAGGCATTTTCAAAGATGCAGGTGTGAGGAGACAGGTACACATTTTCGCATGAAGACTGGTTCCTCCCTTTTCAGTACAGATGTGCACACAAGAACAAAGAGGCTTTGGCAGACTTCACAATAGTTGAGCTTCTTTAGGTCACTCATTGGTCTGTAATGCTTCTGTGGCTAATTTAGTGTGTTTTTTAAAGGTTTCCTGTACCATTGATCAAAACAGAATGTAGGCTGCTTTCTAATGGTAGCTATTCAATTTTGATTGATTAAAGTTTTGCAGAATGAATCCAGGTATCCCTTAGGTGGTCACAGTTTTCAAAGTTGTAATTTGCTGTATGCATATCTTATATCCTCCTGGGCATACTATCAGAGAAGTACGTTTGTGGCTCAGGGTCCCTGCACGTACCATTTACTTTGATAAGTTGAGCTTTTACGAACTCAACTGCCACAGCATTTCAGTGAAGTTGTGCACTCTATTTTTAATGTATCTAACACAGTTGGAGTAGCACACTTTTTTAAAGTGATTGGATCTGGACTAGTTTCTACCTTCCACACTTGCTTGGAGTAATTCCGTCCTTTCTGTATTCATTGTTCTCAAGAGTGTTTGGAGGCATTCTGACTCCATTGTTACTCCTTGCTGCTTGCTTGATTCTATTTTTTTGCTCCAAAATGGATGTCCGACAATGAGGCAACTGAATATGGGACTACCATATTCTGTGTCATGAATGCATGATACAGTAATTTGGAGAATCAGTGTTACTAGAATTTGAACGAGAGCTGGTCTCTGTTATTGCAGCTTGTCTGATTTCAGAGACTGTATCCTGTGTTTTACTGTCTCATTCAAGTGTGCAGTCGACTTCTGCCTTCTATGCAATTGTTGAGGTCTCTGGATAGAAATCTGCTTGTGCGCCCTTTGCAGTTGCATCAGCTGCGTTATCTCATGATGCTGCTTCCCTTGCTGCTAGATGCCTACTATCAACCACTTTTACTGGTGCTGGATTTTCCTTCCACTTCAGGTTTCCTAGCATATGGGCACGCTTAATGCTGCACTCCTAGCACTGTCACCTTCCACATCTGTTGAATGAGCTAGTGATGACTGTCTTCATCACCTGGATCTGCTCTTCGGCTTACTTCGATGTGATGTGTGCGGATATGCTTCTGGGTGCTGTTGGCACTTTGGAAATGGATGTTGTGGATAATTCAGAGATGCTATCCTCTATGTCAGATGCCTGTTAGTATCATGGATTGTCATTTTTGTTTTTCTCCTTCATAATACATGTGGTTTTCAATTGGTGCTTTTTTATAGGCTTTGAGTCTGTCTACACTGTAAAAGTATTATTATTATGAAATGCATGGCTTTTATATACACTTACTGCTGTGGCTATTTTGTTTTGCAAGAGTAATCTCCATATGACTAAGGAGAGGGTGTTGTAGGGATTGCAGTTAGTCTCAAAGTTCTATTGAAATCACTAATATGTGGATATCCTAGCTTGGCTCAGATAATGGTTGGACAAACAGTACTATGAACTTTGTTTAAGATAACTGTACCATCTAGCCAACCACAGCTTTCCAAGCATACTGCTTTATCATTTATATAGAGCTTGTGTATCTACAGCCTCCCATGCTATGAACGGAAAATGTTACTCTTTGAGTATCTGTTTTTTAAAGTGTAGCACTATAGATTCACAAGCACTCACCTTCCTCCCTGGCAACACTGTCTGGTGTATACCTCTGCTCTTAACATCCATTTCTTACTCTTACTATAGGGATGATCACCGTGCCACAGTCACTCACCACTCCATACATATGACCACTCACTGTACGAAAGACAACCCAGCAACCATGCACATTGTCCACAAAGAGAGGAGTTTGTATCAAAAGAGGCAAAGAGAAATGTTAAGGTTTGTCAATACCACAAACTCACATTCTTGTGGATGTTCACTTCTTTGCAAGGCTCAATATATCTGGAATGACAACTTCAAGCTCATAGGAGCACATTTATTACCACTTAATTTTACACCATGCTGGTCTAATAATAAGAATGAATAAATCAACAAGGCGAAGCCAAGATGGCTGACTGAGCATACATCTCTGCTCAGAGCTCTGATGGGCTACCGCTAATTACCCCCCTTGGCCCCTTCACTGTAATCAGGGGGCCCAAGTGCTTGAGGGGATGGTCCCTTCCCTGCGGAGCCAATTGTGGGGGTCCTGGGCCCATCTTCCTGGTTGGTCAGGTGCCTTTGCACTGGTGTGCAGCACACTGGTGTGCAGCAGACCAGAGCCATGTGGGAACGGAGGCAGCACCCAATTCTGGAGGAGGTGAGTAGCGGGCCACTGCATTGTGGCACACATTGCAGGCAGTGACTCGGGAGGGGAAAGCAGTGCTGGACTATTAGAAAGCTGAGAGGCCACCCTGGCGGAAGTGAGAGGTGCGGCCTAGAAGCTCATCTGAGCCTGCGAGAACTGCGTGAGAGGGGCCCCCGGGGCCATCTTCGCACAAAGAAACTGCAAGGAGTGAAGGTAGTGTGCCCAACTCTATTAACCTCTTCCTACATTCTAGCCTTATAAGCATGGGAGCTTTCCTCCCCCTCCCCTGTTGTGCACCGTGGGCTTAAAGCGGTGGCAGCATCGGAATGGAGTAGTTAATGGCCCCCAAAAGCAGAGAGTGTTTACATGCCGAAACAGAGGGTGCGCCCATGAACTAGAGCTGATTTGTTGGGGGATGGAGGCCCTTGAGGTTGGATATGAGGTGTCATCATAATTGCAAAGTCGGTGGCTGATACTCGTATTTGCGCTCCCGCCCAGCCCTCTCTGAGAAGATAGGAGGAATCTGGGCCACTAGCAGACGGGGAGTTGGTGAACAAAGATAGCTACAAAACATCTGCCCATACTGCATGTTAGAAATGGGGTCTTTGGTTGGCAGTCAGGTTACCCCCTGTCAAAGCAAGGACCCTCACTCTAGTCAGGGTAAGTCACACACAATCCAAATTATCCTGTGCCCACCCTATGGTAGCTTGGCACTGAAGAGTCAGGCTTAACTTAGAAGGCAATGTGTAAAGTATTTGTGCAATAAATCATACAATACCACAATATGACACCACAAAAATACACCAAATAGTGTTTAGAAAAATATATAATATTTATCTGGATAAATGCATGTCAAAACGATTAAAGATGAAATAAGCAAATGTAGGGATATCACTGAAAGTGATATCAAGTGTCTTTAAAGTTAAAGTATTACTGTAAAAGCAATAAAAAGTGTCTTAAGTTCTCCTAGAAACAACAAGTGTCTCTTGCAGGGCAAAGTACCTGGTTTGCATTGAAAAATCCTTGCAAGGGACTGCAGAGGAGGAGATGCGTGGAAAACAGTGAGTGTGCGTTGGTTTTGCCCCTTCGCACACAGACTTGTGTCGTTATTTTCCACGTGGGGAAGACGTTGCATCGATTTCTGGTGCACGGACTTGGATCCTCTTTGGGTTGCGGGTTTTCAGATGCCCTGGGGACGATGCGTGGAATCCTGGGCCTGTGGAGCAAAGTCACAGGGGCTGCGTCGATTCTGGTAGGCGATGCATGGAATTTTCTTCCGCACGGCAGGCACTGCGTCGATTCCTCTCTGGAAGTCAGGCAGCGGCATTCTGAGTCTGCTTGCGTCGATCCAATAGGGCCGTGCGTCAAAGTTCCGGTCGCGTCACGAAGTCGGGCTGCATCATTCCGGACTCGGCGTGCAGTGAATTTTTCACCGCAAGCAGGCTGTGCATCGTTCTTGGCAGGCGGTGCATTGGATTTTCGCTGCACGGGGATTTCAGCTGCAGGAGAGAAGTCTTTTTGGTCCTGAGACTTCAGGGAACAGGAGGCAAGCTCTATCCAAGCCCTTGGAGAGCACTTCTGCAGCACAGCAAGAGAGCAGGGCAACAGCAAGACAGCAGTCCTCTTCAGAAAGCAGTCAGGTGAGTCCTTTGGGCAGCCAGGCAGTTCTTCTTGTCAAGGTGCAGGTTCTGGTTTCTTTTTCATGAAGTGTCTGAGGTGGAAGGGCAGAGGCCCTGTTTTTATACCCAAATGTGCCTTTGAAGTGCAGATGACTTCAAAAAGAGGCTTAGAAGTGCACCAGGCCCCCTTCTCAGCTCAATCCTATCTGCCAGGGTCCCAGTAGGGTGGGTGGCAATCCTTTGTGTGAGAGCAGGTCCTTCACCCTTCCAGCCCAGGAACACTGATTCAAAATGCAGATGTATGCAAGTGAGGCTGAGTATCCTGTGTTTGGGGTGTGTCTGAGTGAATGCACAAGGAGCTGTCAACTAAACCTAGCCAGACGTGGATTGTAAGGCACAGAAAGATTTAAGTGCAGAGAAATGCTCACTTTCTAAAAGTGGCTTTTCTAAAATAGTAATATTAAATCCAACTTCACCAGTCAGCAGGATTTTGTATTACCATTCTGGCCATACTAAATATGGGCTTCCAACTCCTTTTAGATCAGCAGCTACCACTCAAACAATGTATGAGGGCAGCCCCAATGTTAGCCTATGAAGGGAGCAGGCCTCACAATAGTGTAAAAATGAATTTAGGAGTTTTGCACTACCTGGACATGTAAACTACACAGGTACATGTCCTGCATTTTACCTACACAGCACCCTGCTCTAGGGTTACCTAGGGCACACCTTAGGGGTGACGTATATGTAGAAAAAAGGGAGTTTTAGGCTTGGCAAGTACTTTTAAATACCAAGTCGCGTTGGCAGTGAAACTGCAGACACAGGCCTTGCAATGGCAGGCCTGAGACAAGGTTAAGGGGCTACTGAAGTGTGTAGCACAACCAGTGCTGCAGGCCCACTAGTAGGTTTTAATCTATATGACCTGGGCACATATAGTGCACTCTACCAGGGACTTATAAGTAAATTAAATAGCCCAATTGGGTGTGATCCAGTGTTACCATGTTTAAAGGGAGAGAGCATATGCACTTTAGCATTGGTTAGCGGTGGTAAAGTGTGCAGAGTCTAAAAACCAGCAAAAACAGTATCTCAAAAGTGGAGGGAGGCAGGCAAAAACAAGGCTGTCAGGTCTAACACTGCACATTCTTGGTCATAGCCTGTTGTTGACACGGCTAAATCGATAGAGAGGGCTAGACCACTGCTCATGTATTGTAAAATATCCTGCAGGGTAGACTTTATTAGGAACTGGGTTCCAGGACCTGCAGTGTAATCTACCTAGGCACGAATGCCTCCTAAAGCCAAAGGGGACCCGGGAACAGCCTCAAAACACTGTCAAACAATTGAGGAGGGCATTGTCGGAATGGCTCAAGGCAGTCACCGTGGAGGAGCTCATGCCAGGAGATGTTCCACCGCCATCTATCCTGGACATAAAAAATTTGATACCAAAGGGTAAAAAGGCAATCACCGAGAAAATTGATGGCATAGCAAACACAGTGGAGCTACTGCACCAAGATATGAACAAAACGAAAGAACAAGTGAAGGACTTGGGCATTAGGGCTGATGGGCCAGAGGAACTCTTGGGGGCCCATTCTAGTCAGCTAATAGAACAGATCCAGACGCAATTACATACGTATACTGGGCTGCCGGAGGTAACAGAGCCTACATCGGTGAGCAATTTCTGGAGACATGGCTCCCTGTGGTACTGCCGTAGTTGGACACTGAGGGAGGCTTACACGTGGACAAAGCACATAGAACCCCAGGTGGCAGGTCCAAACACGGCACACCGCCCAACATTTTGATCGCCTGCATGTAGATAAGATGGGTATATTGGCAGTGGCTTGTCAACAGGGTGATGTCACATTTAATGGGAACAGAATTTCCTTCTACCATTATTATGGTGTGGCTATCCAAAACAGGCGTACATCATTAATGGAAGTGAAGAGGAAGCTTAGAGACCGTGGGTTGGCTTATGCTCTCTGCCTCCGGCACACCACCAAGTGTACTTAGAGGGGAAAAGACATTTCTTCAACCAATGAAGAAGCCATGCAGTTCCTTGAGAGTCATTGAACATTTTGCTGGGGGGAAGGGAAACACACATTAGAATACAGATCTATAGAATCTGGGGGGGGGGGGGGGAGGGGATGCCAAAACAATTCTATGCAACCAAGGGGGGTACATTGCAGATGACTGAGCATACTATGCAAGTCAGATGGGGTGGATGTGAGGTTTGAGTACATTACTGCTTTGATATGTGTTTAACTAATGGTCACACTCTTCCTTGGGCACCCTACACCAGTGAATTTAGGACGCAATGCCCTGTAATGGAGAAGTTGACATGTGTGTTACTTGTGGAGGTCAGGTTGGGGAGGGCCACATGGGTGGTGTTACAGTTTTTGAATTTGAAGAGAAGTAGCTGAAACTATTGGTGACACGAGTATTTGTTGGTAAGATAGTACATGATCACAGAGAAGTATGCACTCCACATGTATGGGGGTAATGGTACTATCCTGGAAAATTAAAGGAATTCAGAATCCCATCAAGTGGCAGAGGATCTGGTCCTATGCCCATAAGCAGTGGGCAACAATAGGCATGTCACAGGAAATGCGTCTCTTACAGCAGGAAAATGTGAAAATACAAGGTAAATGGAGAGGCAGATTGTGGTATGCCAGCTTCACCTCCTCAGCACCCAGGGTAATAACATGGGTGGATGCTAGCATTCCCCTATGAGTAGATACTGAACTAAAGACAGCTATACAGGAGTTGTGGGGGCGATTGGAGGCACACCTACGGTACTACTAAATAGATATGCACCCAATATAGACACACCAGATTTTTTTGAAGGAGTGGTGCACCTTGTAGCACCAAATCCACATTATGATATCATCCGGATGGAGGACTACAATTGTGTACTGGACAGAGAGCTAAATAGCTCCAGGGTCATGGCCCAGCCACTAGGCATGGCCTCCAGTGCGCTGATGGATGCTATAGATACTATAAACCTACTGGAACTATGGTGGGTGACACAGACTAGAGACTTATATTTTTACTCACCCCCCCTGGCTCCTTCTCCAGGATCAATTACTTACTTGTGAACCCAGTGCAAGCTGCAAACTTTGGGGTGGTCCGATATCTAGACCGCACACTATTGGATCATGCCCACTGATGGCAGCGCTGATGGGACATGCCTATGTGGCACCGATGCCACAGTGGTGATTCCAGTCATGAGCACTACATGACCAGGTGTACACAGAAGAAGTCAGGGAAGCAGTGCACAAGTTATGCAGGGCAGGCATGAGGGTGGGGAACAAGAGGGAGGTCATTTCCTTATATACTCATTACATTCTGTTGACCCTACGGAATCCAGAGATGTCATGGTGTGCAGTTAATGACACAGTTGCTGAGGTGGAGGAACAGTCTAGGTTTAGGCTGAATGCGGCAAAATCAGTATTTGAACCCATGTGGAGAGAACGGATCCTGGGTGAGAGTCTTCCTAACCTATGGGTCTAAACAACCCCCGTTAAATACTTGGGGGGTATACCTGAGTTTGAATATGGTTGAAACGCATGACTCTAATGTGGGTCCCTTGCTCATTTCCCTCGAGCAGAGTGTGCATAAGTGACTATGGTTCCCAATGTCCCTAACGGGATGCATATTGATAAGCAAAATTATCATATTACCCAGAGTCTCCTATATGTGCTGCAGCATATGCCAGTGCGTATGCAGGATGCAAGTTCCCATTGACTAGATGAACTACTTAGGTTGCTTTACATGGGAAATGGGTGAGCAGGCATTAGCCTGGAGGTCCTGAAATTACCATGTGATAGTTGAGAATTACAAGTACTGAACTTCCGTATCTATTACTGGCCATCCAATCTTCAACATGTGGTAACATGGGTCCTGGAAGGGAAGACTGATCCAGTGACTTGACTCTTGACACGACTGACAGAACACGCAAGCTCCTGGCTCTACCTCTAGTCTATAGAAAGAAGAGGGCGATCCTACCACTGCAGGTTAGGTCTACACTAGACATATGGGAAAAGGCCTCTCAAAGAGACAGTGATGATTATATATGCAAGCAACAACTGATTCCCTGGTATATGGCAATTAGTCCCATGCTGCCCCTCTTTTTACAACACAGGGAGGGAGGGAATATCTTGCAAACACTTGGGGACCTCTAGGAGGATGATTGCTGCGGCTATTTGAAAGGCCTAGGTTGGGTTCCCACAGGAACCAGACATTCACATACTGAATCAAACTATGCTGGAAATGGAAGGAGAAGGTAAACTGGTCACCCAACCATATGCACTATTACTACCGAAAACTGTCCCCTGTATGGGTGCATTGAAGATGCAATGGGAAAAATATATAGGTATGGAATTGCAGAAACGCAAATGGATTTATATACTGGGCAACTGCAGGAGGTTCACATGCAATGCGAGGCTGAAGCTGATACATTACAAGAGCATACAAAGGGACTATGTTACACTGCACTGGCTGCATAAGATTGACCCCACTAAGTAATGTCCTGAATGCAAGACAACAGTCGGAAGCTATGTACACATGTGTGGGCATGCCCAGGGGAGAGGGAATTTTGGGAGACATCGGGAGATCTGACCAAACTACTACTGCAGCCGACAATCCAACTTTGTTTGCTAGATGTGGTGACCCGGGCAAAACATGCTAAATATGCAGAAAAGATTCTAGAGTTGGAGTTCACTGTTGCAAAGCAATGCATAGCTAGACGATGGATAACAAACTGACTACCCACTTGTAAACAATGGCTGTGAGAATATGCCAGATGGGTGTATAGTGAAAGTGGGTGTGACACAAATTAGTGTACATGGAAACAGTACAGGGGTAAGGTCAGAATGAGATTTAGCAGAGGTTCGTTCGCAGCAGGAAATGGAGAATCAAATGGAGGAGCAAGTCAAGGAGCCTGTAGAAGGGTAATCACATATTACTGAAACGGAATTATCAAAATAGTGATCATATGCTCACTGAACTCATGAATCTACTTGTACTGTCTAGATGCTATGTATCACTGGACACCCATATGTGATTGTGGTGCCACGCTCCTTTTCAAGACTATTGGGGTGGAGAACTGAGGGCGAGGTACAGTTAGGACATTTTTGTCTGGTTGGATACCTAACAACTTAATAAAAGAAATATGGAAAAAAAATATGCATAAATCGATTTATAAAAATAAATTCACATTATGTGAACTGTAAATGTGATTCTGCATTCAAAATCAATACTATTTACACACCTACATTGACCATAGCAGCACAAATATCTTTGTGAATAGGGTCCACTGACTAAATTCGTTGGAAAGTGAGCCATTAGTCCTCCGTCTACGGTCAACTTACCATGCCTCCACCTAACTCACCGTCTCAAATATCCCCATCTAGCATGATTGGGCTCTCCTATCTTCAGACCCTGGAAGATACTAAAATGAGGTGATAAGCTGAATCACCAATAATCCACAAGCACTTCAGGCAGGACATCTTAATTCTCTGATTTCCACATTTACCACTCAGTGAGGTTTTTTAGCTTGCAGTACCTTGCTTGAGTATGGCTCATTTGATACAAACAATCTCTCATACACATCTCGGACAAAGTACCAATGTAAAAGTTCTTCTTTACTCACTCACCTTTTCTCCAATCCAAAGTTTTTGTCAGCAGCACCGCTTTTTCCATTTGAGCTTCTTTTAAAAATTTATGAGAAATTATCTTATCTAATGTCGCCTTTCCTCTTTGATAAGCCTAATTAAATATCACTTTTTAATTCTAAACTCCTGACCTACCTTGAAGCATTTTATCTCATTTACCTCTGAAACTGTATTAACTGGAACACACAGGCCACACACAAGCTTTATCACAGAGTATAGTTTTGCTGCTCAACACCCAAAATTGCCTTATGGAGAAATAGAGAAATCTAATGATTTGACTGCAGAGTGTAGCCCAAGAATGTGGTTCCTGAAAACCATAAGTAAACTTCCCTTTCACAAAAAAAAATATATAAGTCCTTGTAATCCTTGAAATTCCATGTTAGGTAGGTGGTAAACATTGTGCATGGGCGAGTCACAGTGTCAAATAATGTATTTAAATAATGAAGTCAGCCCACTGCTTCTGGTTCTCATTGCCATGAAAGATACATCTGCCATTACTGTCTACCCCAGCTCAAATGAGTCCCAAATGATCCACAAATACACACAGTCCCTCATTACGAGTCTGGCTGTTCTTGGACCGCCAGACTTGCGGTGCGGGTCTTACCGCCACCGGGCCCACAGTAAAGACAGCCATATTTTGAGTTTGGTGGTTTGGACGAAGCCCGTACCGCCAGGGCGGTTGGACTGTCGGGCCAGAGGTGAGCACATCCAGCCGGGTGGTAGCCATAATACCGCCGTTGGTGTTACTACTCAGAAGACCGCCAGCATTATTGTGGAGGTCGCACCACTACAAAAATGCTGTCGGTCATCCACCCACCCGGTCACAGGAATCTCCATTCCTGTCACCGGTAAACACCCCCCCACATAACCACACACCTACATTCACACACTCCCACTCACCCACGCATTTGCTTACATACACCCCCACACACTTGCACCCAAACACACGCTCAGATACACCCAATCACTCGCACACACGTACTCAGACACATACACCAGCACACACGCACTCAGACACCCCATTCCCCCCTCCGTTTTCACACAAACATACACACACTCACACACACAGACACCCCCTCCCCTCCCATTCATACACAGACACCACACACATCCATACCTGACACCCCCACCCCCTCTCACACTGACATACACTCACCCCCACTCACACATATGCACCCCCTCCATATTCATGCACACCCCCACCCTCTCCACACACACATCCATTAACATCCACACACTTCCATACAAACACCCCATCTGCACACTTCCATACAAACACCCCCACCCGACCGCACGTATACACAGACACCTCACTTACACACATATACACACAGACACCGCCACTCACTCGCATACTTACATGCGATTAAACACCCCCATTCGCACACATACATGCACTCCGACAGATACCCCAACCCCTCTGCATATAAACTCACATGCACTCGCAACCCAACACCCTCTCCCTTTCATTCAGACACACACACCCTCCAACCACACCCATAGAGCTACAAATACACGCACACTCTACACACATGCGCACAACGCCCCCCTCCTTTTCAGATGGTCCACCTACCTGTCTCAGCGAGGCGGTTGTCCCGGAAGGGATGGGTATCGGCATTTCCACCACCAGCACCACACCGCCGTTCAGGAAACTGCTGCACCATATTACGTATTGTAATACGATGGGCGGTATCCTGTTGGCGTGGCGGTGCTGGTGGTGGAAACGCCTCTCTTCCACCACCAGCGGAAATCTGATCTATATAACTGATAATGTGGCGGTCTTGAGAAAAGACCTGCCTAAGTCCTAAAAGAGAGCTAGAACAAGGGTCTTGAACTGCTTCCTGCTTTTAGGATTAATGATCCTAAAAGCCTGCCCCTACCGATCCTTCAAATGATTCCAACCAACTGAACTACAAATCTATTATTGATGTTACAGTTATATTTGTTTTACACATCTGTGAATGTAGTTCTTGCCCTTATGTTCCACTAGCTGTTAAACAATTATTTGTGGTACAGTTTTTTAATACTATATTCAAATGATAACTTAATGCTTCTGTCTCTAGGGTTACAAACATAAATTTCTATGAAGTGTACTCTAATGAAAATGTTCCTTCTACCATAAATAATCTTGATGACATTGGCCCAGAATTCAACTTTACATTAAAGGTTAGTATCACAATGAATGTGTTCTCAGAGAGATGTTGGTGATGCATGTTATGTTTAAATAAATTCATTATATAATGAACAGATACTTTGCAATCATGCCGTCGCAACATATATTGTTTAATACAGCAAACAGTGTTTTAAGAGCTAAACATAGTTAATAGTCTTAACAATACTCTCTTCCTGTATTTGACATTAGCAACATTCCAGAACCTTTCAATCGGGTGAAATAGTTCATGGCTATATATCTCTTCCAACAATTTGAGCACAAAAAGTGTATTTTTTGGCTCATAAATTGATTTGAAGCAATACAAATTCAGACCATCTCTTACTTTTATGGAACTGTGACCAACATTCTGCTAATACACAGGATGAAACAATGATTACATATATGCGGCCCTTATAATAACAATGGTTTAAAGAGGTGGAAATTATTATTTACTGTGCAATCAAACTGTTTTTCCATGTGTTTCAAAACTTAAAAATTCTTGACAAAGGAACTTGAAAAGTGCTATCGGACTTCACTGAAATCTTTGAATTTGATAACAAAAAAGAATGTTAGCAGTTTGAAAAATGTAAATATTTATGAGGTATTATAAATTCTGGTTAATGTGTGTAATTGTTGGTAAAGGCAAAAAAATCAAAGACCAGATGTAATAAAGCAGGTTGTGGTTCCAGACCTCACGATTTGCTAAATCACAGAATTTGTGACCACTCTTTTTAACTATGTACTAAAACCCTTTTGCAATTTGAAAAAGCCTTTCCGAATTGCAATGGGGGTTCATGACTCTAGCCACAATGGAAGTTAAAATGTTCTATAATGGTGTTAAGAGATCCAAATGTGAAATTGACTGTAAAAAATGAAATTAAATATCTGCAATGAAATAAATCATTAGTTTATGATTTCATTAAACATTTGGAATAGGTAATGTATGTGTTATGCAGATTTTTCAAGAATCGTCAAAATATCCAAATTAATAAAAACACTAAAATATTTAAAAATATTTTGTTTAAAAAATTCAAAATGGTAAGATATCCAAAAAAGTAAAAGCTCTGTTGCTTCATTTGGACAGGTATAATTATTCCAAAAATGACCCAAAGTGTTTTACCACCATTTTAGCTTGGTTTAGACAACTAAATACAAAAAGATTGGTTTTAGTTAAGGAGTTTAATGTTGTTTTTTATAGATACAAAATGTTTCTTAAAGTGTTTGAATCAAAACATAGATGTTGACATAGTTTGACTGTTAATATTTGCATTTAAAAATGTTCACTTGAGCTAGTTTCTAAATTCATCAGTTTCCGTAAAGCATTGAACAACCCTGATCATCTCTTAATGGGGGGAAAAGCTTTTAGGCCTTGGATTACCCAGTGCTATCATCTATGTATTGACATTTCATCAGTAGTTGATAATTATTCAGAGGTCTACATCCTGTACCGTTACCTCAAGAATTCTAGTCTAGTCAAGATAAGGTTGCATTCTGACACCACAGGCAAAATGGCCTTTTCCAATTACCTCTATCCCAATCCATGTCACGCATCTAGTGGTCTTAAAAAGATGTACGAGGTACACAATTTCCTCTCAGGAAATGTGCGCATTCTGTTTTTAGCATAGTCTTTTTAAGTCAGTAAATATGCAATGTCTGAGAAGCTGATGAAGACAATTTTTTTTTATTGTGGCCTAAGTATATTGATATATGGCCACCTAATACATACACACAAAGATAACTCTATATTTGTTATTTCTCCTTGTGCTCAAAGCAGCACCCATTCTTCCTCTGCCTTCCTTAGCTTAAAAACATTGCATCACTAGTGCTAAGCCACCAACCCAGACAACATTTCCATCATTTAGATGACATCCAGAAGAAGCAAACGCCATAAATGCATAGAGGGATATAGACTACATAGCAATATAGCCAATAACTATGGGCAAAATCGTCTTGTCCTTTCCTAACCTCTGTCTTTCCTTTCTAGGTTACAACGGGGACTATTCCAGTGAAAATGGCATTTGTAACTATACATCTCCCAGAGATGACCAAAAAAAAAAATATGTTGCTGTACCTAACAGCGGTGGAGACAGACCAGGTGAATACACGTGACTTTTCTTTTATGAGGAGTAGCTTCAAAATGAACAAAAGAACAGGCATAATTATTTTAATATATATATACATATATGGAAACAGATGGGAGCACCCTGCCTCACACTCCTCCAGCATGCAGTCAGCCCCATTGCATCATGGTAAATGCAGTACAAGTTTGTTTGTACTCCATAAAGTAGTCTGTAGTTGTTCACCTTAGTGGGTGCAGCAAGTGCTGTATATCTCTGGACACGTGTTTCTTCATTTAGCCGTTCATCAGCAGAGAGCAGCTTTGTCTGTGGGGTTTCTGGAAATGCTGCCAAACGTCCTCTCAGGTTTCTGTACCACTCACTGGCAGGCAGGTGATTTAACCAGAGCTCATCAACTCACTGTCTCAAGGGAGCCTTCTTAAACAGGAAACAGATGGGTGCACCCTGCCTCACACTCCAGCATGCAGTCAGCCCCATTGCATCACGGGTAATGCAGTACAAATTTGTTTTTACTCCATAAAGTAGTCTGTAGTTTTTCACCTTAGTGGGTGCAGCTTGTGCTGTATATCTCTGGACACGTGTTTCTGGGTTTAGCCCTTCATCAGCAGAGAGCAGCTTTGTCTGTGGGGTTGCTGGAAATGCTGCCAAAAGTCCTCTCAGGTTTCTGTACCACTCACTGGCACGCAGGTGCTTCAACCAGAGCTCTCCAGCTCGTTGGCTCAAGGGAGCCTTCTTAAGCATAAAAACCAGAAATGGAGCACCCTGCCTCACACTTCAGCATGCAGTCATCCCCAGTGCATCATGGTAAATGCAGTACAAGTGCATTTTGTATCCATAAAGTAAACTAAAGTCTTTCACCTTAGAGTGCAGCAAGTGCTGTAAATCTCTGGACACGTGTTTCTGGGCAAGCCCTTCATCAGCAGAGAGCAGCTTTGTCTGTGGGGTTGCTGGAAATTCTGCCAAAAATCCTCTCAGGTTTGTGTACTACTCACTGGCATGCAGGTGCGTCAACCAGAGCTCGTCAGCTCATTGGCTCGAGGGAGTCTTCTTAAACAGAAAAACCAGAAAGGGAGCACCCTGCCTCATACTCCACCATGCAGTCAGCCCCAGTGCATCATGGTAAATGCAGTACAAGTTTGTTTTATATTCATAAAGTAAACTAAAGTCTTTCACCTTAGTAGGTGCAGCAAGTGCTGTAAATCTCTGGACAAGTGTTTCTGGGTAAGCCCTTCATCAGCAGAGAGCAGCTTTGTCTGTGGGGTTGCGGGAAATGCTGCCAAAAGTCCTCTCAGGTTTGTGTACCAGACAACTGGCACACAGGTGCTTCAACCAGAGCTCGTCAGCTCGTTGGCTCAAGGTAGCCTTCTATACAGGAAAGAGATGGGAGCACCCTGCCTCACACTCCAGCATGCAGTCAGCCCCATTGCATCATGGTAAATGCAGTAATGTTTGTAAGGCCCTCAGTGTAAAACCGCTAATGTCATAGTTTTGTGCTTGTTAATAGTGGAAGACTCTAGGAACCAGTTACAGTGTCATTTATACCCTTGAAGGTGGTCCACCATTCCTCAAGCTCAGCAGGGCACAGCTGGAAATATTTCCAGATCAATGTTTGTCTTCTAGGGATCTTGGATCTGCATTTGCTCTGAAGGTGAAGCTGAGTAGTGCCATATACTGTTGCCCCACCTGCAAAATGTTTTGTTTGTCATCAAAGGCCTTGATTTAAACTTTGACAGTTGCATTACTCCATCAAAAACATGGCAGATGCCCTGTCCACCTTATTACAAATGCATTACAGTCAATGGCACTTGTAATATGGTAGATGGGATATTTGACACATTTGTAATGGAGTACCCATCTGCTAAAAATCAGGCTCAAAATCTTAAAAAGAGGAGCTTTTTTGAACAAGTCGGAAACAATAGCCCTGGTGCACAAAGAATACCCCCTGCATGATTAAGTCACACTTTGTTTGCCCTACTAGGGACCACCATTTCATTAATTGTGGTCATCAGCAAGATCTAGTGACAGTCACAGTGCCCTAAATGTTCATCACCACTTTCACTGTGATTTGCAGATCAGTGGAGGACAGGCTGTTAGGTTGAATGTTTCCACAAGCAGAGCACGAAAATGCTCCACCAGTAGGCTTCCTACAGTACCGATCCACAATTGTATGGTGCGGGGAGGGCAGTAAGTTTGGTGGGACTGGTGACCTACCAATTCATGGTGGTTTCCTCACTCTGGAAAACTAAATGACCCCTCTTAGTGATTCTTTTTTTAAACCTCTCTCCTTTGAGATACCTTGTGAGTTAACCTTTCTTTGTGTACTTTCTTTAGTTCAGCAATATCGCCTGTGAACTAAACCCAGACCCACTAAAAATAGGAAAAGAACAATATTCTGCCTCTTTTCACAAGGAGAACTTCAGAGATGTAAAGGAAATGGTAGGTGCAATTGTGATTGAAAAAAATTGTTAGTATCTTTTGTTAATCGGTTAAACACTTTATGACCTAAAATGTATTTTATTTCCAAAGAGAATATTGTTATAACATATGTTGTAACATTTCTTCTGATCTGACGGTATTGTAATTGTTATGATAAGAGCAATAATTGATACATACAGTTTGGTGCACCTGCATATGACAAGAAAACGTTCTGGAGACATATAAATGTGGTAATTGATAAAATGTGTACTATATATAGAAAAATAGTTGAACGTATTATATTGACAAGCTCCATGCTATCATTTTGCAAGTTGTCAGAGATGTATGTTTACAAGAGTGGAACCATGATACCGAACGGTTTAAACTAACTGGGTGCTAATGAATGGTTTTCCCTGTCCCATTTTTGCCTTTATATTGTGAGCCGGATGCAGAATTTGGTGGTAAATGAAAATCCTCCTATTTCTGGTGTACATTCCTGACAAAAACTGTACATGTGCAGTAGAATCCATCACAAATACATCCATAATATTATCCTTGTGATGGAAGAAATGTACCCAGAGGTTTCTAGTCCATATTTAGAATTTCTTCCAGAAATCAGATGATTTTCAGTAACCACTGAACTTTAAATCAAAATTTCCAAGCTGGAGATCAAAATGTGTTTTCTTCCTTATCATGTTGGCAGGAAATGTATTTCCAAATGCTAGCCTGGCCAGGGCAACATGTCATACTTATTCTTGAAAGGCATCAGTCATGAGCCCATTGAGTACTTGCACAAGGTTTGCCTGTGGGCACCAGAAGATCCCTATAATAGATGGCTGGAAAGATTAGAATTACATAGACAATAGAAATGCAGTAGAAAACTAATACATATGGGTCAATGTAGCAACAGTGTTAGTGCAGAGACACTAAAGACTATTTTTTAATTATGGTTGTTTTCACAACCTGCATCTACCACAGGCTCTGTTCATCACTGTTGCTTCAACCACTTCTGTCAAATAGCAAATAGAGCAATCTCCCTTTAATCCCCCTACCAAACTTTCAAATAAATCATAAATCTCAAGTGCAAGCTCACCTAGCTTCTCTCATACCATTAATGCCTCCCCCTCCATATATATCTTCTACCTATTGTGTCACCTCCTCTGATTCCACTCCTCCTCACTCACAAGCAATCCCTGTCCCACTCATCACTAATAACCCTCTATCTGCTGCTTTTTCCCATTTGACAGCTCTATCTCTATCACAAAAGTAACCTGTCGCTATCTTTGAATCACCCTACTTATTGCCCCCCAAACTTATCTTTCCTCACTTATGCTATTTCATGATAGCGCTGACCGGGAATACAGAGACCCCCTTCATAGCAACCCACATGCCTCTGACCACTGTGAACCCATTGCATTTCTTACACACATCCTCTCTCTTCTCCTTTCCCTTCCCAACCCATTCAACCAGTCTTCACTCTTCTACACTAATCCTCCACACACAAAAACTTCTTCGCCTAACATTGTAAAATATCTCAGGATCTTTGTCAGGTCTGACAGTTACCTCTCTCGTTCATCCCTAATTACGTCCTTTCTCAAATACCCTTCACAATAATAAGAATCCTCTGCTACCAAACTACCCCACCTCATCAGATCTACATGATTAGCAATGCTTGCACCAGGAACTGTCTGAAAATTCACAATCTAATCATGGATTCAGGCGTGAACCTTCCCTTCATTGAGAGATCTGAATAGGAGAATCTGTAGCCTCTGTTCTTCACAAAAGCACCTATGCTATGTAATCCTGACCAGAAAAAGAAGCTGTCAGAATTCCAGCAGAAGGGACACAATTGTCTTTAGACCTTCATCATGATTACCAGCCATGTGGACTCCTCAACAGCAGATCATGAATCCTTCTGGGTTATTATCTGGGGAAGAGTGATGTATAAGCCCCCATCCGATTAGCTAATGGAGTAGTAAAGGGACAAAAAGCAGGTTTAATTTAGGAATACTACCCTTATTGTTAATGACTATTTAAAGATTTGTGGAAATTCCCTGTAGGAAAAAATGGGGGCAAAATCCAATATAACAGTGTTGGAGGCACTACGGCTACTAATACACTGAACAGATAGGGAGTGCTGAAGAGGGCAGAGTATCCGTGCACACTGGTACACAAATGTTTTTAGACTCTCAGGACTTCCTCTGGAGGACCCAGCGCACTGGATCAATGGGGAGATTGCTCTTCCTCTCTGCTACAGGGCCATAACCAAATGAGCAGATCCACTTTTGGCAGAAATTGCACAAGTTATTCCCCTTATAGCTCTCAAACTTTCCAGAGCTCACCTGGAAGATACAAGCTGCAGAAGCAGTAAAGAGATAGACGCTAACCCTGCATTCTTTTTCTTGATCATTTCTAATCCAGTATTGTGCTGAGTTGCAGGTTCTGGGAGCTCCAGGAACCAGTATGAACTCAGGGCTGGTTGGTGGAGGACCTTTAGCCTAAGTTCCAATCCTAGCCCCTTCCAAACCGTTGGCTAAAACAACCACAAAGAGCCCTATTCAATGAGTTTTCCAGGTTGTTAAAATATTGTTGTAGCTGCTGCAGCTCAGTTAGCGTCCCCTTGGACTTGCCTCTTAAAATGCATTTCCTCCATTTTCCACCAGTTAGAAACTAACTCAAATTTGTCATGTTCGTCTGACACCTCATGTAGTAATGGAGAACATCGTAACATGTATGAACATTTCACATAAACATGTCAACTTTCAGAGTGCCTTCCTGTGTTTTAAGTGTCAATTTGCAGTCATCTTGTGTCCCCTCCCATTCACAGCCAATGGTTGGTTGATGTTCCCACCATTGCATCTCTCTACATTCTGGAGACAAATCTTCTAGCCTTTTAGCTGTCCCAGATAGCCCTTTGTTCTCTAGGAACATCCTGATGTAGATCAGCTCTGTACTTGGGAAATCAAATTACAAATACTGCAAGACCACAGAGCCTTGCAGGGACACGTTTGGGACTGCCATGGCTCAGACAGAGATTTCAACTCTTCTAGAAGTAATCTTAGTGACATTTAAAAATTGTAAACTAAACTTCAAGGACACCAATTAATTAATTATAATAACTCATAAAATATTGAAGATGGATTTCAAAACTTTTTTTCTAAACCACGTTTGCTTGATATTAAATTAATGTTTTTGCAGAAAGAAAGCCATCTTGAATTCTGTTACTACAGCGACATGGCAGACTAAATTTTACACTCAGATTAAGTAATGTTAGAAACAGGCCTTTAAGAGAAAGATTGATTTTGGCATGTGCTTGCTGAAGCTTTCATGTGAGTGGTGCAAAACACATACTGCAGCCCACAAGAAATATGAAGTTTTATATCCCTAATGCAGTGCTTACAAAGACTGTAGTTTAACTAAAAGTCAAACAAGCCACTTGAGGTCAGACTTGTCATGTTCTGTTGTCTAAGCACATATATTATGTGATATTTAGCAGCTTTCTAGTTTACAAAGTAGAAATATGCCAGTAAATCCAATCCTATAAAAAGAAAAATACTGGGAGGAAGAAAAATAAATGGCTTATTTGTCTACGCTTACTTATCTCGTGCTCACTTTATCCTAAAATCTCCTCATCATTTCTGCTCGTTTACAAATGCCAGCTCAACAGAGTCTTCTCATTAAACTATCTTCACTCCATCACTGACATTACCGTCGACCTCTGTAACCTATGCATCTGGGTGAACTAAGGCCCATATTTATACTTTTTGACGCTAAACTGCGCTAACGCAGTTTAGCGTCAAAAAATTTTGCGCCGTCTAACGCCATTCTGAAGCGACATGCGGGCGCCGTATTTATGGAATGGCGTTAGCCGGCGCAAGCAGACCGGCGCTGCCTGGTTTGCGTGGAAAAAAACCACGTACACCAGACAGCGCCGGCGTAGGGGGAAAATGGCGTATGTGCGTCTTAAAATGGGGCAAGTCAGGTTACGTCGAAAAAATCGTCGTAACCCGACTTGCGCCATTTTTTTTCGACGCCCATCCCCCATCAACATGACTCCTATCATTGTAAAGATAGGAGTCATGCCCCCTTGCCCAATGGCCATGCCCAGGGGACTTATGTCCCCTGGGCATGGTCATTGGGCATAGTGGCATGTAGGGGGGCACAAATCAGGCCCCCCTATGCCACAAAAAATAAAAAATAAAATACTTACCTGAACTTACCTTAATGTCCATGGGATGGGTCCCTCCGTCCTTGGGTGTCCTCCTGGGGTGGGCAAGGGTGGCAGGGGGGGTCCCTGGGGGCAGGGGAGGGCACTCTGGGCTCATTTTGAGCCCACTTGTCCCTTAACGCCATCCCTGACCCAGGCGTTAAAAAGCGGCGCAAATGCGCCGTTTTTGGCCACGCCCACTCCCGGGCGTCTCTTTTGCCCGGGAGTATAAATACCACGTAAAGGCCTGGGAGTCATTTTTTAAGACGGGAACGCCTCCCTTGCATATCATTAACGCAAGGAAGGGGTTCACGCTAAAAAATGACGCACACTCCGGGCACTTTGGCGCCCGAAGCGTCTAACGCCAGAGTATAAATATGGCGTTAGTTGGCGTTAGTTCTGCGTCGAATTTGCGTCGAAAAAAACGACGCAAATTCGGCGCAACCAGAGTATAAATATGGCCCTAAACGTGGTTTGATAAACCCAATCTATCTCAAAACCAGTGCCTCCACTCTAACCTCGTACCTACATTATGGCTTGGAAGGTGTACAGCTCCAAATACTCTTGCTGCAAAATCCTCTCAGATGAATTACCTTAAAAGAAAATTAACCTCTCATCAGTAACGGCACCAAGCCATGAACCTCCAAATGAACCTTCCTCAAGCGCACACTTTGCCAACCACCTTAATGAGACCATGGAATGGCCACGGTAGAAAGAGTTCATAAAAGCAAGCAGTACTGCTGGTTCCTCTGCTGACCCGGTCCTCCACAAGTCATGCTGAATGTCCTGCTCTCCACCACCATGGAATAGCAAATCGACCTATCTTCCTACAGCACAAACTTCACATATACAGCTCACCATGCAATCTAGATCTAGACCGGTCCCAAATCTAACCATTCCCAGATTCAGATAACCTGTTTTAGAGCTCCATCCCTTGCTGATTTGACAGTCTCTCTCCCAGCAACAATTAGAAAGGTGCACAACCACCAGGACTTCAAAAAGGCAGTAAAGACCTAGCTGTTCCCTTGAATGTGACCATGTCACTCAACCATGACCATGGCATAGCATAGGCTCATCATACAAGATAATGCTGAACAATCCAGTTATAGAGACCAAGACATATTAAAGGGTTTAGTCTAGTGTCGTTAAATGTAACTTAGTGATGTCTACATCCCTAAGGCATGTAAGCATTTCTACAAATAGGCAGCACTATGATTTGATCACCTCTACAGCTTTATCTCAGTACCCAATATGTCATACGTAAGTCACACTGTCAATATACACATGATCAACCAAGCACATCAAGTTGAAAAGCTTCCTACCCTACCTCCCTGGCTGCAGCCCCATACCACTGGTATGAACGGCTGCACAACTGTTACATTCCAGGTAATACTTGACAGTTTGGTGTAACTGGTGAGTAAGGGGAAGAAGCCTCAAAAGTTCATAGCAGGATTGAGTTTACAATATGTATATTAGTGAATTCCAATTTCTTAGCTAGAACATTAAATTAAGTGGATAATTCTAGCTCGTCTCAGATCTCTCTGTTAAAATGTTTACATATTTTGCTCACAAACAAATGTTCAGCATGCACCTGTGGAGTGTGTAAGTAAACAAAGACAGCTGAAGACTGGCGTTGCAGTGAGACAAAAGCAGACTTCATGTTCATTATCTATTTCTTTTTGACCTATATAAAGTGCACCTCACATGGTAGAATGAGTCAACATAGAACAGACCTAGAATGTTAATGAACCTACGTGGAGAGCAGTGTAGCAAACTGTCATCGTCCAATGCCGCCCCTCCTGTATGCCAAGGATGCAGTGTTACTGTCCAAAACCCCAAATAGAATAGAATCTTTCCGGATCGCGTTCACAGATTTTATGACCAAACATAACCTTAAAGTGCATTTAGGGAAGTCTTTTGTAATGAAATGCGTGTATAACACGAGTAAGTTTTCCTCATTTAGGATTATGGATGCCCATTTACAATAAGTAGACCATTTCTCCTATTATGAGGCCGTATTTGGGGCCATATTTATACTCGGTTTGCGCCGAAATTGCGTCGTTTTTTTTGACGCAATTTCGACGCAAAACTAACGCCAACTAACGCCATATTTATACTATGGCGTTAGAGGCGAATAGCGCCAAAGTTCCCGGAATGTGCGTCATTTTTTAGCGTGAACCCCTTCCTTGCGTTAATGATATGCAAGGGAGGCGTTCCCGTCTAAAAAATGACTCCCAGGCCTTTACGTGGTATTTATACTCCCGGGCAAAAGAGACGCCCGGGAGTTGGCGTGGCTAAAAACGGCGCATTTGCGCCACTTTTTAACGCCTGCTCAGGGCAGGCGTTAAGGGGCCTGTGGGCTCAAAATGAGCCCACAGGTGCCCTCCCATGCCCCCAGGGACCCCCCCTGCCACCCTTGCCCACCCCAGGAGGACCCCCAAGGATGGAGGGACCCACCCCAGGGACATTCAGGTAAGTTCAGGTAAGTATAATTTTTTATTTTTTATATTTTATTTTGGTGGCATAGGGGGGCCTTATTTGTGCCCCCCTACATGCCACTATGCCCAATGACCATGCCCAGGGGACAGAAGTCCCCTGGGCATGGCCATTGGGCAAGGGGGCATGACTCCTATCTTTACAATGATAGGAGTCATGTTGATGGGGGATGGGCGTCGTTAAAAAATGGCGCAAGTCGGGTTAAGACGATTTTTTCGACGTAACCTGACTTGCCCCATTTTAAGACGCCCATGCGCCATTTTCCCCCTACGCCGGCGCTGTCTGGTCTACGTGTTTTTTTCCCACGCAAACCAGGCAGCGCCGGTCTGATTGCGCCGTCTAACGCCATTCCATAAATACGGCGCCCGCTTGGCGCTTCAGAATGGCGTTAGACGGCGCAAAACTTTTTGACGCTAAACTGCGTTAGCGCAGTTTAGCGTCAAAAAGTATAAATATGGGCCTTGATGTGGGTGGGTCCTGGAAACAGTCTCTCCAGGTAAGAAAGCATCAGTTTGACAAATCTGTTGAAGGACTTTTCAGATTTGCACCTAAATTAGGGGAAAAGCACCTGAAAGAAATGAGCCTAATTTTTCGGGCAAATTGTGCTGCAATAGTGACGAACGAGATAGGTGTATGGGGGTATGTTTATGCTATAATCGTACAGCTGTTTTACGTGGGTGCTTGAAGTACCGAAGAGCTATACTAGTTACTCGTGTGGGTTTGCCCTTCCTGGAAGATCGTATTGCGATTCGTCCTCCACTATAATGGCACAGGCTTTGGACACAGGAAAAGGCCATTTTTAACAGACTGATAGTGACTGTTTCAAATTAACCTTTGCTCTAGCTATTTAACTGTTAAATTATTTTAAGTGCCAATGTGACCAATTGAGCAGACCAGAATTCCGGAGTCGTCATTGCAATTTACAACAAAGAGCTCAAGCTTTTTCTAACGTTCTGGTTAGAGGAATAAAGATACCATAAAGAATGTGACAAGCCCAGGGTTAGGGCATATACTTCGCTGTTCATTAAAGATGGGTTACCACCTTTCTTATAGTATGTTACTAACATCAATCACAAGTTTGTTCTCACAAGATTTAGATGTAATTCTGTGTTTCGCCTGGTGACTTTGCCAAGGGAAATGACTGGTCCAGTTATTTGTCAAATGTTTCCATGTCGACCTGTCGGACAAAACACTTTGCACTTTCTATTCTTTTGTAAATATTAGGACAAGCCTGTACACATTTTATTGTGTCATTAATGCAAAAAAATTAATTTATTCAATGTAGACCTGGCTTAATATTCCTGGACACACAAATGAGATCTGTAACTCTGTTGTCACTTTCTTTAGGTTTTACATATAAGGAACAGTCTTGGAGGTATTGGTTCGTAATAAGACTGTTTATTTGTTGTATTTTAGCATTTGAGTGTGTTGAGTTATTAACACATCGTTTTTAGGTGTTTAATACTAGTGATTAATAACACTGTGTTATACGTATTGCACTTTTATGGTTTTAAGAATAACCCGTACATTTTCCGATATTGGTAGGTAGCAAATGTGAAATGACATGTCGTCATATTGTTTTCTAGATTAGATGTTCATTCTAAATTGATGTTTCTAACATACTAAAAAGTATATTTTTCTCTCCTAATAGAACTGTGAAACAGTTAAATGCCAAGAAGTGAAATGTTCACTGACAGACTTGCAGCTCAAGGGCGATTATTTTATTAATGTGTCTACCAGGATCTGGAAGGGTACATTTGCAGCTGTAAGTCTGACCTTGAATTCTTTATGTCTGTTACATTTTCAGTGCCACATTAAAAAGGAGAACTAGAACACTGTGTGTTTGTTAATTATGAAGTAATTTTGTTAAATTGTAATTGGCAATACACTTGTGAATTATGAAGGTTTCATATGTAAGTAAATTCTAATTATAAAAGTGGTTCTGTTTGTGTCAGTGTCACTTGAATTAGCAATCAAATATCTGGACTCTTTTGTCCAACCAGTGGGCTCATAACTGTGTAATTGGATGTGCTTTCCACTATCACATAAGCATGTTTTGCAGATACCCGATTTGAATAGGCATTTTGTAAAATAAACAGAAGCACACAGAGAAAAATACTAAAGTGTTAAAGCAGTACCTTATAAGGTGACCACTTCCCTACAGGCCGCTACGGACACTGTTTCTAGTCTGAACCTTTGTGTGCTAACCCAATGCTTTCGGGGTGTTGTAGTTTCGCTTTGTTTCTGTTGAACGAATTAGACTAACACACCTGCAATCAATGAGTTGTAGTTGAAATATTCAGCACTGTAGATAGTGTCCATCATGACCTGGAGTGAGGTGGTCACCATAGCCCCTTAGAAACGTTGAGAGAAGGCAAGGAAGTTGTGTTACCAGACATAGGCAAGTAGCTTAAAGTGCTTAAGGGCCAGCACTAATCGAAGAGGCATTACTGATATTTGCCTGTGAAGGGTTGATTACATTTAAAGCTTACTTCATATTCGTCCTTTGCCCCAAGATAACACACAATATGAGATCAGCTGGAGAGGTTTCTATGCAAGCTCCCCACTACTTTCCAACATATTACTAAAATAGCAATATATTACAGGCCTCTTGGTTCATTATCATTATCTGAATTCCAACATATACTTCTAGATAACTTACTGCCTCCTGGCTCACATTTAATAATGAGCTTGGACTCTGGAGCAATCTAATGTAGTACGACCTGGCTTTGCATAGAATCCTAGTTACGAATGAACACCACCACAACACAACGGGCACACAAAAAAGGTATGATTTTTCATAATGTAGTATGTGTAACATCTGAGAAACAAATACATATTCTGTAATTTAGACTTAAGTGAAAGTCTGCACCCAGATACTTGTGCTGAAGGGTGTGCCTCGAGTACAAATTTCAAACAAGAGTCTGCTCATTCACCTTTCGGCTGTAGTAAACTACTAAATCATGTTTAGCCTCACACATGCACGGCATTGTTAGCTGTTAATGGCTGATGACATTATTAGCATGTGGTCATAGTAATAGGGTGCTGCTCTATTTTATGGAGTTTGCACATGACTGCTGATTTCAACGCAACATTATGTTAATCTTAGCCTCCTTATTCTGGAATACTAGATTGAATTTGTAGCCACCTTCAATATCCATATGAACCACCATCTTTCTATATCCAAATGGTCCACCATCTAAAATCTCCAGTCTAATGATCCTAATTCACTTGGGCACAGCTTCAGCCCATAACTTCTTCTCAGTTTCCACACTTAAGGGATGAATTGAGCACTCGGATACCAGGCTTTTGGTTCCAGCTCTAAAATCAAAGTAAGATCATTGAAGTACACAAAACATTAAGAAGATTCATATGAATATTTACCAATAGACACCAATTTATATCAGAGTTCACAAAAGGCATATATACTGTATCTAAAAACACTGCAAAGGCAGTGGTCTGTAATTCTATTGATTAATCATCCCCTCACACATTTCTTTTTCTCTACTGCCTCCTATTCTCCACCACCTTTCATTTTCAGGACAAAATCAACTGCATAGGGAAATGGTTCCAATCTAACATTGTATTGCCAGAGACATTGTGAAGTTGGTGGCAGTCTTTAATAATGATTACTGTTTACCTCTGAGCTTTTGACACTCTGAATACCATTGTATGCCATAATATCTCCCGGTAGTGTACATGCAATGAACTACATATCATAGGGCTTCTCCCTCAGAAAAAATGTTGTTTGGTTTGTAAAACCGCATTTTGAATTTTTCCAGATAACTTCTTGACCTTTCACCGGCCATCTGCCTTTTAAGCTTAGACCAGTCCTCACCTAAGCTAAAAGGCTTAATAATAGTCATTTGATCAGCCCCTTCGGCAGTCCTCTAATTTTACAATAATACTACTTAACTCCTACTTTCAGAGCATCAGCCTAGGAATCCGTGTAAACAGTAGAGAGGATAAGGGTTTCTTCCTTGTTTGGGCTTGTTATAGCCAAGAAGCGCCCTTGACCAGAGCTTCTGGTTCTAGAATTTCCCTTCCCTAAACATCTGCCATTGCTCACCTCCCCTAACTAAATAATGATATTCTTTCCACAGAATCACCCACCCACCAACATTACTCCCAAAGGCACCATATATCTGATATTTTGGTTCAACAAGTTCTACGCTGGGTGGAATTTATAGCTCATGGAACATGGCTATCTGTAACTAGTGCTGTGAGTTGCTTCTCTGTGACACCTGGGTAGACTCAACAGATCATTAACCATGGCTGCCTTTAACCAGTTCATGCCTGTGTGTCACTCATCTATTGCTAAGGGGTGGACTTTTTACAGCATTCAGCACAACTGCCTGTAACCAGTGCATGCCTGGGGCGTGTTCCCCTGTTGCCTCTTGATGGACTCAATATATCATTTGCCAAGGCTGTCAGAAGCCAGGGCTTTCCTGCAGAACAATCCTCTGTCATATATAGGCGGACGCCATGGCTAATTAACCTTATAAGGCAAGTACTATGGACCTTGTTTAGGTCAAAGCAGGAGCACCCCCAAAATCAAGGTTTCCAGGATCTACTAGTCAGGAGAAAATTCGAGTTTACACCAGCAGAGCATCGGCTGGCTCTGCTAGAGTAAATGTTTGACCTGCTGACATTACTGTTAAGGTTGTGGTTCTATTGAGAGTGACATAACCATCTCTCATTTTTACTGGTCATGTCCTAGGTCAGGAAAATGCAGAATGGACCCCACATGCAGGAGTTTCACAATACAAAAAACATGGTGCCTGTGGCTCCCTTCACAGCATGGAAATGCCTGCAAGGCAAGAGGAGATCTCTAAATAGGCAAAATAGGCCTCTGCCACCACTGTAAAATCTGTAGACTGTCCACAAGGGTCTATAGGACCCCTCAAATCTGCCTAACACTGTTGTTACTGATAGATAAAGGCCTGAATGTACCTCATGAACTGGGTAATGGGCCATAGTCTCCTCAATTTGTGATTTACGCATTTGTTTCCCTAACTCCTTTGATGTTTCTCTAGGTTTCAATTGTCTATGGGACTCTGAGTGACCTCAGGGCCATGGCTACCTATAGCCTGTGCATGTTTCTGGGTGTTAACCTGACTGCCTGTAACCAGTGCATTACTGTGGATAGCAGTTCTGTTGATCTTTGAAGAGGGCTCAAAAGAACTTTCTTGGCTATCTCTATACCGTGCATACCTGTGTGACACTCTCCTCTTGCTCCAAGTGGACTCCACTTAGTATTTACACTGGCTGCCTACATCCTGTACATGCCAATCGGTTTCTCCTTTGGTGCTAGGTCGTCTCTTGAGGCCTTTTAAATTGACATTTAGTAACCATTCCCTATGGATGTGTCACACCCTATCTCACCAGGAGAAGGGAGTAGGGGGGGGAATCTATAGTGCACCTGAACCGCCTATGACACATGAATACCTGTGGGTTGCTCCTCAGATACTAAAACTCACCCAATAAGTGACACCTATCTCCTCTCAAGACTATTAATGAAGACCACACTGAATTGCAGTTGCCGGAGAAGAGCATTCCACTATTAATCATAAGACCAAAACATTTCCCACATTTGTAACTAAGCACTACAATAAAACAATGTAAGATGCATATGTTATAGTTCTCTTTGTTCTTCTACACAATTAAGCACAGCTACTGATGACAGGATAAGAGTGCCACTGTGGTCAGTCACTCACAAAATCAAACTAGACTGCAAATCAACACTCTTCAAACCAAGCACTCCTTTTAGCTGTTGTTGACTAATGTACTTCACGAGGGGTATAAGGCACTACATACATACAACCACAATACAGTAATTTTGATTTTTTTAATTTGGAGAATTACTGACATAAGGAGTTACAAATATTACTGAAATATGTGTTACTGTGTTTAGAAGTAAAATAAGAAAGGCATAGGCAAGAAACCTTTTAATGATATATCTACCCAGTTATGTAATATTTTTTTTTCTCATTGCAGTCAACTTTCCAGGTGTTAGAACTCACAGCGAGTGCAGAAATTAACACAGCGGACCCAAAAATCTTCCTAATTGACAATAATCATTTAACAGTGAGTTTAACAATTGATTACTTTTTCATGTTTTTATATATCATCAGAGATGGTCTCTGAGGGCCACTTCAAAGCACTTTCTTGGTAATAGATGCATGAAGAGGAACAGAGTGTTATAAATGGCATGATTAAAGTTAAAATCAATGGTAAATGAAAAGCTGGGTACATAGGCAAAAGAAGGGAAACATGATGTAACCTCACACATTAGTGTATTTCCAAACAGCTTTACTATTTAGTTTGATGATATATTCAAGTGGATAAAGAAGAGCTTTCTGTGCAAGAATAAAAGACAGATTCTAGCAATCAGTGACACAGAATCTGGTTATGAATGAATTAATTTAAAAAAACTTATAGAGGACACAAATACTCCTGGATTTGTCCTGGCACCCACGAATCAGAAGCAACTGTTGCTTTTAAGCTGTGGAGAACAGCTACATTTTTAATAGCTTGCAGTACAGAGCATTATTATTAGGTTTCGCCTCAACAGTGTGCATGCGCTGTCAGTGAAACCTATTGTTAACATAAAAAAGCTTAAAACAGGCTTAGAGCCAGCCCATTGCTTACCATTACCTGGACTTGGTTGGCTTCAACGCCACTCGTGTTTCCTTGCTTCTTATTGGTCCGCTCCTCTTCTTGATCTCTGGCTTCCTCCTGGATCTTTATGTTTGTCCCACCCGTGGAGCATGGACCTATCACAGCTTCCTGTCAGCAGCCAGTGTCCTTCCACTGTCCGCAAGCTCCTTTTTCGCAAGGTACTTTATTTCTGCATGCACTAGAGTACATGTGTCCCTCTCCTCGCTGCTGCTTTCTCCTTTGTGCTTCTTCCCTACCGTCTTCCTCATGCTCTCTCTGGTTTCTCTCCCACCCTCCTCCTGCTGTCAGTGATTTCTTTATCACCCCACATCCTCTGCCCGCTGTCCATAGTTAATTTCCCATTGCTCCCTCCTCCCTTTGCGCATGCTTGCTTTCCCACCCCCTCCTACTGTCCATGCTTTTTCCCAACCCCTCATCCTTTTCCCGGTGTTCATGCTTGAAACTCCCTCTCTCGCACCTCCCTCATGTTGCTTGCCCATCTGCGCTGGTTTTACAAAATTAGCATGGCAGCATGAGCTGATGTGCAACATGACTTAAAGAAGAAATAAAGCTTTGACAGGGTCAACACTGGCCGCATCACATTGTGTCGTAAACACTCTCGCAATTATTAACAAGACTGCTGGATTTTGGGCAGCAGCACCACCGAGTACGGGGGACTGAGTCTGATCATGCACTTTGTGACAACTATCGGCCTAACCCTTCCAGCCAGCTAGGAGCACCTCACCAGTATCCAAGAGTAAAAGGTGATCTGTGGCAGTCCTTACCATGTCACCTGGATTTCTCAGGGAAATTGTGGTGGAAGAGTTCTTACCCCTTTCTCTTTGTCACAATTGTCTCACACATACAAAGGCAAAACAGAAGCAAGACTAGGTTGATTAAGTTTTATTGAATCAACTAAATTCTATGTAAAAAAAAAGCATCTATTGCAATTATGAGGATGATAAAACATAATAAAAGCAAGGCAGTGACTAGGAAAGTTAAACAAAAGAAAAGTCCCACCATACTGTCACAACAATGGTTCCAAAATCCCTACCTGCGCTACTAAGGTTATCTACAAGAGCATGGCAGTGTAAGTTCTAATCTTCCCATGAGTCCTCCTGGGAGAACCTCATTCCCCATACCTGTGATTGTAGGTAAAGAAGAGGTATGTTGGTCTACTGCAAATTCTCCCACATGGACTGAGATACTGCGTCAGGTCTCAGCAGAACTTTGCAAAGGCGACAAGGAGGGAACAATGTCAACTGGTTGGAATTCCCCTCTATTGTGTAGGGGGCAGTGAGTTGTTTTATAATAAACATCTCATCTGGTGTTCTGAGAAAATTACCCTGGTGTGACAACTCGTATAGTTCTGTGTATTAGAGTCGGGGACATGATGAAGGATTTGCACCAGCAATAATTAGTAACTTATCACTTACATCTTTGGATAGAGCACGGAATGAGAATACCGTGCAGAGAAAAGAATAACAGAAGTCTGTGGAAAAGGACAAGCTGATAAAATAATAAAAACATCTCCACTGAAATGAGGCTTCTGCTAAAATAATAGAGAAATAAAAATGCATGCCTCGAAGCGAAAGGGCACAAGCTGTAGGCCTAGGCTAAAATAACATGCCTGTGTAATAGCTAAAGTAAATTCCAGGCAAGCATTTTTTGTTTGTTTTTTTTCAATTTTAAGCCATAGTGTTTAAAAAAAAATGCGTTGAAAAGTCCAATAGAACTTGCATAAGCGAAACCGATTAGCCCTACCAATGCTGTTTTTTATGAGTCTCAGATTAAGAGATGCCTCGCCTTTTATGTTGGATTTTATTAAGTGGAGCCAACTGAGCACTTACTGATCGAACAGCTCTTAAAGGCTAATAATGGGTTACTGTTGGACAAATATTGTAAATCAGATTTGTAATTAGCTGGGGAACCTGACTTGTAGAGAAGGGATTTCTTTTTAAATTCTGAACCCACTTTTCCTCCACGTGTCAATGCAGATACAAAGGCTGTGAATATACTGCCCTCTCTTCCTTTTCAAATACTTCTTCAACCTGCTACAGGTTGGTGGAAACCCTTGTCCTGTCACACAACTACTACTGAAATATTCTGAACTATGTTCCCACCACGGATATCTTTTTAAGCCTCCCAAGACTTTAGAATCAGGTAGCTAGAATGTGCCACACCTCCAGAAGCTGGGCCACTTTGTATAGAGTAAAATCTGGAAACAGCACTGTATATTTACAGAAACTGACAGCTTCTTGCGTCCCGACTGGAGATGTCTGCTGATCTCATCAACTAACAGTCTTTCAAAAGAATAAAACTCAGAGTCGGTCATTGAGATTATAAGGACTTGGACATTAAAGCATTCTTAGTACTACAATTAGATTTGAACCATAGTAAGTGTGAATCAGGAACTGTTTGATTTGGCGGGACTAGCAGAACATCTTGCTGCTAACTAATCACTTATCAGTGTCCTTGAATGTCAGGGCAGAGAAACTAGGCAATTTTTGATCAGTGGAAACGCCTTGGCTAGATTTATTTGCCACCATCGGTAGTGTGACTTGTCACTAATTTGTGCACTGGAGTTTCCTCTAAGGCTTTCATTGAGAGAAGTATTTTGGCTACAATTGAACCATTCAGAATTACCTTTACTGAATCAAACATAGACTACAGAATATGATTTAAGAATATCAGACTGAGTTATTTACCAATTTGTCCCTGTCAGATTGGACACCAAATGCCGATTCCTATTCTTATTCTGTGCTGTTTTCCTTCTGGCTACCTGAAGTATCTAAAAGAGGACCTACATCCCTCTATAAAGCCCCTTAAATACATAAATAACTTATTTAGTTAACCTGAAAAACTAAAAACTGTTAACAGAGGAAAAAATATCCATGTTTGTGGAAATGCAAAAATATGTATTAAAAAGTAGCAGAAAACGTTCTTTAGCCGTTCCCTGTCAAATTGAGCTGTAGTTTAGTTCTTGCTAAGTAAATGAAAGCAGTATTTCTGAAAGAGTTTGAAAGTAAAGTGATTTGTTCTTCAGTGAGCAACAGAGACTCTCAGTAACAACATGGAGAATGAAAAAAACATAACAGGTAACCAGTCCACTCTGCAGCTCTAAACATTCCTAGAATTTACAGGGAGCTGCTGTGCTGATAGCTGGAAATATCCCACTAATACCTCACATTATTGAAATAAACACAGCACATTCTTGTTGCCCAGGGAGACCTGCTGTAATGACTGGCGAAAATTATGTTTCTGCTGAACTGTCACGAAAATTGGTTGTCCTATTTCTTGGAAGATTACAGTCAGCCGATCTGGATACCGCCTTTTTTATCTGAATTGCAGAATCTGTCTGTGGGGATGCCTCAGGGGTCGGCTCTGAGTCCGATTTTCTTTTTAATTGAGATATTTGGCTCCTCTTGCTGGATTCGCAGAATCTCTTGGTGATAAAGTTATTCCCTATGCGGATGATACACAGTTTCTTTTTGTAAGAAGAGCTGCGACCTCCTCATGAGTTTGATCAGGAAGTGCCTGATGATGGTATTTCATTGGATGACCTTATATCAGTTGAAGTGCAGTGTTGAGAAAATTGAAATCTTGGTGTTTGCTGATCTTTCTCCCAATTGCTGGCTATCTTTTTGGCCTAAAAATGCTCCTTCCCCAGAGTCGTACAGTCATGAATTTGGGAGTAAAGTTTGATGATCAGTTATCATTTAAGCCTCAAACTAAGGTGGTGGTTGCACCTGTTTTGGGTTCTTGTGCTCAATTGAGAAGATTTTGTACATTTTGTCCTTTTTGGCTAAAAAAATCAGTTATTCAGGCCCTTATAACATCAGGGCTTGACTACAATAATCCACTTTACCTGGTCTTCCTGAATATCTTCTGGACAAACTAAAGATGGTGCAAAATGCTGCTGCTTGTCTTCTTTTTCAGCTTCCGGAGAGAGCACACATTTCTGCACATTTGCGTGAGGTGCATTGGTTGGTAATCAGGAAAAAGATCCTGTTCAAAGCTCTAGTGCTGGCACACTCTGCCCTTCATGCGTTTGGGGCTGATTACCTAAGACCAAGATTCTGTTTTCACCAACCTGACCGCAATCTGAGATCAACAAACAAAGCCTTGGCAGTGATCCCTAGAGTATGGAAAGACCAGAATTGGAGGCAAGTCTGCCACTTTTGTGTCCTGTCAATCGGCTTTTAAGAAACAACTGAAACCTTGTCTTTTTAATCAGTGATCCTACTGGAGTCTTCTGGATTTCTGGTTGGTGCGACTGGATACTCTCTGAGCAGCTGTATGTAATATACTTTTTTTTTGTGTTGTAATTCTTTATTCAAAACCAATTAAACATTACACAAATCCGTTGAGTGAGACAGGGTATATGACATATTGTGAATTCCAGCATTACAGTGCAGGATGCGTCAAATATACAGAGAGGAAGAGACAGTCTGACATACGTGGGGATCCAAGAGGGCCAAACAAAATCTGATACATATCTTAAACTCAATGTAGCAATTGAAATTTAAATAGGTGGTCTAATCACAATGTGGAGTCCCACCCGTGTCCCAACCCAGGTCCAAGCAGTAGAGGGTGTATCAATCATGGGAGTCTGGGTGTAGTGCCGCCAATCGTCCCTCCCCCAAGCCTCTCTAAATTCCAGTATCAGTCATCTGGGTTGCATGTGGAGAAAGGAGCATGGGGTATCCCGTTTGGGTGGCTTGTACAAGGAAAAAGGGGCAATACTGTGGGTCCATGGGGTGGGAGACATGAGCCGGAAGAAAGGACCAGGACGGTGGAGAGGGGTGAGTGATTTATGAACCTAAGAAGAGGGAAAGTAAGGAATGTAGGGGGGAGGATAAGGGTGGAAAAGGGAGAAATGATGGGGTGCACAGAATATAGTTGGGGAGATAAGGAGGTGTAGATGGGCAATAGAAGGGATCAGGTGGCAGAGCAGCTGAAATAAATACCTGGGGAGAGGAAGGTATAGGCTAAGCGAGGGATAGGGGCTGCATCTACCACAGTATGTGTCATAGGTAATTAACAGAGGGCAACACAGGGCTCAAATATGTGTGATCAGTAGGAGGAGAGAGAGGAATACAATAGCGGGGTGATAATAATGGTGAGAGTAAGGGTGAGAGTGAAAGTGAGAGCGAGAGTAAAGGTAAAAGAGAAGAGTGACAGTGCAAGTGGAAGTGGAAATGAAAATACAGGTGGGAGCAGGAGTGACCGAGGTGGGGGAACTGGGAGGAAGCGGAGGGGGGTAGGGTCAAGGGGGTATGTTCGAAGGAAATGTAGTGGATATAATGGGAAGAAAAATAGCAGAGGGGATGGGGGAGAAAAGGAAGAAGAGGGAAAACATGGAAAACCTACCCTTGGGAGAATGGAGGCAAGCCCAGGTGCATATGTGTGCCTACACACAACTAAAGCCGAGCGGGAGGGGCGATGTTGTGCTGGAGTGTGGGTATATGGCTCTCAGACAAAGGAGTCACTGCAGTGCATTTCGGAACAGGACACCAGCGGGAAGTACTCATCCCTCTGATGTTGAGAGGAAGGGGTCCCACATCTGGAGGAACACATCCATCTTATTCTGGAGGAACACATCCATCTTATCCTGGAGACTATATGTGAGTCGTTCGTGGGAGGCAGCCTGATACATTGCAGTGATCCATTCCCCATGAGAGGGGACATATTCTGAGCGCCAGTGCCTGAAGAATCACACCCTGGCAGTAGCCAGTGCTGTGTGTAATAAATGTTGTGGTTGGGAGAGGTCGTATAATTCCCTGGTGTCGTGCAGCACTAAGAGAGAGGGGGTGAGAGAAGGTGGCAGGGGTAGTACTTCCCTAAGGGTACCTCCCACTAATCGCCAGAAAGGTTGAATGGCTGGGCAGTCATGCAAGATGTGAGGCAAATCACAGAAGGTATGGGGGTATCGCCAACAGGAGGCATGAGGCAACAACCCTGCAGAGCGCAATTTCTGGGGGGTCAAGTACCAATTGTGTAGCATCTTGAAAAGACTGAATTTCAAGTGAACCTCTCGAGCTCCGCAGTCCCTCTCCTCAATCAATTCTGCCCAGTCCTCTAATTCATATTCTGTCTGGCGGTGTGCCTGCCACTTAGTTTTGAGTGAGAGCAAGAGGGGGAGGGAAAATATATGGTGGTTCAACAGTGAGTGCATTCCGGATATTACTCCCCAGAGGAGGCCCCAGGTTTCCAAGTAGTGGAGTACAGGGGATTGAGAGATTCGCCATGAGGAGCTCCCCGGGCGTCTCCCCAGACAGTGTTTGAGCTGTACAAAACACCATGAGTGGTGTGCTGGCAGGTCGCATTCCTCCCCGAGTTCTGCGAAGGACTTCAATCTGCCCTCGGTTAGAAGTTGATTGAACCGTAAGAGGACCTTCGAACGCCACTCCTCCCAAAAGATAGTCTTCCCTCCTATTAGGGAACCCCTATTGCCCCAGAGTGGGGCTCTGTCATGAATCAGGAGGGCCAGTTTCAATAAGCGGTGTGCTTGACGCCAAGAGTTTTGCATCGCTCTGATCATGGGACTGGTTATTTGGAGGGGGCAGGTCCTGTATTATAGAGCACGTGAAGTCCCGTTGGGGAATGGAAGAGTGTCCGTTCCACCTCCACCCAAAGTGGGGGGTCCCTCACTCCCGGAAGGAGGAAGACCAGCTGCGAGATATGTAATGCTAGGATGTAGTGTTCCACTGAGGGGAGGTCTAGTCCTCCGTACTCGTGTCTGGCGAGTAATGCAGCTTTAGGCAATCGTGGGCGTGACGACCCACAAACGAAGGCCCTGATGCGATGGTCTATTTCTCGGAGAAGAGGCAGGGGTATCTGCAGAGGCTTCACATCAAGAACATACAGGAATCTTGGCAGGGTCACCATGCGTACCGCCTGTGCTCCTATCCACATAGAGAGGCCTAAATGGGTCCATTTATCGAAATCCCGTTTCATACTGGCTAGCGGTGGGTCTAGGTTGTCAGCCACCATTTTTTCCAATCCTCTGTTAATGTAAATGCCCAGGTAGTGGAGACGTGACTGCTTCCATTTCACGGGAAGCCCTGTACGGACGCACTTACCATCACAGCGGATAGGGGAAATGCCTCGCTCTTATCCCAATTGATCCGGTAGCCTGAGACAAGTTCAAATTCAGACAAAATGGCACGGAGAGCCTGTAAGGATTTAGTCAGGTCGGTGAGGGTGAGCAGGATATCATCAGCATATAAATAAATGGTGGAACAGCCACCAGGGACGGATATTCCAATAATGAGATTGGAGCCATGGATCGCTGCTGCTAAGGGTTCAACGGCGAACAGGAATAGTAGCGGCGATAAGGGACAGCCCTGGCGGGTCCCCCTACTAACAGAAAAAGTATCGGAAAGGAATCAACCGCAATTGACCTGTGCTGTCGGTGAGCCATATAACAAGCGAACCCTATTATTAAAACTAGTCCCAAGACCAAAACGTTTTAGTGTTTCAAAGAGGTACCACCACTCTATTCGATCAAATGCCTTCTCAGCATCCAGGGAGAGAGCAAGGGCCTCCTCCCGGGAGTTCCACGCAGCCCAAAGAGCATGGAGCAGTGTACGTAGGTAGTTCTGAGAAGAACGGCTGGGTACAAAGCCGACTTTCGTATGATGAATCAGGAATGGTATGACCTTCTTGAGGCGGGCCACCAGAATCCCCGCTGGAATTTTGACATCTCCGTTAAGGAGGGATATGGGATGGTAACTACCACAAAGGAGAGGATCCTTACCAGGTTTGGGTCATACGATTATAGAGGCTTTATTGGAGAGGGGATGTAAAGAGCCTGTTTGGTCTGCCCCGCGGAAGGCCTCATATAGGGCATCTACTGTATCCGCCCCGTGTCCATTTAAAGAATTCTGTCAGGTAGCCATCCTCTCCAGGGGCTTTATGGTTTGGGAGGTTGGTGATTGCCTGTTGGATCTCCTCCTTGCTGATGTCTCCCTCCAGAAGGGCCCTGCCTGCCTCCGAGAGGCAGGGTATATTCGCCTTCTCAAGGAAGGCGGTCAAACTGTCCTGGTCTACTACTGTGTCTGGAGTGTAGAGAGTCTGGTAAAAGTGACCAAACTCATCCGCGAGCACCTGGGGATGTGTGATAAGCATGCCGTCGGCGCTGTGCAAGGCCGGTTTGGCCAACGCCGCTTCACTTTGTCCGCCTTCTCTGCGTGCTCGTAGTCGCTGTAATGCATATTCCGCGCGTGATGTAAAGAGGGTGTTAAGCTCCATTTCGGCCTGTTCCAGGTGACGGCGGATAAACGGGGAGGGGGTTAGGGTGTATTCTCGGGTAGTCTGGGCTATGCAGTCTTCCAGAGCTCTCTGTTTGTCACATCTCTGGGTACTGGCAATGACAGCATCTCTCATGAGCTGCCCTTTGACTTACGCCATCACCGCAGCCCACAGCAATTGAGGCAAAGAGACCAAACCCTTGTTATTTAGTAGATAGGTGGCGATGTGGGACCTGAGCTGCTCTTTCCCCTTCGGAGTCCGGTATCTGAAAGTTTGGAGATGCCATGGCTTACGCCCGGGAGATGCCAGCCCCAGCTCCAGGGCCAATAAAACTGGGGAGTGGTCAGACAATGGTAGGATCTTAGGTAGGACAGTGGTAGGATCTTAGACTCTCTATTCGCATGTAACAGCCGATGAGTGACGAGGAAGTAGTGTAGTCTGGATTGGGTCCTGTGAACTGGGGAAACAAAGGTGTATTCACGGTCGGATGGGTAGGAGAGGTGCCAGTGGTCTAGCAGACTGTGGTCCGACAGAACGTCACCTAGGAGGGCCCGGTCAGCGTTGTTGCCCACGTCAAGGCCACCTGATCGATCCAGAATGGCATCTTGCGCTAAGTTCCAATCCCCATCTGGTAGGTACTGAGAGGCTCCAATCTCTGTCAGCAGCGATTAAGAGAGAGGAAAAAAGAACGTTTGGAACCCATGGGAGCGTAGATAGAGCCAACATAAACCGTGGAGGTGCCCAGTATAAGCTTGGCGAGGACATAATGTATCTCCGGATCACACCAAGTCTTGAATAGCCTGAACTGCAGGGATGTACGGATGAGAATCGCTACCCCACATCGCCACCCTGAGTCCTGTGCCTCTCTGTGCACAGACGGTGCTCCACTGAAGAGCGCTCTGCCCACCCAGTCCCTATGCAGTTTCTCTGATTCCAATGGGGAGAGATGTGTTTCCTGTAAGAGGGCAATGTCCGTTCTTTTGGATCGTAGGCAGGATAGGACTTTTTGCCGTTTGATGTAATGCATCATGCCATGGACATTCCAAGAGAGGACAGTGAGCGGGGCTATCGATCCCATTATCGGACTGAATTGAGCAGGTTTCGGTGGGCGTGTGATCTCCCGTACATTAATACACCTAAGGAGGGGGCACTACGGGAATAGCAAAGCTCAGGGCGCGTGTGTGCAGACAGAGGGTAAGTGGTATGGGGGGAGACTGTAGGGGGAACCCTCTGTCAGAGAAAAGAAGAGGATCAGTCAGGTGAGAGAAGAGGTGAGAAGTGTAAGGAAATGCCTCCTTGGCATGGTTACCCTCTGACTTTTTGCCTTTGCTGATGCTATGTTTTGATTTGAAAGTGTGCTGAGGCCTGCTAACCAGGCCCCAGCACCAGTGTTCTTTCCCTAACCTGTACTTTTGTTTTCACAATTGGCACACCCTGGCATCCAGGTAAGTCCCTTGTAACTGGTACCCCTGGTACCAAGGGCCCTGATGCCACGGAAGGTCTCTAAGGGCTGCAGCATATCTTATGCCACCCTGGGGACCCCTCACTCAGCACAGACACACTGCTTGCCAGCTTGTGTGTGCTGGTGAGGACAAAACGAGTAAGTCGACATGGCACTCCCCTCAGGGTGCCATGCCAACCTCACACTGCCTATGCAGTATAGATAAGTCACACCTCTAGCAGGCCTTACAGCCCTAAGGCAGGGTGCACTATACCATAGGTGAGGGCACCAGTGCATGAGCAATGTGCCCCTACAGTGTCTAAGCAAAACCTTAGACATTGTAAGTGCAGGGTAGCCATAAGAGTATATGGTCTGGGAGTCTGTCAAACACGAACTCCACAGCACCATAATGGCTACACTGAAAACTGGGAAGTTTGGTATCAAACTTCTCAGCACAATAAATGCACACTGATGCCAGTGTACATTTTATTGTAAAATACACCCCAGAGGGCACCTTAGAGGTGCCCCCTGAAACCTTAAACAACTACCCGTGTAGGCTGACTGGTTCTAGCAGCCTGCCACACTCGAGACACGTTGCTGGCCACATGGGAAGAGTGCCTTTGTCACTCTGTGGCTAGTAACAAAGCCTGCACTGGGTGGAGATGCTTATCACCTCCCCCTTGCAGGAGCTGTAACACCTGGCGGTGAGCCTCAAAGGTTCACCCCCTTTGTTACAGCACCACAGGGCATTCCAGCTAGTGGAGTTGCCCGCCCCCTCCGGCCACGGCCCCACTTTTGGCGGCAAGGCCGGAGGAGATAATGAGAAAAACTAGGAGGAGTCACTGACCAGTCAGGACAGCCCCTAAGGCAACCTGAGCTGAAGTGACTCTGACTTTTAGGAATCCTCCATCTTGCAGATGGAGGATCCCACCAATAGGGATAGGAATGTGACCCCCTCCCCTTGGGAGGAGGCATAAAGAGGGTGTAGCCACCCTCAGGGCTAGTAGCCATTGGCTACTGCCCTCCCTGACCTAAACACACCCCTAAATTCTGTATTTAGGGGCTCCCCTGAACCTAGGAACTCAGATTCCTGCAAACTAAGAAGAAGAGGACTGCTAAGCTGAAAAACCCTGCAGAGAAGACGGAGACACCAACTGCTTTGGCCCCAGCTCTACCGGCCTGTCTCCCCCCTTCTGAAAAAAACTGCTCCAGCGACGCTCTCCCCAGGGACTAGCGACCTCTGAATCCTCAGAGGACTGCCCTGCTCTAGATGGACCAATAAACTCCCGAGAACAGTGGCCCTGTTCACCAAAGACTGCAACTTTGTTTCCAAAGAAGCAACTTCAAGACAACTGCGTTTCCCGCCAGAAGCGTGACACTTGCTACTCTGCACCCGACGCCCCCGGCTCGACTTGTGGAGAAACAACACTTCAGGGAGGACTCCCCGGCGACTCCGGGACTGTGAGTAACGAGAGCTGCCCCCCATGGGCCCCCACAGCGACGCCTGCAGAGGGAATCCCGAGGCTCCCCCTGACCGCGACTGCCTGACTCTCAGATCCCGACGTCTGGTAAAGACTCTGCACCCGCAGCCCCCAGGACCTGAAAGATCGGAACTCCAGTGCAGGAGTGACCCCCAGGAGGCCCTCTCCCTTGCCCAGGTGGTGGCTACCCCGAGGAGCTCCCCCCTGGCCTGCCTGCATCGCGGAAGAGACCCCTTGGTCTCCCATTGATTCCAATTGAAAACCCGACATGTGTTGGCACACTGCACCCGGCCGCCCCCGTGCTGCTGAGGGTGTACTTTCTGTGCTAACTTGTGTCCCCCCCCCGGTGCCCTACAAAACCCCCCTGGTCTGCCCTCCGAAGACGCGGGTACTTACCTGCTGGCAGACTGGAACCGGGGCACCCCCTTCTCCATTGAAGCCTAGGTGTTTTGGGCACCACTTTGAACTCTACACCTGACCGGCCCTGAGCTGCTGGTGTGGTATCTTTGGGGTTGCTCTGAACCCCTAACGGTGGGCTACCTTGGACCCAAACTTGAACCCCGTAGGTGGTTTACTTACCTACAAAAACTAACAAATACTTACCTCCCCCAGGAACTGTTGAAAATTGCACTGTGTCTAGTTTTAAAATAGATATATGTGATTTATTTGAAAAGTATATATGCTATTGTGATTATTCAAAGTTCCTAAAGTACTTACCTGCAATACCTTTCATTTGAAGTATTACATGTAAAATTTGAACCTGTGGTTCTTAAAATAAACTAAGAAAATATATTTTTCTATAAAAAAAACCTATTGGCCTGGAATTGTCTCTTAGTGTGCGTTCCTCATTTATTGCCTGTGTGTGTACAACAAATGCTTAACACTACTCCTTTGATAAGCCTACTGCTCGACCACACTACCACAAAATAGAGCATTAGTATTATCTCTTTTTGCCACTATCTTACCTCTAAGGGGAACCCTTGGACTCTGTGCATACTATTCCTTACTTTGCAATAGTGCATACAGAGCCAACTTCCTACAAGAAGAAAAAGAAAAACAGAAAGGACAGGACAGGTACATGAAGGACAGGGAAAGGATGCAAGCGTGCAAGCTCAGAGGGTAAGAGATGGGATACAGGGGGTGGAGGAAGAATTAGATAGAGAGAGGGGAATAAGAATCTAGGGGCACAAACAAAGGAGACACAGACCTGGGATCTGCAGTAGCCACCACTGGGAGCCCTGCTGAACTGCGGGTCAGAACCTATATGGCCCGCGCGCAGGACGAGCGCGGGGGGAGGGATAAGAAGAGTGTGTGGAGCCCAAGGGGTCTACCAACAGATACCCAGGGATGAGCAGCACTCGGCGGTATGTCAGAGGTAAAGCGTGGGGAGGAGCATTATTCTGGCATGGAGCAAAACTGAGAGAGGGGCGGGGGCAGGCAGGGGACCCGTAACAGGGCCCATAATCGAAACAAATGTGTGCAACTCAATATGTTTCAGGTTAGAAAGAAAGGACGACTACCATACCAGGACTGACATCTAGGGTGAGAGGCCTCGGGGGCTTTTGCATGTACAGTGCTAGCCAGCCCTACGAAAAGTACTAAGGAAATGGGTGGACAGCCCCAAAACTGCGGGCTGAGGGTTGCGTAGGCAACACGGCGGGGGCGTGCTGGGTGGATTAAATCAGGGCGAGGTAGAACGGGTTAGGTTGGGGAGGGGGGCCCGGGTGGTAGGAGGCAGGGAGGCCCACAGCGTGCGTCGTCCGGGTAGCTCTCCAGGATGACAATCGATGATGAGTGGGAGTGAGGGAGTAGGGATATAGGCGGACCCCACAGGTGCTCGAATTGGGCAGTAAGTCATGGTCCCCCAGGGTCCATGGTCCGCAGTGGTCATGAACCAATAGGGTAGATGGAGAGGAGCGTCACAAGGGAGGGGGGTACCAGAGGTGCCCAGAGGTGGGACCACGTCCCTTATCCTGAGACAGGTCATGTAGTGAAGACAAAGTATTGTACAGTACAGTACTGTCAACTGTGAACAAACAAACCAGGATATACTGCAACTGGGAACACTGGAGAAAGACAGGAGTCAGGTTGATCACATCTTATCCCGGAAGCCCCCGCCCATGGCAAAACTCCCTGGACGACTGAGTGCACCCCGTGAATCTGACCATGGTTGGTGGCAAAGAACACCAACAGCAGCACAGAATTGAGAACCACAACGCTGGCCACTCCCACCTTATCAGAGGAGGATAATAGCAGAAGCAGGCAATAAGGCACTTAGTTGTCCAGTGGGGGGGTACTTGTCACAGATTACAGGACAAAGATTCTCAAAATGCCTGGAGGTCCAGCACTACGGGTGGTTCATGGATGGTGGTTCTCAAAGGGGATCAGGATTTGTCCTGGCCTTGATCTTGTGTGTGGGCGATCACCGCTTGAAGAGCATGCTCCCGTCCTTCCTGCAATTTGAGCGAGCTATCGTATGGTCTACCCCTCTTCTGTGAAGCGGGGTGAGGTTGCGACAGGGAAGGAGATACGCAGGGAGGGTCACCCAAGGCGGGGGGATCAGATCTCGTGTGTGCTGGGGTATCGTCCATGGTGTGTTGAGCGAGGCCATCCAGGAAGGAGCTAAGGTCCGCCGGTTCGATGTAGTCTCTTGATTTGCCATTGTACGTAATCCACATACGGTCAGGCTCAAAAAGACCAAATTTAACGTCCAGTTTTCTGAGTTGTGGCCAGAGGGCCAGGAATGCTTTCCGCTTCTCATTTGTTACCCTGGAAAGGTCCGCTGCGACTCTGATCTCATGACCCTTCAGGGAGTACGGACCCTGAGACCTTGACATTGAGATAACCTGACAAGCCTGGTCATGGCGGAGGAAGCATGCAATAATGGGACGAGGCCATCCAGGGGTTGCCTTATGTAGAGGGCCAATCCTATGGGCCCTTTGAAACTCCAGAGGTGGAGAGAAATCCAGGCCAGTGAACTTGGGGAAGTTTTTAAGAAAGGTTTTGATATTGGGGCCTTCCTTGTGTTCCGGTATACCAAAAAAACAGACATTGTCCCTCCGGATCCTGTCCTCCAAGTCAGTGATCTTTGCCCACCGGGACTGCAGCTCCATGTCTCGCTCTGGCAGTGCCGCAATGTGATCCTCAGCGGTCGTGAGGTGCTGATCCAGGCCAGTTAACCTCTCTTGGAAGCAGGCTATATCTGCCCGTATGGAGGTGGAGGCTGCAGAGAGGTCCGAAATCCTTAAGGCCATTGCCTCCAAGCGCCACCCCATCGCACATTTCCTGTAGTATGCGGTCCATGACATCGGCTGTTGATGGGTTGGCCGGTGAGGTCACGGGTCAAGGAGGTGCCACCTGTACAGCCATGGGTTTCGGTTGTGCAATGGCCTCAGAGAATAGCAGTTGATGGGAATGTTTGCCTGATGGTTTCCCGCTTGGCATCACCCCGGGGATAGGGGACTCTGGGAGAGCCATAGAGAATTCTCGTGGCAACAGAGCTATGTCACGGCTGTGTGAGCAACAGCGGTTTCCGCTAATACCAGGAACTCCGGCACTGTGGTCTCTGTGCGTGTCCCATGAAGTAATTCAGGCTCTGCAATAAAAAGGCACCTGCAGCGGAGGGGTCATGTGGGCTGGACTCTTCTCACTGGCATCAGACTGCCTGGTTGATTGATTGATGGCACTCACAGTCCATCTGGGGCCCGTCGTCGCTAGACCTGGGCTGAACTTGAGGCTCCAGTCCCGGACGTGAAGGAGAAGGTGAAGTGCGCTACAATGACTTTGTTGTTGGTATGGGCTTACTATACTGACCCTGAGGCCATGCCTGACTTGAATCCGGGTCGCATCTCCAAAGGGTCCAGGTAGCGGAACCACACCATCAGCGACACACTGCTGATGACGTTCGTCACTCCGTGGTGTCAAGCTCCTGTCCTCCGGGCCCCTCCGTTCCAGGGGAGCTCACTACCAGGATAGTGGCCGGTCCCCGGGTCCACCCATGGGAAAGGGTGAAAGCACATTTGGAACGTAAGGGCACCCCTTTCCTCATAAACCGCTGTGGGGGAGGCGTATCCCCAATAGTGTCATGAAGCCCTCCTCTCTCGCCCCGGGGCATAGCGCCTGCCCCGGCAGGATATTAGCCAGTAGTTGTGTGTCAGTGTACCCTTCTCACCTCCCCGGTCCCTCTTGTCTTCCAGGACCCAGGGGGAATGCCGTAGTCTTGTCAATGAAAATCAGGGAACTTGGGCGGGCTCCAGGGTGACTCGCGCAGCCAAGTGCGCTCCCTCGCGGCAGCCCACCTCACCTCCGAAGCACTCCGCCCTCTGGGTAGCTGTAGGCCATGGCTTTACACACCGCAGTGGGCTGTGGCGTCTCAGCGGCCCTCCCGTCGTCCGATGGGGAAAGGCAGACTCTCACTGCTCCTACCTCTTGTGCCGCCAAAGATCAAGTAACGCGAGCAGGTCTTAGTCTGGCCCACGTGACCGGTACTGTCCCTCCCAGCCGCCCGCCTCACCTCCGAGGTCCCCCGCCCTCAGGGGGAACTGTGGGCTGCGGCTGCACATGCCGCGACATCCCAGCGGCTCTCCTGCCATCTGGAGTTGCGAGGCTGGTCTCCTTCAGCTCCCGCTGCCCGTGCAGGTATGCAGAACATAGCGGGGGAGCACCCCAGGTGGTTTACAACCCCTCTGTGTTCCCTGGCCCAGTCCGGCTCACGGACCATACCATAATATAACAAAATATCTAGATATGTTCAGTAAATGGCAAAAATGGAAGCCACTTCAGTTTACATGAGACCAGCCATGGGCACTGTGTTTTCTGGCCATGTAGTACTTTGAGGCCTGAGTTTGCTTGTGAATCATGTAATAAGACACTCATTTGTGAACAACTGTTTACTTATCTATCACATCTAATGGAACTCAGTAAGTCATGCATTAATACCTGATCTTAAGAAATTTGGCAAATATGGGTATATTTACTTGCAAATAGTCCCACCTAATGCAATGGTACAGTATTGCACTGTATGACAACAGTATTTTATGTAATATCCCTATTGCAGGTGTAAAATACAGGCTATTGTAACAGCGCAACACATGCTTTTTAGTAGAATGTGGACAGTTGTTTTATCTTGATAAATTAATAAACTATAACTTTCTGTTCAGTGGCATTTATCTTTCAGAGTTATATGGAATATGCAGACTGCGTCATGTGTTTTTAATTCACATTCTTTTGTTTAAATTTTAAGCCTTACCTTAGGTGTAAATATTATAACAGAGTAATGTGTTTTTGAGGAGAATGTGAACAATTATTTTACCTTTTTGAATTAAACAATATCTGTCTGTTCAGTGCGTGATATGCAATTGATATGCCATTGCAGCACTTTTCATAGTGAGGGAACGATATTGTAAATGTGAATAAGGGTTCCATAACGAAATGGAGTCAGACTTGGTCCGGATTTATCAAAGTTTTGCGTCGCCCTTGCACCACTCAAAGGGCATGCAGGGTGAGGCAAAATCTAGACTGAGTTAACTAACCACACAAGGCCACCTTACATGGCCCTGCGTGCTGTAGAAAATCTAGAGTAACGCAAGGCAGCGTAGTCACTGTCTTGCATTACTCTTCCCCAAGCATCCACACATCGATTTTGGCTCATTCTCAGGTTTACCAAGACTGGTGAACCAGGGAATGTGTCAAAATGCTATGGCATCCCAGGGGAGGAGCAACAAGGGAATATATCTTAATTTTTCCTTGGTGTTTCTTCTTTTCAAGTGTGCAACATTCTGGGGCACACATAAGAAAGAGGAAAGATCATCTAAGGATTGTTTCTGTGCAGTAAGGTGTCCATTTTGGCACATAAATATCTGTCTGAAACATAGGCACCCTTACACCTTATGCAAGGGTGCCTGCACTTAGTGCACCAGTGAAGGGAGTGGACAGGAATGCACCCTATCTTGATAGATATGGTGCATTCATGCTATCTTCCTCTCATGCAGTGCAGCAAAGCACGTTGCCTTTCTGGGTTATGTTGCATAAAAAAATGATAAATCAGGCATTTGGATTCTATGATGTGCTGTCAGTAGAATGAATAGGAAAGTAACTTTGGGCTTGACTTAGATTTTGGCGGATGGGGTTAGGACAATATCCTATGGAAATCACAATACGGCGGACGGGACATCCGTTACGATTGTGATGGACTAATCTGTCCACCAAAGTCTAAATCAGGACCTTAGTTAGGTGTATATTTATCATTTAAAATGTTTTTAAATTGCAAGTCTAAAAGTGCCACTTTCAGAAAATTGGCATTTCCTTAAGTTTACTATCCTGTCCCTTAACCTGCTTTCAATCCACATCTGGTAGTGTAAGGTTAAGTGACTGCTACCTTTGTGCATTCCATCCAGACAGCCATAAATACAGGACACTCAATTCGATCTGGATTCCAGAGGCATACTGATGAGCACTGTTGGGCAGGAAGGGGCTCTCACTCTTCAAAGGGTAGTGGCCTTACCCCACAAAAAGGACTGATAACCCACCGCAGACATGACTGGGCTGAAAGGGAACTGGGGCACTTCAAAACCACTCTTTGAAGTCTCCCCCACATCAAAGGTCCATTTGGGTGTAAGAACTGGGTCTCTGACACCATAGACTCTGAACACTTCTGGACCGAACTTTCTACCAGTAAGAAAGATGGCAAGGCTGCCAGGAGAGACTGCCATCTTGCGGTTTGCTCTACTGTGCTGGGCTGCTGCCAGCTACTTCTTGCCTGGGAGTGAGAGAACTAGAACTGGATCCTGCAACCTAAAGTTTCTCCAAGGGCCTGACTGAGCTTGTCTCCTGTTTCTGAAGTGTCAGCGATATCATAGACCACCTGCATCTTGCTACCAACACCTGGGCTCCTGTGCTGTGAGTCCTGCTCTGCCAAGCTGTGCCAAATCCAGTCCTGGGCCCTTGGAGGGGAGTGTGGTGCTGCAACACAAGAGCTGATGCAACAATACCAGCGCGTCACTTGGAACTGACCATCTCGCTGCAGCAACGCTGCTTTTGCCACTGCCTGCATCAAAGCCATGGACTCCACTTGGCGACTGTGCAACGCAATCTTCTTCAGAACCTGCAGTTGAGGCAGCGTTTGGAATGTGCACAGGAGCACCTTGTTCCATTAGCCGAAATGCTTCTCTTAATTAAAACCTTAAAGGAAACTGTAGTGCACTAAAATTACTGACACTTCGCAGTCTTAAAGGTGGCAAATAGATCTAACGCGGGTGTTCCCACTCATCAAAAATTGCTTATTTTCTCTGCTTTGGCATTCACAGACACTGTTAGGTGATTAGTGAGCAGCAAGATGTTCTGCTGGTCCTGCCACATCCATAGACGTAGGGTCTCCTCCAAAGCATACAGGACCCTCTCCACCCTGCTTGTTGTAGTACCCCATGAAGGTAGTGTTGCACCATCATCCATTTGATGCATGTCAGCTAGCTCGCCTTTGAAAGCCACACAGATCACTCAAAGCTCCAACAGGTTGATATTGAGCTGGCTCTCAGTTGGAGACAAGAGCTTGGCTTTTTAATAGTGAATCCCAATGATGTCAGGAATTTGGCTGCCATCTCGATGTGGCCTACCTTTAGTGATCCCATCTTTAGTCGTCAAGGTACGGGAATGCATATACTGTGACCTCCAAAATTGGGCAGCAACCACCACCATCACTTTTGTGAACACCCGAGGAGCTGAGGTAAGGCCAATGTGGAGCATGGCAAATTAAAAGAATTCTTAGTCTAACTTGAACAGCAGGTAGAGCCTGTGGCACTGCAGGACAGGTATATAGAAATACACCTCCTGCAAGTCTAAGGGCATCATCCAGTCTCCTCAGCCCAGAGCAGAGACGATCTCAGTGAACATGAGCATTTTAAATCTGTCCTTCCTCAGATTATTATTCAATAAACGAAGGTCCAGAATAGGTCTGAGTCCATGTCCTTCTTTGGATCAAGAATGGGTTGAGAATAGCATCTTTCACATTTCTCAGAGTCCTGAACCCATTTGACGGCACTCTAAAAGAGTAAAATATTCACCTGCTGCATCAGGATTGCAGAATGCTCCTGCAAAATTGGGAAGAAGATGGAGTGGGCTAGAAATGAAGGGTAGGTATAGCTTTTTTTTTTAACAATCTGACATGATTAATCCCCAACAAGGTAGAAAATGTTGGATCTTGCCTCCAAATAGCCTGGGTCACCGAGGTCAAAGTAAAGTGATTTTTAGATGTTGGAGCACAATAGTATGAATTGGAAAACTGCTGTTTCTGCTAGCCTGTACGAATCTTTCTGGTGCCATGTTCACAGCTCTGCAAGGACTGGTATGGCTGCTGTACAACGGGTTGGGAGGGCTGGCAGTGCCTGTAAGCTAGCCCTCTAGGGTTACCTCATGAATTTCCTGAACTGGTGGGGAAATTGCTGATATCAATATTCCCAAGGGCTGTGTTATGACGCTTGCCTTTGAATTGTTGCATTCATCTATTAACACAGCCGAACACACAAGTCAAGCAATGAAGAAGCCCTTCCAGTTGTAAAAAAAAGTGACACCGATTGGATTGGTAAAGGCTTGTTTGTATCGGGTGTCTTGAAATATTTTAAAGTGGTCATTTCTGTCTTCTAGAAGAATTTGCAAATCCTTGCATCCAAGGCTTTTGAAACCACATAATTTAACAAATTGAAACCCTGTCCTAGAAGCTTCTCCAGTGCACCACACGGAATATGTTAAAAGGCCTGTGTGGAATGTTATTGACAAACGAGACTACAAGCTGTCAGCCACTGCAAATGCCATTATATCATAAAACCCTCTAAGCGAAGCTTCAGGTCTTAAAATGCACAGAATTATCAATACACACATTAGCAATATCGCAGAGTGCCTTATATTTGTCTAAATGAAGATTTCTTACAGACGCAATGACCGATTGTCTCATTCCCGTATCTTTAAGATTTTGACACGGTTCCCCTTCCCCTTACAGTACTTGTATTTGGAGGAGTAGGTCTATTGATGTGGGCGGGATAGGAGAGAGTGTAATATTTCTGAAAGGTTTGCAGTAAAATATCTTGAATTTATTTCAGATTCCAGTTGCAATAATCCAGCCAGATGGGAAATCGGAGGTGCCTATAGGAGTTGTGATTGGAAGCACGATTGCTGGCCTTCTTCTGCTAGCTGCATTGGTTGCCGTTTTATGGAAGGTAAGTAGATACACTTTGGATAATCGTTTGATAAGCCCTCTTTTAAAAGGCATGCACATGAATGAACACCGGCCGAACTTATTCTCTCGGTGCCCATATTCCATTTGAAAATACAGCTATCCTACTCAGTGGGGTAGACAACATTTTGGAAACAGAGAAACAAAGACCAATTGGTCAATTTAAAACCCCTATTTCCTTCTAAATTTAGAACCTCAAGCATTCACCAATCTTCTGCTTCTCTTGTAGTTTTAAATTGCCAAAGCACATGAACAGACAGACAAGCTTTTTATTTACAGTGTCAAGAATGCATGAGCAAAATGGTACAAACTGCTAGTGCATTTTTTAAATTTATTTGACTTATTTTGCTAGTATTTTCAACTAGCAAATATGTTTATCATTAGAGGTAATGTTTTCTCCAGTTGAAACCCATAATCTCAAACCTTACATAAAAAGTGCAATGACTACCCTCTAATGGCAGATCAGATTTAAATGAGTGTGGTCCTGATTTCCTAAGCATTTTGAGAATCCAAGTTCAATTTTAATGTGCTAAAATTCATATGAAATGGTGAATTCACAAAACTAATTCAGAGAAGTGGGATTGACACATCCTTGCTTTTGTGATTGCACACATTTTGCAATTATAGTGGAATTTCTATAATTGCCAATTTAGGGTTCTGTTGATTTGTGGTTGTAACTGGGTGGGTCTAGCAGCAAAAGTACGTCAACACACAATTTCATAGGGTTTTGGATATATTAAAATTTTACAACTGCCAAGTACAAGAATTTTTATAGGGTAGAAATGAGGCAGTACCACCACCATACTCAATACAAGTGCAGTTGTAGCGGTTTCATTTCAGCGAAAAAATATTTTTACAGTAGAAAAATGTAAAAATGGAACACATTACAAATGCATAATCACTTCTAATTTACACAAAAAAAAAATCCAAATAATGGAATTTTGCATACATGCATTTAGATATATGACTAGTCTTAAAGCATTGTAACAGAGATTAACAGGTGTGCTCCAAAAAGCCTTTATGAGCACCAGGTAAGTTTAGAATTTGCTCCAAACATAGGAGTGATCCTTCAGGAGCATATTTCCAACTTCTAATTTAGATCTTTTTGAGGCATGTCCTTTGTCTTATCCACAAATATTGCTTACAATCTGCCTGTTCAGCTTGCAGTAGGAACATTTCCCTTGCTTGTACAAAAAGACCCTAATATTTTACAAAACTGGATGTTTGAGACAAGCCCTATCCGCTTGTCGAGATTGGAAGGTTGCTGTATTTCCTCCCCAAGATCCAGCTGTTGAGCACCTTCCGGGAGTGACACTGTTAGAGCAATCTCACTTAAATTACAATCTTTGTTAAAAAAGACTTAATGAATTATAGTGTGGATTGCTTATGGCACAATGCAGAGAATTTGTCAGCACAGCCCTTAGAGATGGTTACCGTGTAGTGTGTGCTCACACATGCAACTGACTGATGGCTTACAATGTTGTGTGAAAGCAAGCTCAAAATGAAGCAAAAACAGGCCTATACATATATTAGCAATTGAATTTCTGTGTTGAGCAAATGATAAAAAAACACACCGCTATGTGAATGTGCCGAACTTTTACTCAATTAAAATTTTGCATTGCAGCTTGGATTCTTCAAGAGGAAATATGACAAACTAATGAAAACTGAAGAGGAGTGTGCGGAGGAGACACAACTAAATTGAGGCCTGCGTTGTAGAAGACATGTTTAAAGCAACGGGAGTAATGCAGCAGGGCTTCCTTAACCACTAATGTGGATATGCCTTTCCCATGAACTCTGTGGTTACACAATTTTTTTTTATAGATGAAAATATTTTTGAAGTTCTATTTTCTTGCACTGTATACTGCAACTGCTGGACAGTTTAAGGGTGTTTATATAGTTTACATTATGTATCTGGGATCTGAACATTACTTATGATACTGTACTAGCAGGACTGGTGTAGGCACTGAAACTACCAACAGGTTATCTCATGGTTTTTTCACAAAGGATCATTTCTCTCTGCGTGAAGTGTAACCACCCAGAGTAATTATAGCACTGCACAAATATCACATAAAATATTCATTTTTCCTATCCCGTCAACTTCCAAACTCCTATTCGAATAGCTGCTCCCATTTCAAAGAATTTTAAAATACTCCGTTTTCTGAGTTATTGGTTTGTGAATGTTTACAAATGCCATTGGAAGAAAGAATAATTAGAAAACTGAGAAAAAGTAATGAAAATAATTTGATAGGATGAAGAGAAACAAAGAGTTGACCAGGACAAGGTGAAAACGTACAGGAGGTTGCAAAGGGAGCTCATTTCAGGAAGTGAGCAGAGCCTTGGAGCAAGATAACACTACAAACTGCAAGAAAGTATGGAGCATGTGTGCAAGTGAAATGCAGCACCTGGAGGATGAAAAGTAGCAAGCAAACTTTGAGCAGCTTAGCACAAAGAGAGTACTGGAACACAGAGACCAGTAAGCAAGGAAGATCAGGATGGGCAAGGCCTTGAGAATATTTCAAAGATTTCATCAATACAGTATACAGGATAGAAGGTTTACACCACAGTCTAAAATGTTGTTTGAGGATACATGGAGTTAAAGGAAACACACTCAATTACCATTGTTATTCATTTTTAATAATAGCTTATGTAGTTCAACTCTGTCACTCAGCCCTTTGTTTCAATAATGGGAACCTCATATTGGAACAACTGCAAATATGTGATGAATTTCACTAATATAAGATAATGCTAAAATAATACTTATTGGGTAATGAACAAGGGATGAGCAAGAAAACAGAACTTCGTCTTAAAACCTGCTGATGTGTATAAAAAGTCAGTCGAAGATTACACACAACCTTTCTGGATAACACTTCAACAATATTTCCAGATATGCAATATGTTTGGTTGCCACAAACAGTACCTATACAGTTCAAGCTGCTTTAATCTGAAACATGAATAAGACGTATGTCCATCCTGCCCATTCTCATCCACTCTTGTTTTTCGTTGCTGTGTGGCTCCGCAGATGACTTTCTTTTTCAATGTTTATTGGCATTTCAGATTTTGGGCAATCTATACAAATACCTGTCACTCGATAGAACACTATGCAAACATCATATAGCAATGAGTCAGATGATTCATGCAATTTGTGATCTTACATCATAAGATATACAGGAACTTGACTGGTACATTTGGTCATAATGATTACACAGCGATGTAAGTAGTGGATACATGTTTCAAGCATACTACACAGTTAGCTGCAAAGAAATGACCGTGGCAGATGCCTGAAAAGAAGAACAGAATAAAAACAAGAATTTCAAATAAACAGTCACAAGTCCAAAATTTCTGATTGCTGCAACTTGTCTTGTAGAGTTATTTGACAGTTCCCTGCCTTGGGTGTCATGTGGTAAAGTTCTAGGTGAATTGCTCCCTGACAGTCATTCAAACAAGTTCACATTTTAGTGACCCAGCAATGCTGGTCAGGGGTACCTATCCATTCCAAGTATGCAAGAGGTGGGAGTCACATCTCTCAAACAGTAGCGGCAAAGTAACTACTGTCTCAGGGTTCACGAATATCAGACTCTGCCTCTATTCACTCCAGGTCTGTATCTCACAATGTAAAACTTTCCCCTCTTCCACCCCTGCTGGTGGGACCCCATAACACCGCCACCACTGCACATGCCCATCCCAGGGTATCTTGTCAACAGTCATGAATTGAGGGTGCATATATGCTTTGATTGTTTTGGTGCAGGCCATCACACCGAGGAGGCATGTAGTGGGGTCTTTTAGACTCAGCCTTCCTGTCACTTCTGTTACTCCTTGTATCACAGCATTTTAGAACAGCGACAACACCAAGCAGCACCACAACATATATAGAAGTCTTCCTCAGTCTCATCACATCTGGGGCCATTTGTAGCCACTCAGGGTATATTTGACACATTCATTTTGGGGTCAGATGCATAAACTGTATGTAGTTTGTTTATGTATAGCGAAGCTGGAATTTCTGGAGATCAACTTAATGGATCTGATGCAGTGCACCTATGTGGAAACGCTGAGTTCTGTCCCCAACTGGACACAGCTGCCCCCACCACCAATGCAAGTTGTTTCTCAGCTCAAAAAATACTGCTCCTCTAGCTCAGGGGCCCAAGGAACCCCCCTATGCTCAGCTGGGGCCTGCTCATTCTTCCAGGCTACCAAGTGTCCAGTCAACATCTCTAAAAGGGTGTCCCCCATACCTCCCAGGCATTGCCCCCACCTCTTTTACCTCAATGGTGTCTCAGGAGCCCTTCTCGCAGATCTGAAGTCCTGGGATGGCAACCCTTCTACAGCATGGGCCTATCTTTCCTCTATCGGGTACCGTGCAGCTGAAGTCCAGGACACTGAACCACACCACCGCTGAGTGTATACCACTTCACAAGCAGCTGAAAGTCTTTCATCCCATCTCCACACACTCTGAACTTCGCTTTGCCTGAGGAGGGGGGAGAGGAGTGAATGGCGAACACATCAGGATTATAGCTCTGTAGAAGGAGCATACCCTGGCTCCACAGCTCACTGAACCACATTCTACTTGTATGTTTCTTACCGGACCACTCTTATTTCATTGTTCACCCAGTTAAATGGAGATCAGGCCTTATTATTCCATCAGCTTATGGATTGGCTTGAATGAAATCAGTTGATAAAGGAGTGACAACTGAGTACGTTCACTGCAATTAAAACTAAAATTTAGTTTATGATGTCTGCCAAGTCTATAGACTCTTGATATCAAATTTCAGAGTCTCCCTCACTCCCTATGGCGGCAGGATCACAATAGGCTTATTTCCTTATGAACCTTGATAAAGTCAACATATTTTTGTGCACTTCTGACTAGGCAATATCCAGGTAGTAATGAATGCAAAATGCTGGGGCCTTTTATGAAGCTGTTCTAAAGCAGTCTGAAAGGTGCTTGGAGAAATTCCAGATAAAGTTCCATTTCCTTTGAATGAAACCTAAGATTTACTTTTCAAACAGGCTTTATATATTTTTCCCTTTACCCAGGGTGCTCTTTTCTGTTTATGAGTTCTTTAGTTAAGGTATTCCTAGCTGCTCATCTTTAAACTTTGCCATTTGATGTCCTCACCAAAGAAAACTAATGGAAGAATCAGAGCGGACTAGTCAACCAGTATTAAATACCCCCTCTAGTTTCGAAATTAAATCTTATTGCTCCAGCTAAATGGTGCTTGTTGGTGAAATAGCACCCCACAAATGCATAAAATAATACATCATACTGAAATAGTCTAGTAAATTACAACAGCAGCACAACGGATTTAGAGTGCTAATGTCTCGATTTACTTTGCTTTATTTTTTATTCTTACCACTAGAGTATTCAGTATTGCTTATGAATAGGTTTTATTAAATGCATTCCTACTCTTACAAATGATATTAAATTTAATATTTAGTCGCTAAGATATACTGGAAAGAAAACAGCTGTTTGTCCCAGTAAAAATGCAGCTAACACAATCCTCACAGACTAACAAGCAATTTCCTATTTGAAGTTGTTTTGAATGACAGTTGTACATTTCAATGCAACAAAGAGACCCATTGCTCTTGAAACACTCAAGTTGCTACATCTTTCATCCTATTTTTTACTAGATTCAGTTAATGTCATACTACTGTACATATTTTCAGAAGTGAGATTACTGTCAGCCAATTAAATTAGTAGAAAACTATTAAAGATAACAAGAATATATGAATATTAAAAGAAAACAGTGATGTGTTTATAAATAATGTCATTGTCATTTAACAGTACTGAAGATAACAGCTGGAAAAAGATGACAGAATGCCCAGTATCTTGGCTGAATGATTAAACATATTTTGTTTCAAAAGCAGTTGCTCTCCAACTTATAAATATGTAAAAAACTTATTGTACGTAATTTAATATCTTATTTTTGGACAAATGTGCTCTTTGATGTTAGGCATTTAAATCAGATGCATTAGCATTGACCAATTTGCTACCCCTTTGTAATTTACCTTTCGATATCTGAATTTAAAAAGATGCATGATGTTATTATGATTTTACAAAGTGCTGTTCACACTTACAGCCTATGTTTCATCTAGTCATCAGCCTGAATTCATCTTTTTAGATTTTGGTAACTATCAAAACAAGACACTTCTCTCTCAAGCCAATCTTGACAAATTAATGCTCCTTCTAAAACATAATGTAAAAGTGTTGAGTCTCACATCATACCAACATCTATGCAGTCCAACCCATTTCTTCCCTCTATTTTCAATAATATTCACTGGTAAATTGAAAATACCATGGGGTCTTAAATGTATTTTAAGATAACTAGACTTAGTATTCCTTTTTTTAAAGTAATATTATATTGAAAGAATAGGCAAAAACATTTATGTATCTTTTTTAATGAACTCTATTTTACAAGTACATTGTTAAGTTAATTATTACATTGAAGAGTGATTAAAAATCCCATCAGCAAACCAACAGATAATTTGTTCAGAGACCGATCATTTAAAAAAAAGAAATGTACCACAAATAATAAAGGCTATTGGGAACTTGTGCAAAAGAGTTGGAACCATTAACATTCTAAACTATTAGTTTCTCTGTAATATGTGTTCTGTTTCTTACAGTAAGGGGATTTAGGGGTCATACATAATAAAACAATTTGTATCTTAATTATAGATGCAGTACTCAAGATTGAGTTTATGGCACTGATTACATTTTGAATTCCGCTTAGATTGTTATTTGTAAATATAGATTGTAAATATCTGTATGAATTTACTTAAAGCAAAAATAAACTGTGTGATGGTTTTGGGGTTAAGGGTGCACACAATAAAGAATATGCTTTTATGGTATCAGGTGTTGAATCAGGATTTTAATTCCTTTAAATGGCTATATTATTATATACTAAAATGATATGCATATATTTTCCTTGAAATGTTGTGTTAATCATTGTGGTACAGACAATGGGCCTGATTACGACCTTGGCGGATTCTATATTCCGTCCAAACATGACGGATATCCTGTACGCCGTATTAAAAGTTTCAGTATATCCTATGGAACTTGTAAAACGGCGGTGGGATATCCGTCACGTTTGTGATGGAGTATAGCATCCGCCATGGTCGTAATCAGCCCCTATGTTATATAGCGATACTTCTTCGATTAGGAATGGTTTCAGGTTGACACCTGTTGGTTAATTTTTATTTTGTACAACTCTACTAACCTCCCTAAATGAAGAATTGTTTACACCTAAATGGTTAATGTTACCTCTGTTTGCTTTTACAGTCTGTACTTTATGTTCATAACTGCCTTTTATACATTTCTCATATTAATACGGCACAGTAATGCCTCATAGGTGCCAAACACTAGCATTTGCATCAAAAATACATAATAGAGCAATTTATATAAACATATATGGTATAAGATATTTATGTGTAAACCTGGATTTAGTACTATGTCAATCCGTCCTTAAAATTTAAAAGTATAGATTTTGACCATAAAAGAATACTACTAGTAGCAATATTTTTATGCTGTTATGCTATAAAGGATGCTCCTTTGAAGAAAGGTGACACTGTCAAATGGAAAGGTAACTATTAGGAATTTAGATGGCTGACAAGGAAAACGTGTTTTCACAGATAGAAACAAAGTGTATTTTGGTCATATCCAATTGAAAGTGCAGGGAAGAACACACAGGGTAATCAGGCATGTATTAAACAGAAGCAAATTTAGTCATAGTACTACAAAAATTGAATTATTCTAACTTGTTGAATACAATTTTTTTTTACACAATGTGAGGAATTAATAGTTAAAGGCAACCATCATCATTACCATGTTGAAAACATAATTCAAAGCATCAAATAATGTCTAGAATCAAAAGTGAGAGAATTCATAATTTAAGATACCCTGGAATACATTCTTTAAAAATAAACTGGAAAAAAATCAGAAAGGTACGTTAAACACCTTTGGCATGTCTGTAGGATAATAAAATTATACAAACCACAAATGTTATATTTACAAATAATTTTCATTTAGTGCAAATCATTTTCAAAACACCACATGTCAGTCCACACTCCCTTGTCCAAATTCATTACACCACTGCTTCCTTAAGGACATCTGATGCATATGTATGCTAATTCGATGACTTTAAAGAAGAAAAAGTGTCTTTGATATCATGAAAGCTTTTATATAGATATATATGGAAAATGTTACTTACCCAGTAGACATTTGTTTGTGGCATGTAGTGCTGCAGATTCACATGCTTTGCATATGGCTGCCATCTAGTGTTGGACTTGGAGTGTTACAAGTTGTTTTTCTTCTAAGAAGGTTTTCGAGTCACGAGATCGAGTGACTACTCCTCTCGGGCAATAGTGTGCATGGGCATCAAGTCCTTTGTTAGATTGTTTTCCCGCAGGATGGTGAACTAAAGAGTGTAGAAATGTATATATATATATATATATATATATATATATATATATATATATATATATAGAGAGAGAGAGAGAGAGAGAGAGATTGAAAAAAGATTTCCATGCAATGTATATACATATTTACCAATAAAATACTACAACGGCTACAGGCTTCGGGGGAGGCGGGAGGGCACATGTGAATCTGCAGCACTACATGCCACAAACAGATGTCTACTGGGTAAGTAACATTTTCTGTTCGATGGCATGTGTAGCTGCAGATACACATGCGTTGCATAGACTAAAGCAGTCCTGTCCCAAAAAAAAGCGGTGGCTAGCCTGTATGAGTTGGAGTAGTTTGAAATAGTGTTTTAAGCACTGCTTGTCTAATGTTTGCTTGCTGGCAAGATAACACATCCACACAGTAGTATTTTGTAAATGTGTGTGGTATAGACCATGTGGCGGTTTTACATATATCTGCCATTGGTATATTTCCTAAAAAAGGCATTGAAGCTCCTTTCTTTCTAGTGAAATGTGCTTTATGAGTTCCTAGTAACTGTATTTTAACTTTAAGATAGCAAGTTTGAATACACTTTACTATCCATCTGGCTAATCCTTGTTTTGAAATAGGATTGCCCATGTGAGGTTGTTGAAAAGCCATAAAGAGTTGTTTAGACTTTCTGATTTTTTTTGTTCTATCTATATAATACATGAGAGCTCTTTTTACATCAAGGGTATGAAGAGCTCTTTCAGAAACTGAATCTGGCTGTGAAAAGAAGACTGGCAATTCCACTGACTTATTGATATGAACCGGTGAAACTACGAATTTTGAGTTTGTCCTAAGGGCTATCTTATTTTTGTGAATTTGAAAGAAAGGTTCTTCTAAGTGAATGCTTGAATTTCACTAACTCTTCTTAAAGAAGTGATTACTACTACAAAAGCAACCTTCCATGAAAAAAATTGAACACAGCAAGAATCCATGGGTTCAAATGGTGGGCCCATAAGTCTTGTGAGTACAATGTTAAGATTCCAGGTAGGAGCTGGTGGGGCTCTAGGTGGAATGATCCTTTTAAGCCTTCCACAAAAGCTTTTATACCAGGAATCCTGAACAGAGAAGTATGCTGTCTATTTTGGAGGTAAGCAGCTATTGCTGTTAAATGGATTAAAAGTATGTAAGATTTGTTTTTTGTAAGTGAAGCAAATAACAGACAATATCCTGTACTGAAGCTTTAAGTGGGTTAATGTTTTTGGGCTGGCAATAATAGACAAGACGTTTCCATTTAGCTGCATAACACTGTCTAGTTGTATGTTTGGGTGCTTCTTTTAGAATATCCATACATTCAGATGGAAGCTGTAAATAGCCACATTCTATGACCTCCGGAGCCAAATCGTCAGACTGAGCATACTGGGATTGGGATGCCTGATTTGACCTTTGTTTTTGGTCAATAAGTCTGGTCTGTTTGGTAGTTTGTGATGTGGTACTACAGACAGATCCAACAGTGTTGTGTATCAGTGTTGACGTGCCCATGTGGGAGCTATGAGTATCATAGTGAGGGAGGTGTGACGGATCTTGTTGACCAGTAATGGAATTAGTGGTAGAGATGGAAAAGCGTAAGCAACTATCCCTGACCAATTGATCCATAGAGCACTGCACTTGGATTGAGGGTGTGGGTACCTGGATACAAAGTTTGGGCATTTTGCATTTTCGCTTGTGGCAAAGAGGTTGGAATTATTGTTGAACCACCTGTGGGTGAATCTCCCATTTGTGTACTTGTTGTTGCTTTCTGCTTAAGAGGTACACTAGTTGATTTTGGATCCCTGGAATATACTCTGCTAGTAGTCGAATGTGATTGTGAATTGCCTATTTCCAAATTGTCTGTGCCAAGATGTCCACCCTGTTTTTGCAGATAATACATTGTGGTCATGTTGTCTGTCCTTATTAACACTGTCTTGTGTGTGATTTGTGTTTGAAAAGCTTTAAGTGCTAGGAACACTGCTAGTAATTTCAAATGGTTTATCTGATAAGTTTGTTGGATTGAGTCCCATTCCCCTTGAATGGTGAGGTTGTTGAGATGAGCTCCCCAACCTATCATTGTTGCATCCGTCGTGATTATGGTCTGTGGCATAGGTTCCTGAATGTGCCGCCCTTTTAATGAGTTGGTGTGGTTCCACCATTGCAGAGTAATAAGTGTGGCGGTCCAACAACACTAGATCCTAAATGTGACCCTGTGCCTAGGACCACTGTTGAGAAAGACACTGTTGTAGTGGTCTCATGTGTGCATTGGGTACTATTGATATGCATGAGGACATCATTCCCAATAGTTTCATGACCAACTTCACTGTGTAAGTGTGGTTTTATTGTAGTTGCGGTATGAGATGGTGAAATGCTTGAATTCTCACTGGGCTTGGGTATGCTAAGCCTGATTGAGTGTTCAGAATTGCTCCTAAATACGGTTGTAATTCGGCTGGCTGCAGGTGAGATTTTTGATAATTAATTGTGAATTCTAGGTTGTGTAGGGTGTTCACTGTATACTGTTGACTGATTTGAATTGTACTGGCTTTTATGAGCCAATTGTCCACATATGGAAAGACATGTATGTGCTGTCGTCTGAGGAATGCTGCAACCACTACTAGGCATTTGGTGAATACCCTTGGTGCTGTTGTTACTCCCAATTGGTAGTGCTTTCGGGCTATAACAAATCTTAGATATTTGCGATGTGCTGGATGTATCAGAATGTGTAAATAAGTATCTTTTAGATTTAATGCTGTCATGTAGTCTTGTTTCTGTAGTAGGGGAATGATGTCTTGTAGATTGACAATGTGAACATGTTCTTAAAGAATGTACTGATTGAGGGGTCTCAGATCTAAGATTGGTCTGAGGTTACCATCTTTCTTTGGTATGAGGAAGTATAGTGAATACACTCCCAAGCCTTGATGGGATATAGGTACCATCTCTATGTCACCTTTAAGTAGTAGTGATTGTACCTCCTGCTTTAATAAATTTAGATGTTCCAGAGTAAGTTTATGTGAGCGAGGGAGAATGTTTGGTGGAGTAGAGATAAGTTCTAGACAATAACCATGTTGGATAATTGATAGAGCCCATTGATCCGTAGTAATGTTGTGTCATTGTGGTTAAAACATTTTCAGTCTTCCTCCCACAGGAGATGTATGCTCTGTGGGAATCTGTAAAAAGTCACTGTTACTTTGAGGTGAAAGAACCTCTTGGGACAGTTGATTTGCCTTTCTCCCTATAATTATTTCCTCTGTAAGAGCCTATGAAGGAGCCTCTGTTGTAAAAATGTGGCCCTTGTTTCTGTTGGGATGTGGATGGTTCTGTGGTTGATGATTTGAAACCACCCCCAAACTGCGGCCTGCGAGAAGTTCCTCGAGTAGGTATAGTGTATAGCGCACCCATAGCTTTATCTGTATCAGAGTCCTTTTTTTAGCTTTTCTATTGTGCTACCAACCTCTGGCCCAAATAGGTGTTGCTTATTTAAGGGCTTAAAATCTGAAGCCCTTAACAATGCATGTTTTCTAATGATGAAATTGGTGTTGATACCCGTTGCCGCTGTATCTGCTGCATCTATAGTGGATATGATTTAGTTATTGGAAATAGCCAGCCTTTCCCCTATTATTTGTTGTGCTAGTTTTTGGTGTTCTGGTGAAAGGTACTGCAACAAATCTTCCATTTTGTCCCAATGAGCTCTATTGTAGCTTGCTAAAAGCGCCTGAGAGTTTGCAATCCTCTACTATTTAGCAGCTTGAGTTGCTGCTCTTTTACCCGCTGCATCAAATTTACAACTTTCCTTGTCTGGACAAGGAGCATCTGGCCCTCTTTCCTGCTGCAATGACGACTATAGAGTCAGGTGGTAATGGTGCTCTAATACAAACCGGACCAGAGGGTGCAGGTTTATACTTTTACAAACGTGTAATAATTCTGGACTTTACTGGTTCGTTGAAAGGGTCTTCTGCATGTTTAAGCATGTCTGGGAGCATAGGGAGACACTGATACTCCTTATGAGTAGAGGTCAATGTATCAAATAAAAATCACATTCAATGGGATCTGTATGTAGCTGTACATTATGATACGCAGCTGCTCTAGCTATAACCTGATTGTAAACAGTGGTATCTTCAGGAGGAGATGGTCTTGCAGGGTATAAATCAGGATCATTGGGAGGAATGGGATTTGTGTCAAATAAGTCCAGTGGATCTATATCCTGTTGAGTGTCATATAAATCATCCCCATGTGGTGAAATAGGGGATTGTGGAGAAAATTGTGTAGGTGAAGATGATGGTGGTGGAGTATCTGGTGGTGGGAAGCAGGAAGTAAAGGAGAATGTGGTGGTAAAGGCTGTTGTGGTGCCTTTTGGTTTCTCCTTTTGTTTAAATATTTTAGTGGGTGGAGGCTCAGCTTGTAAAGGTTCTTGAAAAGCCAATTTTCTTTTGATTGTTGGAGCAGGAGAGGCTATAATTCTTCCTGTGTCCTTATGTATATGGATGTTTCACTGTTTAGCATCCATTACCTCCAATATGGGCTTTTTTTTTAAAGACTCCTCAGTAACTGGAGCATATTCACCACCAACAGGTTTCATCTCCTAAAGTTTAGATACCAAATTCTTGAGTTGGTACAAAAATGTCGGCTCCGAAATGCGAATCTGAGTCTGCAATGGAAACGTCACATGGTGTGCCAATTCCTCTTGTGCGTGTTCTTCCCCTAAGATGTTGGGCGTTTGTTCCGACGACTTGGACGCCATCTCCAATCGACATGCTCTTCAATCCCTAAGAGACTTCTTAGAACGAAAGGACCTGCAAGCGTCACAGTTCTCTTCTCTGTGATCTGAAGAGAGACAGAGATTACACACCAAGTGCTGATCTGTGTATGGAAACTTGGTGCGACACCGACGGGAAAAGCAAAACTGAGTCTGTTACATCGGCCTAACATTGTTCCACTACCACACGTCGAAGTAGGCCCAAGAAGTAGGCCCAAGAAGGGCGAGGTCGCATGTAAAGGGCGTGTATTAGACCCCGCTGATTACAATCTGATCGAATGTAAGACTGGAAAACTTGATAGAAAACTATACTGACGTTTATAGAAAAGAAGAGAGAAGTTTAGATACTACCGAACTGAGATCTTCCGGAGCAAGAGGAAAGACGTCCGAAATTGACGCCCGAAAGAAAATCTAACAAAGGACTTGATGCCCATGCACCCTATCGCCGAGAGGATGAGTCACTGGATTTCGTGACTCAAAAACCTTCTTTGAAGAAATACAACTTGTAACACTCAGAGTCCAACACTAGATGGCCGACTTAGGCAAAGCTTGAGTATCTGGAGCTACACATGCCACTGAACATATTATTATATTATATTAAATATATATATATATAAATATATATATATATATATATATATATATATGTTCGATGGCATGTGTAGCTGCAGATACACATGCTGTGCACATCCCGCCATCTGGTGTTGGGCTCGGAGTGTTACAAGTTGTTTTTCTTCGAAGAAGTCTTTTCGAGTCACGAGACCGAGGGACTCCTCCCATTTCGGCTCCATTGCGCATGGGCGTCGACTCCATCTTAGATTGTTTTTTTTCCGCCATCGGGTTCGGACGTGTTCCTTTTCGCTCCGTGTTTTGGGTCGGAAAGTTAGTTAGAATCTCGGAAAAATCGTCGATATTGTTTGCGTTCGGTATCTGGTTAGTTACAACAGATCGACACCGACTTTTGAAGAGCTCCGGTGGCCCTTTGGGGTTTTTTCGATCCCCCGTCGGGGCCTGGTCGGCCCGGCCACGTGTCTCTTCAAGGCTGATGGAACGGACCCCATTCCGCTTCTGCCCAAAATGCCATAACAAATATCCATATACAGATCAGCATCTGGTCTGTAACTTGTGTTTGTCGCCGGAACACAAGGAAGATACTTGTGAAGCCTGTCGAGCGTTTCGGTCCAGGAAGACACAAAAGACCACGGCGGCTATTCCAACTTTCCCGCTGGGCCGGCGGGCGACCTCCAAAAGGCCGAACGCCCAGCGGGAAAGCCCCTGCAACGAGGAAGCCGGCTCCGAATGGAGCCGGCGGAGTTGCAGGGGTGTGACGGGTGCAGTGGCACCCGTCGCGATTTTAACTGTCTGCAAAGCAGACAGTGAAAATCTGTATGGGGCCCTGTTAGGGGGCCCCTGCACTGCCCATGCCAGTGGTATGGGCAGTGCAGGGACCCCCAGGGGCCCCACGACACCCGTTCCCGCCATCCTGGTTCTGGCGGTGAAAACCGCCAGAAACAGGCTGGCGGGAAGGGGGTCGGAATCCCCATCCATGGAGGATTCCCTGGGCCAGGGGAAAACCGTTGGGAAACCGCTGGTTCCCCTTTTCTGACCGCGGCTTTACCGCCGCGGTCAGAATAGCCCAGGAAGCACCGCCAGCCTGTTGGCGGTGCTTCTGCTGCCCTCCGCCCTGGCGGTCACAGACCGCCAGGGTCAGAATGAGGCCCTAAGAGACCGAAGAGCAAGGAGACTGCAAATGGCATTGGCGCCGACAGGACAAGAGCGTTTCGAGGAGGAGGAAGAAACATTCTCCATCCATGAATCGGACTCGGATGAGATCGATCCCGAAGAAACGCCGAAAACCGTGAGTAAGACGTCAAAACACAAAACTCACGAAAAGACCACTAAAGCCCAGGGGACGCCACCGCCAACAGGCCATGGCTTAACCCGAAAAATAGATGACCGATCATCGGCACCGAAAAAGGGCACGCTGGGGGCGAAGTCATCCGACTCCGGTCGAGATACCGCCACACAGCAATCTCGGGCTCGAGATAGTGGCTCCGAGCAGGTTCGGCACCGAGATAGCGGAACCAAAATGGGTCGGCACCGAGAGACCACGACGCCGAAAGTAAAGAAGGTTTCGTCGCAACCGAAAAAGCAGCCGACAAGGTTTCGATACCGAAACATCCGGCCTCGGAACCGAAAACAAGTTCCTACACTGAGGAACAAGGACTGTCCACACAAATGAAGACACATAGATTTGGACAGGAATTGGAAACAGTAGAGCCAGACTATACACAAAGAAGGCTCCATATCCAAAAAGAAACAGGGAAAATCAGTACTCTCCCTCCAATTAAAATGAAACGCAAACTTGCCTTTCAGGAAAAAGACAAGCAGCCACAGGCAAAGGTGGCTAAACAAGTAACCCCGCCACCATCTCCACAATGCTCTCCGCAACCATCACCGGTAGCCACTCCACCAATGATGCAATCACCAACTCATACAGGAATGAGTCAAGATGACCCTGACGCATGGGACCTTTATGACGTACCAGTGTCAGATAATAGTCCTGAATGTTATCCAGCTAGGCCGTCGCCACCAGAGGATAGTACAGCCTACGCACAGGTGGTGTCGAGAGCAGCAGCATTTCATAATGTCAGCCTGCATGCTGAGCCTATTGAAGACGACTTTCTTTTTAACACACTGTCGTCCACACACAGCCTGTATCAAAGTCTTCCTATGCTACCCGGAATGCTAAAACACTCCAAACAAGTGTTTGAAGAGCCTGTAAAAGGAAGAGCCATTACTCCAAGAGTGGAGAAAAAATATAAACAGCCAACCAACAGACCCCGTGTACATCACACAACAGCTAACACCGGACTCAGTTGTAGTAGGGGCAGCGCGCAAAAGAGCGAACTCACATACTTCAGGAGATGCACCACCTCCAGATAAAGAAAGTAGAAAGTTCGACGCAGCAGACAAAAGAGTGGCGGCACAGGCAGCAAACCAGTGGCGTATTGCCAATTCACAGGCTTTGTTGGCCAGATACGATAGGGCCCATTGGGACGAAATGAAACACTTTATAGAACATTTGCCCAAGGAGTTCCAAAAGAGAGCGCAGCAGGTAGTAGAAGAAGGACAGAGTATCTCCAACAACCAGATACGGTCAGCAATGGATGCTGCAGACACAGCTGCTAGAACTGTCAACACAGCAGTAACAATAAGGAGACATGCATGGCTGCGTACATCAGGATTTAAGCCAGAAATACAGCAAGCTGTGCTGAATATGCCATTCAACGGACAGCAATTGTTTGGGCCGGAGGTGGACACTGCGATCGAAAAACTTAAAAAAGACACTGACACGGCCAAAGCCATGGGCGCACTCTACTCCCCACAGGGCAGAGGCACATTTCGAAAAACACAGTTTAGAGGGGGGTTTCGAGGACAAAGCACAGAACCCACAACCTCCTTCATGGAACCTCAACATTGTCTTAACACGACTCATGGGTCCACCTTTTGAGCCCATGCACTCTTGTGAAATGCAATACTTAACATGGAAAGTTGCATTTTTAATTGCCATCACATCTTTAAGAAGAGTAAGTGAGATTCAAGCATTCACCATACAAGAACCATTTATTCAAATACACAAGCATAAAGTAGTTCTACGGACAAATCCTAAATTTTTACCAAAAGTCATATCACCGTTCCACTTACATCAAACAGTAGAATTACCAGTGTTCTTCCCACAGCCAGACTCTGTAGCTGAAAGAGCACTACATACTTTAGACATCAAAAGAGCGTTAATGTACTACATTGACAGAACAAAACTAATTTGAAAAACAAAACAATTATTTGTTGCTTTCCAAAAACCTCATACAGGAAATCCAATTTCTAAACAAGGCATTTCTAGATGGATAGTTAAGTGCATTCAAACCTGTTATCTTAAAGCAAAAAGAGAACTGCCTAGTACACCAAAGGCACACTCAACTAGAAAGAAAGGTGCTACCATGGCCTTTCTAGGAAATATTCCAATGACCGAAATATGTAAGGCAGCTACGTGGTCTACGCCTCATACATTTACCAAGCACTACTGTGTAGATGTGCTAACGGCACAACAAGCCACAGTAGGCCAAGCAGTACTACAAACATTGTTTCAAACAACTTCAACTCCTACAGGCTGAACCACCGCTTTTGGGGAGATAATTGCTTACTAGTCTATGCACAGCATGTGTATCTGCAGCTACACATGCCATCGAACGGAAAATGTCACTTACCCAGTGTACATCTGTTTGTGGCATTAGTCACTGCAGATTCACATGCGCCCACCCGCCTCCCCGGGAGCCTGTAGCCGTTTAGAAGTTCATCTTGAACATCTGTATATTTGTAAATATATTACTTTAAACTACATTATGTACATTACTCCATTGCATGGGCACTATTAGTAGCATACACAACTCCTACCTCACCCTCTGCGGGGGAAAACAATCTAAGATGGGGTCGACGCCCATGCGCAATGGAGCCGAAATGGGAGGAGTCCCCCGGTCTCGTGACTCGAAAAGACTTCTTCGAAGAAAAACAACTTGTAACACTCCGAGCCCAACACCAGATGGCGGGATGTGCACAGCATGTGAATCTGCAGCGACTAATGCCACGAACAGATGTACACTGGGTAAGTGACAATTTCCATATATATATATATCCGTAACCATGATATAAAACATTTACACTGTTATATCAAAAGATAGACTCACCTCTAAAGACTTGACAGTCTATTCAATTTAAGAAACCAGGACTATAAAGCAACCCTTACCATCAAAATTTTTAAAAATATTTAACTCTCCATACCCCTTTGCAAAATAAGAGGGTGGAAGCAGTGTCTGATGTCTGGCACTATCAAAAAGAATTGAGGGATCCAACAGTATAAGAATACCAATATTGGCCATTATATGGGGATCACCCAATGAAAAACAGTTACTGCACTAGTAAGGGAACTCCTGATTTGTAAGTAGAGGACAGTTTAAATGATCTCTGTTTCTTTTTTTTTTTAAACAATGTAAATAGTTAACAACTACACAGTACAACACAATGAAATACTGGTACACAATTGGTTGGTGTTAGACTTGGCATCACTGGCATGCTCTCCCCTAAACTTTTGCCTCTACTTCCCAGGTTGCTTCTGTGACCTGGACTCTGTTTTTGCTGTTTTTGTTTGCTCTGGACACTTTACCACTGCTGACCAGTGCTAAAGTTTAAGTTTTCCCTGTATAGATTATATGTGTACATTGGCCTATCCATGATTTCATATTTGATTTACTAGTAAGTCCCTAGTAAAGTGCACTAGAAGTGCCCAGGGCCTGTAAATGAAATGCTACTAGTGGGCCTGCAGCACTAGTTGTGCTACCCACATAAGTAGCCTTGTAAACATGGCTCAGACCTGCCACTGCAGTGTCTGTGTGTGCAGTGTACCCACTTTCCAGGCCTAAACCTTCCCTTTTTAGGGTCGAGCCTGCGCTGCTTGCACTTGCGTTTCGCTTGCGAGACGCTTTAGTAGTTAGAAAAGGGCTTGGAGCCCCGTCCATGTCACGTCAGTGTCTTTCATTGGTTCGTGGGCTTACCTGTTAAAATCTGCTTGCTTTCATTAGTGGAAGGCATGCATACGTCATGCCTTTTCTGGTGGTTAGCCCTCCTCGAGCGCTGCAACCAAGTACTGAAAACATGCGAGGCTCGCTGTTTTCCATCCAGTTTGTGGACTACTTTTTATCTTTTTTCACAGCGCGATCTCGCTTGGCAGAAGTCGAGCACTTTCCATGACATCGACCCTGTTACATAGTTAATTGCACTTTTGCAGGCTACGTAGATAATTGCACTTTTGCCAATAGGTTTCACTACGAGTAAACTGTAGCAGCGCGATCGCACTCTTTTTTTCCATTTAAATGACTTTAATGACGCAAGAAAAGTCCGGTTGGGAGTTTACAACTGCTAATAGCTCTAACTCGGAGAAATGCGAGACCCGTTGCATCGCAAATGCTTGTTATACATGTAAGGAACCCCTAAGGTAGGCCCTAGGTAGCCCCATGGGCAGGGTGCAGTGTATGTTAAAGGTGGATGTCCTGACAGTGAAATACTGCATAATTTGTTTTTCACTTTTGCAAGGCCTATCTCTCTTATAGGTTAACATGGGAGCTGCCTTTATTCTTAAAGCACAGATTTCTTTGGGAGGAGATAGGCATATGGAGTTTGGGGTCTCTAAACTCACAATTTAAAAATACATATTTTAGTGAAGTTGGTTTTTAGATTGTGCGTTTTAGAAAGTAGGCATTTTCTTGCTTGTACTATTCTGTGACTCTGCTTGTTTGTGGATTCCCTGTCTGGGCCAGTTTGACAGTTGGGCTATTTACACCTCTATCTAGACAGTGACACAAAGGGAGCTGGGGTGTAGCCTGCATATCCTGATGGGCCATCAGGGCTGAGCGTAGGGGAGGTGTGGTCACTTACACCTAAAAGGGCTGTGCCTACCCTCACACAATGCAGACTCCAACCCCCTGGTGTGTGCCTGGGGCCTGGCCTGGGCAAGGCAGGATGTTGAAAACAACAGAGATTTCTCCTAAAGTTCAAAGACAGAAAGTGGTATAAGAAAAGCACCCAAAACCCCTGAAAATCAGATTACTTCTGGAACCAAGAGGAACCTCTGCCAAGGAGAAGAGCTGGAGAAGCTGGAGGGGGAGTACTGCCCCTTTGCCTGTGACTGTGCTTTGCTGGGTTGGCCTGCGGTAGCTGCTTCTACCTTAGAGAGAACAAAGACTGACTTTTGTGTTACTTCCCACTGGTGAAGAATCTCCAAGGGCTTGAAATGAACTTGCCTCCTGTTGGTGAAGTCTTAGGGACAACAAAGACTTCTCTTTGCCAGCACTTGGGCTTTCTGCTGAGAGTCCTGCCTGGCAAGTTGTGCCCTAACCTGTCTCTGGGCTCTTGAAAGGTGCAACTGGGGGAAAAGGACAGAAATCCACACAAAGACCACTGTGCGGGGAAACTTTGATGCACCACCCGCTTTGGGGCTACTAAACGACACGCTGCCGGGCTTGTGGCTAAACTCGACACTCCACCTGCATCGCGGCTGTGAGATTAACGCAATGCAGCTGGAGAAACAACGTGCAGTGGCTGCTGTTAACAATGCAAGCCCCCACGCAGTGCAGTTTCTTGATACCGTGCGACTGGATTTCAATGCAACATCGCTGGGCGCGGAAAATCAACACAAAGCCTGCCCGGAACCGAGGTGCCCGTCCAGATCAAGGCATTGCTCTCTTGTGGGAGAGAAGAAACGAGATTCGCCAATCGGAGGAAGAATGACACACGGTCTCCCTTGCGGGTGAGAAATCGACGCAGCGCTGGCCTTTTTCGACACACACTTGCCTGTGCAGCTTTATTTTGACGCTACCTAGGTACTTTTGTGAGATAACATCGTTCTCACTGTTTTCTAAGGATTTAAGACTCCTATTCTTTTTAAAATTCATATTATGACTTGAGTATGTTGGATTTTTGTCATTTTGGTCTTGTTTTGTTTAGATAAATATTAGCTATTTTTCTAAACCCGTATTGTGTCATTTTGTAGTGTTTTCACTGGGTTACTGTGGGTGTTGTTACAAATACTTTACACATTGCTTCTGAAGCTAAGCCTGGCTGCTTGTGCCAACCTACCAAGAGGGAGAGCGGGGATTAACTGAGGGTGAGTCTCCTTTGCCCTGACTAGAGTGAGGGCCCTTGCTTGGACAGGGGTTACCTCACTGCCAACCAAAGACCCCATTTCTAACAGTTAGTTTCCAAGCTCCTCAAGCCTGACCAGTGGCAACTGAAACATTAGCTTGAGAAATCAATTAACCCCTGAGGGGATTACAAATGTGGATTACAAATGTGGTGGGGACAGAAGGCCAAAGCATGCCAGGAGAATCTCTGAATAATATTCAAGGTGTTTTCTGAGGTACACACATGTTTGAGCTATAGTTCACAAGTGGGGAGGTGGTACCTTCCCCAGTAGTGCACTGCTCATCTTTTGCATACAATAATGCTAAAGCAGTGAGCTTTCTAATCCTTGGTGGAACACTTTTAACAAAACCCAATACCGATATGTGAGGCTCTGGTTCAATTGGAAAATCTACCATTTTGATCATCAATGTGGTGATAACATTCCAGAAAACGTTGATCTGTAGGCACTCCACTCCAAAAGTAGGAAATCGGCGCATGTGGCTTATTTTCTAGAGCAAACCAAATCCTCTCTCGGTTTACACTTCATTAATCTAAATAAGGTGTGGCAGATTCTATAAAGGAGCTTGAAGGTACGATTCTTAACCTACTGCTAGGTGGCCAGATTCCAGTTTGCGCACAGCAGTAGAACCAATCTCCTTTTGTCTCACTGGGTTGTGCGAGTCAGAGGTTCATTTATTTGTCCAAAATGGTCTAATTAAAGGGGCTTCAGACTGCTGGGAGCTGTAATCGCACATTATGAGATATTTGTTGATTTGGCAGTAACGTTATTGTCTAAAAGAAGGAATTTTTGTTTCAACAGTCCATAATATAAAAAATTTGCTAAGAGATTGCACCCTCTCTACCAGCTATGCTAGGCATTAGAATGAAGCCTCCCTCCCTCCCTCCCCAAGAAATATCAACAATCTTAATCAGCTCGTGTTTGTAGGACACTGCCAAAGTTTTTTCTTAGCAGAAGAGGGTTCATTTAGAGTGGATGTATAAGAAACAGACTAGTTGAGTACTGTTGGTGTATTGCAACAAATAAGTTAAATGATCTGAAGTGCTGATACCAAGATCAGGGCTATGCGAGTCCCACAGGACAATGGCCCAAAGGCTAATAAATTATCTTTTTGAAGGACAATATTCAAAGTCAAAATCATAAGGGTTTATTTTAAAACTCAGAATCATTATACAAAGCAAAAAAAATAGGCAATTCAATATTTCATAAGAAGCTAGGGGTAGATCTCCATAAACGTTCTACGTATAGAGTTAAATGACAAATCCGACATGGGGACTTCCTTCAAAGAAGCTGGCTACATTTCTGGCACACATCCCAAATAAGGCACTCTTTCTAGGCTCATAACGGTAGAGAATCATGCCCTGGATATAAAGTGAGGCGGTAAGACAGGGCTGCACTAATGACATAAACCAAACAGCATTGCAGAAATGTTGTTACATAATACAGGCTACTGTAAAGACCACTCAAATTATGAATAATAATGTATCCCCTTTGCCCTACATGCAAGGGGAAATGACATTGTGTGATTGAATAATAAACCACTGAAAAATGAATAGACAACACAGTTTTGGCTGCTGCCAACAACAGCCTTGGGTTTTGATACATGAGAACATCTCCGTCAAGCTCGCTGTAAAGTAGACTAATTGATACAGTGCAAATGAACAACATCATGATAAAGAGGACAATTTCATCTAGTTTATGAAAAAGGAAAACACACAATGAGAGAGAACTCATGACTGCAGAGCGACGTTTAAAAGCACATATTTAGTGCAACCACGCCAATGGGCCCTGTAAATTAGATTTGCTGCGTAGATGTGCTAACACGTGAAAATGAACATTAATCTTTATTAATAAATTTGCTCTAGCAGGACAATAAATAAAGACCAGTCCTGGTGCAATACGTCTCCCAGGCCAACACACTGCAGATGACTGTCAATTTAGTGTCTTTTCCTCACCACTCGATGGTGAAGCATGGCTTGCAGTGGGACCAGGAGCCTGACATCCATTTCATGCACTGTATTGTAGGTAGGCAGTTGAGTAGTACCAGTACTGGGCATTATGTGCCTCAGCACAGAGATAATAGAGCTTTAGATTTGGAGCTGTAAACCCTCCCCATTTGTAACAGATTGTGAGCATCTCCCACTTATGTCAAGGCTGAAGTAAAATAGATAGGGCAACTTAGAAAGAACACGTATTTGATGGATTCTGTACACCAGGTATATGAAGTCAAAGGAGCACTTCCCATTCATGGGAGTGAGAGCAAACATAAGGAATTTACCCCAGTTTACAGTCATACCCACCCAAGAGGAAGATATATTTTATGTATTCCAGAATAATGGGAGGTACATTTTCTTTGGTGTCAAGAGGCCCATGTACTAAGGCAAAAAGAATTGGAGATAGAGGGCATCTCTGCCTAATACCTTGCATTATGGTCAACGGGGTAGATATTAGTTCACTAACTTGGACATTCACTGTATGATTAGTGTAAAGCAGTTCTATCTAGTCAACAAAGGATTGTGGCAAGCCCATCAGTGTAAATGTCAGGAACATAAACCTTCACTCAACGGAGTCAAATGCTTTGGCTGCAGCCTCCAAATCCAGGTTCCGCTGGTGAATCAAGTCAAAGATTGTACATTTTATGAGGTGCACCTATCAGGAACAAAGCCAGACTGATCTAGGAGTAGTAAGTCTGGAAGAAGTGTTTATAGTCTAGTAATGAGGCGTTAATCGATTATGTTAGTGTGAATATTGATAAGGGACAGTGGTCTATAAGACCCCCAGAGATAAGAGATTTACCTGGCTTGAGCAGTGTAATGGGAAGCATCTTTGTCATTGAGGCTGGGAGAGTGCACCTTAGCTTTACTGGATGAAGGGCCAGGATAGAGGCATACCATTTATAGAATTTGCCTGCTAATACATCAATGTGCAATGCTTTACAAGTGAAGAGACATTTGATGACAGTCAATCTCTTCTACAGTGATTGACTGTATCAAGAATTGTCGATTACCATCACCTAACCATTCAAGTGCAATGTCATCAAGATAGTGAACAACTTGACTATGCCTAATAAGTGGCTTGGACGTGTATATGTCAGCAAAGAAGATTGTAAAGTTTTGAAGGCTATAGCATGCCTCATAGCGGGGTTGGCCACTATCTGCATTTATAGTAACACCAATATTAGAAGCCCAGGGAAGCTTATTCGTGGAGGCTAGAGTCCTATAGGGTCTTTCACCCTTTGTGAAGGAGTGAGCAGTTTTCTTTCTGACACAATGTCTAATTTCTCTCTCTGTTACATCATTATATTTGGTTATCCTTCGCTGGACTACAGCTAATATACAGATGACTGGGTCTGCTGAATATTTTAGCTCCAGCAGCCACATTTCCTGCTGTAATTTGTGCATGTTTTCTGAGCATCCTACGTATACCATTCTGCTTCACTATACAGGTGCCTCTTAAAGCTACTTTAAAGGCCTACCAAATGTGCTCATACTATTTACAGAACAATGATTGTTTATTAACTATTCTGTAATTTCTGCTTTAATTGCACTATAAAACATTTGCATTGTAAATATATAAGGCTGCAGTCTCAATGTGACTGGTGAGTAGTGCCTGCTTAGAACCTAGAAACAATAAAAAGGAAAACAACCTTTATGACAATCACCACGCAATGCCTTTACAGTGCATCACTTACCGTGCATTACCTTTACAACACAATGCCTTATATATAGGACTGCCAAAACAAGTTAGTAGGCAATACTGTATAGCTCATTGAGGCTACGGAGGGGGGAGATTGTGAGTCAAAGAAGGAGGGCTGCTACTGGAGTAATATTAAATCATTGGTGTGCTTTTAAAATTTTGTCAGGAGGGGGAGATTGTCAGCCTATGTCAGCCTATGTAAGAGGGCTGCATGGGATTGTATTTTTAAGCTTTTGGAGTGATTTGTAAACTTTTTACTGGCTGGCTCCTTTATTCTTTTTGGGACAGCCAATATTTATTCTAATTTTAGGGACTTATACTTTTTTTCGTAGGTGAGCGGGTCAGCTATTTTTCCCCACTCACCGGTGACCCATTGTTGGCCGCCATTTTGAGTTATTGCCGGTCTAGTTGATCGGAACCCAGATGTTTTATAATTCAGACCCGGCGGGCGCGCAGCGGTCGCGCGCCAAAGGCAAGCCCGTCTGCGCCTGGACGGGTCCAGGGGCCAGTCCCCTTATACCTTAAGGATAATAGTAAGTTCATATACCTAAGCAGAACTGAGGGACCTCAGAAAAGGAACATGGGACAGCTGTCGGGTTTGCCCAAATTTAGTGAATAGTGTTTGGTCCGGTCCCTCTTGTAAATGGGTCCTTCCTGACCCGGGAGGTTTAGACACACTGCACCTTAATCACAGCTTAGTTCTTTAACTGATAAATTGCCGCTCCCTACCTGCACACAAGTTAGACATAAATCTTTTATTGAGTGAATTGTAACCGACTGCCCTCTTTCTTACGGAGACTTGGCTCCATGAGGGTTCAGGTCCGGATATTGCCCTAGCTCTACCTAAAGGGTATGTTATTTCAAGGCTTGACAGAGCGATGGGTAAGGGAGGGGGGATTGCAGTTATTTTTAAACAGGATTTTATTTTTAGCCATTATCCGCTGGAATTAGCAGGGTGTGAAGGTACGTGCTTCTCTTTAGTTTTTAACTCTACCTTTACATTTACGGGAGTGCTATTGTATCGGCCACCAGGGCCGTATGAAGATTTCCTCAACTCCCTTCCAGATCAAGTAGCAGAATTAATTTTCATGAAATTAAATTTAACAGTGCTAGGAGATTTTAACATACAAGTAGACAACCTACAGCACACTGCAGCTAAATGTCTGCTGAGCGATCTGGAAGCGCTAGGACTAAAACAAATAATTAGCGGTCCGACACAGGAGAGAGGACATACTATAGATTTGGTCTTTAGTAATCTTCCCTCCCTTAGTGCCCTGTCCCCTTCCCCGTTAGCTTGGTCCGATCACTTTTTAATTACATTAAAAATGGAATTTCCTCACAGATCGGGCTTTCAACAGCCTATATGTAGGAGGGCAAGAAAATGGCACAATCTCAATTCTGAAGAGTGGATTAAACTGTTAATGAACAGTAAAGAAGACTATGGGGGTCATTCTGACCCTGGCGGTCGGTGATAAAGCGGCGGCCAACCCGCCAACAGGCAGGCGGTCAAAAAAAAGGAATTCTGACCCTGGCGGGAACCGCCAACACAGGCCGCTACTTTAACACTCCGACCGCCACGGCGGGACAGACAAATAGCGCGGCGGTCACCGCCAACAGGCAGGCGGCAGACAATGTACTGGCCACCCTATCACAACTCACCAATCCGCCACCTTTTCCGGGGCGGGAGCCCCGCTGATAAAAACACGGCGGAAACAGACTACGAACGGGAAAACGCTCACCTCTACACACTCCACGAGGAAGGAGGACAGCATGGAACCCGAAATACACATCCTACCAGCTATTGTCTACCTGCTCATCTACCAGGAGTACGAACGCCGGCGCAGACGACAACGGTGAGTACTGCACCTACGACACAGGCGAGGGGGGAAGAGGAAAGCTTACGGGCACACACATGCGCCATACACCCACCCCCCCACCACAAATACCTACACCCCAATGCCGAGCAACAAGTCAGAGTGACACCACCCAAACCCACCGGAATAATGCAAAGACACAATTAAAATGATATATAAAATATATGTATAAATAGCTCCATTCAAGGTACGGGAAATATGCTATATAAAAGATACAACAATAAGGAATGAACATGGTCAACAATATATACATAGGCAAAAAGTCCTGCACATTCCGTCAAAGTTCCATAGTCCGTGGGCCAATGTGCACAAACACATGGGCAAAGCCCACACAGGAGACCAGATACCATTGGAGAGAACACTGCAGGCGCATCAGATGATAAAACTACAGGCACCTCAGGGGGAAGGGAAGGGGGGGCACCTCAGCCACATGAGTCCATGACCCCAGATCCACGAGGGGCCTCCATGCCCACTGTCCCATCCTGGGGAGTGCAAAGCCACAGTCTCACAAGTCCCTACAGTGGGTGGCTTGCCCACTGTACCATCCTTGGGAGTGCAAAGCCACAGTCTCTCAAGTCTCTACAGTGGGTGGGTTGCCCACTGGACCATCCTGGGAAGTGCCAAGCCACAGTCTCACAAGTCCCTACAGTGGGTGGCTTGCCCACTGTACCATCCTGGGGAGTGCAAAGCCACAGTCTCTCAAGTCTCTACAGTGGGTGGGTTGCCCACTGGACCATCCTGGGAAGTGCTAAGCCACAGTCTCTCAAGTCTCTACAGTGGGTGGGTTGCCCACTGGACCATCCTGGGAAGTGCCAAGCCACAGTCCATCAGATGGATTACCGACTCCACTGTTAATGGAGGAGGCATGGTGCCCAGAGTGCTTCCTGAAGCCCTGCTCGACACAGAACCGGCACTGTCAATGGGCCAGCGGTGCTTGAGATGAAGGCCTCAGCGGAGCGGTGCTTGACAGGAAGGGCCCAGCGGAGCGGTGCTTGAGACGGCGGGGCCCAGCGGAGCGGTGCTTGAGATGAAGGGCCCAGCGGAGCGGTGCTTGAGACGGCGGGGCCCAGCGGAGCGGTGCTTGAGATGAAGGGCCCAGCGGAGCGGTGCTTGAGATGAAGGGCCCAGAGGAGCGGTGCTTGAGACGGCGGGCCCAGCGGAGCGGTGCTTGAGATGAAGGGCCCAGCGGAGCGGTGCTTGACAGGAAGGGCCCAGAGGAGCGGTGCTTGAGATGAAGGGCCCAGCAGAGCGGTGCTTGAGACGGCGGGGCCCAGCGGAGAGGTGCTTGAGACGGCGGGGCCCAGCGGAGCGGTGCTTGAGACGGCAGGGCCCAGCGGAGTGGTGCTTGAGACGGCAGGGCCCAGCGGAGTGGTGCTTGAGACGGCAGGGCCCAGCGGAGCGGTGCTTGAGATGAAGGGCCCAGCGGAGCGGTGCTTGACAGGAAGGGCCCAGCGGAGCGGTGCTTGACAGGAAGGGCCCAGCGGAGCGGTGCTTGAGATGAAGGGCCCAGCAGAGCGGTGCTTGACAGGAAGAGCCCAGCGGAGCAGTGCTTGACAGGAAGGGCCCAGCGTAGCGGTGCTTGACAGGAAGGGCCCAGCGTAGCGGTGCTTGACAGGAAGGGCCCAGCGGAGCGGTGCTTGAGACGGCGGGGCCCAGCGGAGCGGTGCTTGAGATGAAGGGCCCAGCGGAGCGGTGCATGAGACGGCGGGGCCCAGCGGAGCGGTGCTTGACAGGAAGGGCCCAGCGGAGCGGTGCTTGAGACTGCGGGCCCCTGTTCAGCGGTGCTTGTCCCGGCGGGGCCCTGTTCAGCGGTTGTTGTCCCGGCGGGCCCCTGTTCAGTGGTTCTTGTCCCGGCGGGGCCCTGTTCAGCGGTGCTCCTCCCGGCGGGGCCCTGTTCAGCGGTGCTCCTCCCGGCGGGGCCCTGTTCAGCGGTGCTCCTCCCGGCGGGGCCCTGTTCAGCGGTTCTTGTCCCAGCGGGCCCCTGTTCAGCGGTTCTTGTCCCGGCGGGCCCCTGTTCAGCGGTTCTTGTCCCGGCGGGCCCCTGTTCAGCAGTTCTTGTCCCGGCGGGCCCCTGTTCAGCGGTTCTTGTCCCGGCGGGGCCCTGTTCAGCGGTCCTCCTCCCGGCGGGGCCCTGTTCAGCGGTCCTCCTCCCGGCGGGGCCCTGTTCGGCGGTGCTCCTCCCGGCGGGGCCCTGTTCAGCAGTTCTTGTCCCGGTGGGCCCCTGTTCAGCGGTTCTTGTCCCGGCGTGCCCCTGTTCAGCGGTTCTTGTCCCGGCGGGGCCCTGTTCAGCGGTGCTCCTCCCGGCGGGGCCCTGTTCAGCGGTGCTTGTCCTGTGTGTCTAGGGAGCCAGACCTGGGCAAGACTTCCCACTCATTCGCCATCCGAACTTGCGGTCGCGGCGCACTCCTGTGATGGAGTCCTGGGCCCGTGGGTGTCGTTCGTCACACCCGGAATGGGGCTGGTGGGGCCCTCCTGGGCAGCTCGCCTGCTGCCTGACTTCTCTGCCCTGCTGCCCTTGCCCTCCTTCGCTGAAGCTCTGTGGCCCTTGCCTCCCTTGGATGATGTGGCAGGCGACGGGGCAAGGCTACTGTCCTTGGTGGCAGCCGTCTCAGTCTTGTCGCGCTGGGCCTTTTTCTTTTTTGTCCTCTTCCCAGGGGGTGGGCTGGCTGTCCCCTTGCTGCTGGCCGATGTTCCTGCCCTAGGATCTGGTGGACTCCAATAGCCCTGCACTATGGTCACAGTAGATGCACGGCTGGTGGTGGCTGAGGTGCTTTTTTTACTCTTACCAGATGGAGGGGGTGGGTCAGTGATTGGAACGAGCTCAAGGTTGGAAAGGAAAAGGACTTTGGAAGGACAGGGACGGGTAGGTGTAGTGGGTTTGGGAGTGGAGGAAGAGGATGTGGTTGTAGGAGAGTCAAGTGTGCTGTCTTTGGGTGCAGGTGCTTGTGACGGAGGCTGTCGTGAGGTGGATGGCTGTTGGGTGGGTGGCTGCCTGCGTTTATGTGCTTTGGAAGAGGGGGTGACAGACACACTGGGAGAGGACACAGGGGACGTGTAAATGGCAGTGGGGGTGGTGACTGCACGTGTGCGGACTGTAATGGAGGGTGTGCTGGTGATGGAAGTACTGGCTGATGGTGGTGTGCATGCAGGTGTGAGTGGAGACGTCACAAGGAGGGAGGAGGAAGACGAGGAGGTGGGGGACACAGAGGTGGTAGTGACTGTTGGCATGTCTGCATCTGGATGTTGCTTGGGTGAATGCTTGTGGGATCTGTGGTGCTTATGTCTGGATGAGCTGCCCTTGGGTGTAGAGGTGTGTGCAGGCTGGTCTGATGGTGTGGATGGGATAGGCAGAGGAACAGGAGACTGGGACTGGGTGGAGGGAGTCAGAAGAGGGAGGCTGGAGACAGGGACAATGGCTGCCGTCAGTGCTGAGGCCAGAGCGTTGAACGATCGCTGATGGGCAGCCTGACCCGAATGAATGCCTTCCAGGTATGCATTGCTCCGATGCACCTCCCTTTCTACACCCTGGATGGCATTCAAAAGGGTAGACTGCCCAACAATGAGTGTCCTGAGGAGGTCAATGACCTCCTCACTGAGGGCAGCAGGGGTAACTGGGGCAGGGCCTGAGGTGCCTGGGGCGAAGGAGATGCCCGCCTTCCTGGTCGAGCGGGCACGGAGCGAAGGCTGAGGGGCTGCTGGGAGGGCGGGGCTGGTGCGCTGGGTGGCGGCTGTACCTGTTGTGGCGGTGGGCACGGATGTTGCCGCCACCGCTAGGGAGCTCCCTTCCGAGGACGTGTCGGTGTCACTGACGTCTCCACGGGTCCCCGTTGTGGAGCTCCACTCGCCCTCCGTCACACTGGTGTACTCGGAGTCTGTTGTATGGCCCTCCGGGGCCATGTGAGATGCAGCTCCCTCGTGCGCCGATGCCACTTCTCCTCCGCCTGATGATGCTAATGCACACATGAACAGGAAGACAAAGAAAATGGGGGGGGGAGAAATGAAGACAGGTTGAGTGCATGCATAGGCAACACCGTTGTCGGAGAGGACAGACACAGAAGCCCCCTGAACTAGGCCGCGCAATGGGGGTACACTACTCAGTTATTGTGACTAGGCCTACAGGTCTATGGACGACAAATGCACACATGGGTGAGTCCGGACCATGGATAGCTGTACTTGGCACCCTACAGAGGTGGGGGGCGGGGGCACAGGGCCGTGTCTAACGGAGGGGCCTAGCCTACAGAATGCGCCCTGGCCTGGAGATAGCCACAGCCCTCCTCCCCCACCCAGACACCTTCACTGCGCGCAAAGATAGCAGAATGTGCTGATACTCACCCCCTTGTGTCTGCTGTGATGTCCTCACGCGCCCATCCAAATCGGGGTAGGCCACCGCCAGGATCCGGGACATCAGGGGGGTCAATTGGCGGCTGGCACCCCTCCTACGTTGGGAGGCCATCCCCAGCAGAGACTCGGCGGTCTTTCTGGTCCCGCGGCAGATGTCCTCCCACCTCTTTTGGCAGTGGGTGCCCCGTCTGTTGTGGACCCCCAGGGCCCGGACGTCCTTGGCGATGGCACGCCAAATGTCGATCTTCTGGTGGGCGCTGACCTATGTGACATGTACAGGGTGGTAAAGGAAATCGCATCAGTTTTCTGCCTGGTCAATGTGAGTGGCCCCCCCTCCCCAACCTTGCCATGTGGCACATGCTCTCATCTTTAGTGCGTTGCACTCCTCATTCGCTCCCCTCCCCACCATCTTACATACACCCCACTCAACACAGGCATAGCCCATTCAACGTGCACCCTGTGTACTAACCTGTTGGTCTGGAGGACCGTAGAGTAGCGCATACTGGGGGAGGACCCCATCAACAAGTTTCTCCAATTCTTCGGAAGTGAAGGCAGGGGCCCTTTCCCCAGTCGCAGCAGCCATTGTATCTCCCAGACTGAGGTCACAGCAGCACTTGCAGTATAGGTCCTCTCCTGTGGATGATCAGGTCTCGAGTGATTAATCAGATAGAAAATGGCGGTCACGCCCGCAGCGGTGCGTACCGCGACCGCCGGCGCACATCGTCATTGGCTCCTGAGACCCATAGGGTTCAATGTTAACCAATGCTGCTTTGCGCCGCGGTCTTCGACCGCCTACCGCCACGGTGTGCCACGCCAGCGCAGTGACCTCACATCCCACTGTCACACTTCACAGGTCAGGCAGCCGCCATTTCAAGGGCCCACATGGCATGATTTCCACTGCGTCACACAGGCCTAGGCCTTGCATTGCCACTCATACAAGCCGTTCAATGCATAGCGATTCGTGTACTGTGCAAGCTGTGTGAACGAACCTGTGGGTTGCTTGACTCTGTGCTCCATGTTGTCCTTCCTAGGCACCGTCCGCTGGGACTTGCGAGGAGAAGGATGAATCCTCCCGTGTACCGACCGCTGGTGGACCTGTCGACAATGGAAGAACGACATATCATACTTACATACATGCTTGACAGAGCAACTATACATGAACTATGTGCCCAGCTGGAGCCAGACCTGATGTCCCCCATCCGCCAACCCACAGGGATTCCCCCTCTGGTGCAGGTTCTGTCAGTACTCCATTTTTTGGAAGTGGGTCTTTTCAGACAACAGTGGCCATATCATCTGGGATGTCTCAGCCTATGTTTTCTAAGGTTTTGTCCAGAGTGTTGTCTGCCCTGATGAAATACATGCGGAGCTACATTATTTTCCCTGAGGTGGGCGAATTGGCTACAGTGAAGGGTGATTTCTATGCCCTTGGACATATCCCCAACATCATTGGTGCCATTGATGGGACCCATGTGGCTTTGGTTCCCCCCAAATAAAGTGAGCAGGTGTACAGAAACAGAAAAGGTTATCATTCGATGAATGTCCAGGTGGTCTGTTTGGCTGACCAGTACATCTCCCATGTAAATGCCAAGTTCCCTGGGTCAGTGCATGACGCGTATGTCATGCGAAATAGCAGCATCCCTTATGTGATGGAACAGCTACAGAGACACCTTGTGTGGCTAATTGGTGACTCTGGTTACCCCAACCTGTCGTGGCTACTGACCCCAGTGAGGAATCCCCGGACCAGGGCAGAGGAACGGTACAATGAGGCCCATGGGCGAACTAGGAGGATCATAGAAAGGACCTTCGGGGTCCTGAAGGCCAGGTTTAGGTGCCTGCATATGACAGGGGGATCCCTCATGTACTCACCAAAGAAGGTGTGCCAGATCATCGTGGCCTGCTGTATGCTTCACAATCTTGCATTGCAACGCCAGGTGCCTTTTCTGCAGGAGGATGGTCCAGATGGTGGTGTTGTAGCAGCTGTGGAGCCTGTGGAGAGTGAAGAGGAGGAAGACGACGGGGACGACACGGACAACAGGGATACAGTCATACAACAATATTTTCAGTAGCACACAGGTAAGAATCAGCCACCCCATTTTACATTTACTTAAGGCCTCATGCGTCTCGTGTGTTTCCCCCCAGTTCCTGTTAACTGATTTGTGACTTTCCTTTCCCTTTTCAGAGCTGTATGACCCACTGCCTGACTTCAGCTTTGTTTGCCCATGGACTAAAGCTTATTGAAATTGGTATGTTGTCATCACAAAGTAACTGGACATTATTGCACCGTGATGTGTAATACATTTGTTAAGAATACAAGCAGACTCCTGTTTTTTTAAGTGGAATAAGTGATTTATTTTAAGTGCTACATATAGGTACATGATTGGGAAACGGTGATGGGTGGGGGTGGAGTAATGTCCATGGCAGAGTCCAGTTCTCAGTCGCACAGGTGCATTGTCCATATGCCTGGGGAAGGATGGAGCAGGGGCAGTTCAAGGTTGGACAGGGTGACAATGTGGGACAGTGGGATGACATCAGGGGGTATCTTAGGCTGGCGGGGGTCTTGCAATCCTACTCTGTCTTCTTGTGAGATTTCAGGTTCCGCTTGCGGGGTGGTTCTTCTTCTGCAGGAGGTGGGGTTCTGGTGGCCTTTCTTTGTGTGGCGGCCTCCTGTCCACTACCGCCGGCGGAGGTGGTAGGCTGTTCCTGGCCTGGGCTAGTGACAGGGGCCCTTTGGGGTGCCACATGGTCCCGCAATGCGGTGACGATCTGGGTAAGGGCCACGACGATGGTCCCAATTGCGGAACCGATGTTCCTCAGTTCCTCCCTGAACCCCATGTACTGTTCCTCCTGCAGTTCCTGGATCTCCTGGAACCGGGCCAGTACCGTCGCCATCGTCTCCTGGGAGCGGTGGTATGCTCCCATGATGGAGGAGAGGGCGTCTTGGAGAGTCGGTTCCCCGGGCATGTCCCCCCCTGTCGCACAGCAGCCCTCCCAGTTCCCCTGTGTTCCTGGGCCTCTGTCCCCTGGACGGTGTGCCCACTACCACTGCCCCCAGGTCCCTGTTGTTGTTGGGGTGGTGGGTCAACCTGGGGGCCCTGTAGTGGTGGACACACCGCTGATTTACGTGTCCTGGAGACAGAGGCATGGGCCCGCTGGGTGGGAGCTGTGCTGGTGGTGTTCCCAGAGGGGGTTGGGTCTGGTGTAGCCTGTGGCTGTCTGTGGGGAACCGACTGTCCAGAGGTCCCCGATGGACCGGGCTGGTCATCTGGCTCCAGGGAGACAGAGCTGCTGTCATCGCTGGGGGCCTCTTCTGGGGGTGGCATGCAGGTGGGGTGGGGGTGGAAAGCAGTAGTGAAGATTTGCCTTACCAGAGTCCATTCCTCCACCTACTCCTGCGAGGCCCTCAGGATGCAGGATGTGCAAGACTTCCTCCTCCCACGCGGTAAATTCGGGGGGAGTAGGTGGGGGTCTGCCGCCAGTCTTCTGCACCGCAATGTTGTGCCTTGATACCATGGAACGCACCTTCCCCCGTAGGTCGTTCCATCTCTTCCTGATGTCCTCCCGATTGCGTGGATGCTGTCCCACCGCGTTAACCCTGTCCACTATCCTTTGCCATAGCTCCATCTTCCTGGCAATTGTGGTGTGCTGCACCTGTGCCCCGAAGAGCTGGGGCTCTACACGGACTATTTCCTCCACCATGACCCTGAGTTCGGCGTCACTGAACCTGGGATGTCTTTGGGGTGCCATGGGGTGGTGTGGTTGAGGTGTGGGGTGGCGTTTGTGGTGATGTTTGTGGTGATGAGTGTGGTGCGTGTGGTGGTGTGTGGTGTTTGGTGCGTGGATTCTGTGTGGGTGATGGTGTTGTGTGCCTCTGTGTTGTGGGATTGTCTATTCTGTGCTCTCTCTCTAGCCTTCGTCAATGATTTCGGGTCGTAGGGGCTTGTGGGTGATGTGGGTGTATGTTTTATTTTGTGTTGGGTGTGTGGGAGTGGTGTTAGTATGTGTATCAGGTGTGTGTATTTCAAACTGACCAATGTGGCTGAGTTTTCTATGTGTGTGTGTATTTTGACCGCGGCGGTGTGTACCGCCAATGGAATACCGCGTTTGAAAGACCGCCGCGTGGATTTGTGGGTCGGAATGGTATGGGCGTATTTCTGTTGCCGTGACGGTGGAGGTTTGGTCATCGCCATTTTTTCGCTGACCTTTGGTGTGGCGGACTTTTGTGGATGTCGGGTTTTTGGCGGTTTGCCAGTTGCGGGTCAGAATGACCGTGGCGGTTTACCGCGGCGGTGTTATGGCGGTCTTCTGACCGGCGGTAAGCGCCTTTTACCGCCGAGGTCAGAATGACCCCCTATGTGAGGGATAACTATATGGACACCATTCTTTTTAATGACTGGATTACCAGTTGTCTTGATACTCTGCTCCCTTATAAGGATTTTTCTGGTTACAGGAGAAGGGACAAAACCTTGTGGTTCTCCCCACATTTGACAACACTGAAGAGGAATTGTAGGCGTCTAGAGAGGAAATGGAGGAAATCCTTAAAACAGGAAGATGGGGAAGAGTATAGACAAGCAATTAGGCATCATCATGGAGATATAAGGCTAGCTCAAGCCGCCTATTATGGGGATAAGATCGAACAGGCATCGGGATCCCCGAAAGAAATTTTTTGGGTGTTGAAGGAGATGCTTTACTCTCCTACCTGCCCTGAAGCAACAGAAGCATCAGAGGAACATAGTAACAACTTGGCCACATTCTTCCTACAGAAGATTGATGATATCTATAAGAACTTCCCAGGGGAAGAGGAGATAAGGTCCGAGCAGACCAGTGATAGTAACGATGGCTCAGCCATTTTACTGTGTTTTTCACCTATTTCGGAGGAAAGCACTGCTTTGCTTCTGGGCAAACTGAAATCGGGTTCTCCTCTAGATTCTGCTCCCCCCTACATACTAACTCTGCGAGACCTGCCACAACATCTGTTATAACGGAGCTTTTGAACAGCTCCTTACAAAGTGGCAGTGTACCCGAACAATGGAAACATGCAATGGTCAAACCCCTGCTAAAAAAACGAACCTAGATGGGGACAAATTCAACAACTATAGGCCAATATCACTTCTTCCAGTTATGGCAAAAATAATTGACAAATATGTCAATGCGCAAATTTACAGCTTTCTTGAAGATCATAATATCCTGCATCCCACGCAAATGGGCTTTAGACCAGCCCATAGCACAGAATCAGCTATGATAGCTGTTACAGAAGAGGCTAGAAAACGGATGGATCAGGGACTGGCAACAGCTATCATAATGCTGGATTTAAGTGCAGCATTTGATACTGTTAATCATGGTCTCCTGATCCAAAGAATGGAAAAAGCTGGAATTAAAGGCCAGGCACTTAAATGGATGAGATATTTTCTTCAAAATAGGTCCTTCCAGGTCTTAGATCGCTCTTTTTTGTCGGAACAGTTTAGATCACATTGTAGGAGTACCCAAGGGCTCATCTTTGAGTCCTACTCTTTTTAATATTTATATGGCTCCCCTAGCAGATTTAGTGGAACCTCTTGGTTTGTCCGTGATATCCTATGCCGACGACACGCAGTTGGTGGAGTCTTTTACTCCGGTGAAGGTTGCAGATAATTCGGCTTTGCCAGCTTGCATGCAAGCTGTTTCGAGTTGGATGGCTGACAGCAGGCTCCAACTCAACAAAGAAAAGACAGACATAATGTTCCTGGGAAAGCTTTCCAACCCGGCGAATATTATTCTGCCGGCTATCCAGTTGGAAAATTTTCCCCCTCTTAAAAATCATATTAAAGCTCTAGGAATATGGTTAGATTCCAAACTAACACTAGAGTACCAAGCTAGGATGCTCTCCGCCTCCTGTTTTGGATTACTAAGGTTACTCCGAAAGGTCACTGGTTTGCTTCCTCCCCTGGCCAGAAGACTTACGGTACAGGCCCTTATTTTATCTAGGCTTTACTATGGTAATAGTCTTTTTCTGGGCTCATCGGAATATGTGATCAAGAAATTGCAAACAGTACAAATGCGGTTGCTCGGTTACTGTTTAATATGCCACAGCATACATCAGCCAAGCAAGCTTTGACCACCCTGCATTGGCTGCCAGTAGGGAAAAGAATTAAGTTTAAATCTTTGTGCATCTTTCACAGAGCCCTATATAATAGGGGCCCACATCAATTGAAAACTTTAGTTTCATTTTATGCCCCTACTAGAGCTCTAAGATCTTCTTCCAAAGCCTTAGTTGTGCTCCCCAAAGTAAAAAAAAGCAAGATGGGGTGGTAGATCGCTGAAATATCAGGGAGCCAAACTGTGGAACTCACTTCCCCTCAACATCCGGTTGATTAGGCAGGAGTTGGAATTTCGGAAATCCATCAAAACCTAAACCTGGCTTTTTTAATTTGTAATTTTTCAATCATTATTCTCTGTGATCCAGTATTTTTCTGCTTGCTATGAGGCTAGAGTCCTTCTCAGCGCCACAAAGCCTCCAGGAAGTTTGGCGCTATATAAAACGCAATAACATAACATAACATATATATATATATATATATATATACACATATACTCGATTGCATGTGTAGCTGCACATACACATTCTTTGCATCTAGTGTTGGGCTCGGAGTGTTACAAGTTGTTTTTCTTCGAGGAAGCTTTTTGGAGTCACGGAATCAAGTGACTCCTCTTCTCTGTGATTGTGCGCATGGGCATCGAGTCCTCTGTTAGATTCTTTTCTTTCTGCCGTCGAGTTCGGATGTTTTTCATATCGTTCCGGTAGTTCTCGGTTCAGTACTATCTGAACTTCTCTATCTTTCCTTTAAGCGTCGGTATCGTTTTCGAACGTGGTTTCTGACTACACTCGATCAGATTATATAATTGGGATTGGTTGAATGCTCTTTCCGGTCGACGGCGACCTTCTCTGGCCTACTGCGACACAGCTTCATGGTTCGGACTCTGTTTCGATTCTGCCTTCGGTGCCACGCAAAGTTCCCCTACACTGACCAACACTCAGTGTGCAATCTCTGCCTCTCTCCCAATCACAAAGAAGAAACCTATGAGGCGTGTCGATCCTTCTGCTCCAAAAAGACTCTGCAAGATCGAAGAGGTGTCATCCAAGTCGACTGAACAAACGCCCAACATTTTCGGTGAGGAACAAGAGCAGACTGCAGTTTCCATCGAAGACCCTGATTCCTAGCGTGACTCCGAGAGGTACAGTCAAATGATTCCAGCAGCGCAGTACACCAGCACAATAGCCCCTTCCCATCACCAAAAAACATCAAACAAATCAACACAACTGGTCTTGGGTCCACCACTGCTTGCCGGCCTTGGTTGGACCCGAACGTTACATCTCGATGACCGGCCCTCTGGTTCGGCGTCAAAAAAGACCAAAAAGCATTCGACATCTACCGAACAGACTACCATGCCTGTTTCGGGATCGACTCGAAAAGTGGAGGCTTCCACTTTGGAACCAAAGCATTCGTCTTCCACCTCGGAGCCAAAACACCCAAGTTCCTCTTTGGAGCCAAAAAAAACTTCTATCTGTTTTCGGAGTCCACATTTTCAGCCCAATTAAAGCAGTCGGTCACCAAATTTTGGAGCTCAAAACTGCAGGAAATAAATATGCTCCATCTGCAGAAAAATCAAAAGACATTAGGCCAATACTTGAAGTGATGGACCATAAACAACGAAAAATCCAAATTCATAAGGATACTGGAAAAATAATTGCCTCTCCTCCTTCTATAACCAAAACTAAACTATGTTTCAAAAGAACTTTGGAAGCTGGGCCTTCACCTGCCAAAATCCTCAAACACAAGGAGAAACCAAAGGCAAAACATCAGCCTTCCCCACAGCATTCTCCTTTGCTTCCCACTTCTCCACCACCTGATACTCCACCACCACCACCTTCACCTACACAGTTTTCTCCGCAATCCCTGGTCTACTGACACGGGGATTGCGAGGGTGACAATACTTATAGTGTAGACCCATGGGATTTGTATGACCCAGACCCTCTCCCATCTAACGATACTGATGTATATCCCACTAGGCCATCTCCACCTGAAGACACCACGGCCTATAATCAGGTTATTGCTTGAGCAGCAGTGACTTTCTCAGCATCCACACATGGCACACATCTCCTGTGGGAGGAAGACTGCAACATTTCTACCATAAATGGCACAACATTACATCAGATCAATGGGTACTGTTGATTATCCACAGTGGTTATTGCCTAGAACTCATCACTACTCCAACAAATATTCCCCCCCCCCCCTCACGCAGGCTTTCTCCAGAACACCTTGTTCTGCTAAAACAAGAGGTACAATCACTTCTACTCAAAGGTGCAAAAGAGGTAATACCTATAACTTAACAAGGGGCAGGAGTATATTCTCTATTTTGCCTCATACCAAAGAAGGATGGCACTCAGACAAATCCTCAATCTCAGACCCCTCAATCAATACATTCTCTCAAGCATTTCCACATGGTCATTCTTCAGGATGTCATTCCTTTACTACAAAAACAAGACTACATGACAGCATTAGATCTAAAAGATGCTAACTTCCATATTCCCATAAATCCAGCACATCGCAAATACTTAAAGTTTGTGATAGCAGGCAAGCACTACCAGTTCAACGTGCTAACCTTTGGAGTAACAATAGCACCAAGGGTATTTACCAAATGCCAAACAACGGTTGCAGCATACCCCAGAAGACAATAAATACATCTCTTTCCCTATCTGGATGACTAGCTCATAAAAGTCAGCACCATTCAAATCTGTCAACAACACACACAATTGATACCCTACACATTCTAGGGTTCACAATCAATAACCAGTAATCTCATCTTCAGCCAGCACAAAAACAACCATATCTGGGAGCAATTCTGAAACCCACAAAGAATTCAAGTGTTTCACAGCCTCGTATCTCAGCTACAATACAATCAAACTGAACAGTTAGGTCTATTATGAAACTCTTGGGAATGATGGCACCGTGCATAGCAATAGTGCCCAATGCACGTCTAAACATGACACCCCTACAACAGTGTCTTTCGCAACAATGGTCTCAGGCACAGGGTCAACTTCACAATCTAGTGTTGCTGGACTGCCAGACTTACAACTCTCTGCAATGGTGGAATCACACCAACCTATCAAAAGGGCAGCCATTTCAGGACCCTGTGCCACAGACCATAATCACCACACATGCATCAATGACAGGTTGGGGAGCCCAGCTCAACAATCTTACTATACAGGGAGAATGGGACTCAGTCCAGCAAACTTACCACATAAACCACTTGGAATTGCTAGCAATTTTCTTAGCACTCAAAGCATTCCAACCAAAGATCACACACAAGACAGTGTTAATAAGGACAGACATGTCAACAATATATTATCTGCAAAAACAGGGTAATTCAACATTACTTTCACATGTGTGGAACACTAGACATAGACCTTCTCGCAACAAGCGAAAACGCAACATGCCCAAACTTCGCACCCAGGTACCCACACCCTCAATCCAAGGGCAATGTTCTATGGATCAATTGATCAGAGATATTTGCTTACACTTTTCCCCGTCTCCCACTGATTCCATTTCTGGTCAACAAAATCCATCACACCTCCCTCACTATGATACTCATAGATCCTACATGGGCACCCCGACACTGGACACTATTGGATCTATCTACAGTACCACATCAAAAGCTCCCAAACAGACCAGACCTATTGACTCAAAACAAAGGTCAAATCAGCCATTCCAATCCCAGTATGCTCAACCTAGTGATTTTGGCTCCTGAGGTCATAGAGTTTGGATATTTACAGCTTCCATCAGAGTGTATGGACATTCTAAAGGAAACACATAAACCTACAACCAGACATTGCTATGCAGCTAAATGGAAACGTTTTGTATATTACTGTCAACCCAAAAAAACGGATCCACTTAAAGCATCAGTACAATATATTGTTTGTTATTTGCTTCACTTACAAAAAGCAAATCTTGCATACTCATCTATTAAAATTCATTTAACAGCAATATCAGCCTACCTCTAAAAACAACAAGCATATTTAGAATTTCTGGAATAAAAGCTTTTATGGAAGGCCTTAAAAGAGATATTCCACCTGGAGTACCAGCAGATCCTGCCTGGGATCTTAACATCGTGCTCACAAGGCTTATGGGTCCACCACTTGAACCCATGCTTTCTTGCCCTCTTCAATTTCTCTCATGGAAGGTTGCTTTCCAAGTAGCAATTCCTTCCTTGAGAAGAGTTAGTGAAATTCAAGCATTCACTTTATGAGAACCTTTCTTCCAAATTCACAAATAGAAAATAGTACTTAGGACAAAACCCAAAATTCCTACCCAAAGTGGGTTCAACATTTCACATCAGTCAGAGTAATTGCCAGTCTTCTTTCCACAGCAAGATTCAGTTGCTGAAAGAGCTCTTCACACCCTTGATGTCAAAAGAGCTATCATGTATTACATGGATAGAACAAAAGATTTCAGACAATCTAAACCACTTTTTTGTGGCTTTTCAGCAACCTCATCAAAACAAAGGTTAGCTAGATTGATAGTAAAGTGTATTCAAACTTGCTATCAAAGCTAAAAAACAGCTATTGTTAACTCCAAAAGCACATTCTACTAGAAAGAAAGGAGCTTACATGGCATTCTTAGGAAACATACCAATGGCAGACATATGCAAAGCAGCCACATTGTCCACACCACACACATTTACTAAGCACTACTGTGTTGATGTGTTATCTCGCCAACAAGCAAACGTTGTTTAAGCAGTGCTTAAATCATTATTTCAAGCTACTCCAACTCCTGCAGGCTAGCCACCGCTTACTTTAGGAGAGGACTGCTTTTCAGTCTATGCAAACATGTGTATCTGCTGTTACACATGCCATCGAACGGAAAATGTCACTTACCCAGTGGACATCTGTTTGTGGCATGTAGTGCTGCAGACTCACATGCACCCCCCCTCGTCCTTGGAAGCTTGTAGCTGTTGTAGTACTTTTTTTATGTAAATATGTATATACATTGCATGGACATCTTCTTTTCTTACTATATATATGTACATACACATTTTGTCACTCCTTACTTCACCCTCCTGCAGGAAAACAATCTAACTAAGGACTTGATGACCATGCTCACTATCACCGAGAGGAGGAGTCACTTAATCTTGTGACTCCAAAAAGCTTCTTTGAAGAAAAACAGCTTGTAATACTCCAGGCCCAACAGTAGACTTATGCAAAGCATGTGAATCTGCAGCACTACATGCCACAAACAGATGTCCACTGGGTAAGTAACATTATTATATATATATATATATAGATATGTAAATATATATATATATATATATATAAATATATATATATATAGATATATATATATTTATCTACATACATACATACATACATACACAAACAAATAGTCCGAAATAAAGTTCAGCGGCGCACTCTGCTGCCGGTGAAGAATGGAACCACTTTCAAATATTTCAAATACGAAGAGATTCACTGCACTCCAAAAGGCTCCCAAAATGCAGTCTTTTCGACTCAACAAGAGTCTTGTTCACGGTTAGCGAGTCCTTTAAACTGTTTCTCTTAAATACTGATAATCCCACTTGCCCATAATGAGGCATTCTGGATGTCGTAGTCAGTGTAAACATAATAACTTATACAAAAATAATGTTTTTTTAAAAAAAAAACACACTCAATGGATGATTTAAGTGCCCAATTTCTAACTTAACACGTCTACCATGGTGATCAGTTTTCTGTTGATTATGACATTATATTTGAGAATTATTTTTCTCAGAGCTAATAGATCAGTTTCCCTACGCCTTACTGAATATAAATAAATTCTTCATATATATATATATATATATATATATATATGTATACACATTTGTTTGCAGAACAAAAGAGAGAAAAGACAAAAATGCTTGATATGAAAGTAGTCACATAGTTATGGCTAATTATAAAATCACAATTGAAATTTATTTGATCTCATTACACTTAGCTTTCAGCTCTTTTTAATGAATTGATATATTGGTAAGATCAAAGCTAGGTGCCTAGCGACCTTATTCCCATCATTATCTATATCGAAATGTCACCTTTTCAAATGGAAATAAACTTGATTAACAGTTGACAGTACCACAAATATATAATGCATTGAATTATGTTCATAAATTCCATATCAGTGAGACTGGTTATATTTTTGTCATACTAACAATGATGTCATTTCTACACCACTGACCTCTTATCAGCCCTACTTCAACCTCTACTATGTTAACTATTATAAATGCACAAAATGTGCTTCATCCACGTTCAGTCCATACAGTATCTTTGTTCGAAGCCGAATAATGTTTTTACTCTCCAATTGTCACAATTTTAGAGTTCTGTCTCCACCTCTTTCATCTTTAGGCACCTGAGCTAGACGAAAGAATCTAATGCTCCTCCAACCACTAATGTGATGTTTCTTATGATGTCTTGCAATAGCATAACTTTGATCCTGATGTTGAATTGCTCGCACATGTTCTAATATTGTTTTCTTTAAGGGACAGATTGTACTGCCTATGCATTGTAAGCCACACTCACATTCAATTAGATAAACAACATATTGGCTGTTGCATGTTATCCTTTGTTACAGACATATTAACTGAGATTTTACCTGAAAAACACATATATTCATTCAACAAAACTTAAAACCAAATGACAGAGAAATTAACACTTTGAAAATCTGTCAAGTCTCAGAAGGGCAGCCTTCTTCCCTTAGACAAACGGAGAAGTAGAAAGAAGAGTAAGAAGTGTCAAAGGCAGCTCCAAGCTTTACAACCATAAAAGCACAAACAAAATTGCTGCACCAAATGATGTGGGGTTTCTGCTTTTAGAGGTATGTCTCTCCCTTTGTAATCTTTTAAAGTTTTCACATTTTTGGCTACTTGACAGGCCTTACAGTTATTACATTTATAAAATCTCAAAGATCCTTTCTCCAGCCAATGTTTTGTCAGTTGTGAGGTAAAATGGCTTTTTACTAATATATCCCTTTAAGAACGTGATTTCCTGTACGTTACTTGAGATCTTGGACCTATCAATTGTCCTATATCAGGGTCACTTCTCAATAATTTCCAGTGTGTCTTGAAAATATTAACAATGTCCTTGCTCTCCTTACTATAAGTATTAATCGCGGACTCTCTTTTTCTTTCTGTAGGGTGCTTGGTGTTTTGTCAATTAAAGTTTGCTGGTGAGTTCTATTTCTTGATTTTTTGAGCTCCTAATTCAATGTGAGTTCTGGGATATCCTCTTTGAAGGAACATTTGTCTAACATCCATAAACTGAATTTCCATTTCTTTATCATCTGAACACTTTCTCCTTGTTCTTAAAAAATTCCCAAATGGGATACTTTTGAGTAATGGTTTAGGAAGGAAACTTTTGCCATGTAGAATACTATTTATTGCAGTTTCTTTTCTATACATAGTTGTGTGTACGTGATTATTCTCCACATAAACTTTGATATCCAAAAAGTTTATTTGTGTGGCATTGATGTTAAAGGTAAATTGCAACCCACAAACATTTTGATTTAACTTATGAAAGTATGTTTTGAATTCTTCATTCAAACCATTCCAAATGATGAATAAGTCTAATATAAATATATATATGGATATATTTATAGATATATGTATGTATTATATACTGGCCCGTAGGCAGGTATAGTTAGAACCTAATTCCCATAGACAAATCATTTTTTTTTTGTTTTGTCAATAGCTTTGGCGGTGTTTCATGAATCTTGACAAATAATTCAATACTCATACACTAATTACTTGAGCTGCTGTATGGAATGTTTCGGGGTGATTCATCAAGTGGGGGCCAAGAAAAATGAGGGGGGTCTCAAAGTGTGTTCTCCTCATGCAATTTCCTATAGGAATTTTGAATATGATTACAGCCTGAGCCGCTGACCGGAAGTACACCAAATTTGGCAGAAAGCTAGATCTTGGTCAGGAAAGATCTCTTTTTTTGATTTGGTGTAAATCCATTCAGTAGTTTTGGAGTTATTAAAGGAAAAATAGTGCTCAGGGCGATCCCCAGTGTAAATCTGCGGTGGATCTGCAGATCCTAAACCCAATGGGAAAAATACACCCACTCACACACCAAACCCCTCCCACGCAAGGCCAAATACGTATGATATTTATATCTTACTTTACAATAAAAAATATACAAATTCACTGAAAAAACAAAGGTGACACAGACATTATCATTAGGTTCAGGTTTTATGCACACAAAACCATAGAAATTCAGCAGCTATAGTTATACTTAAAATTATACTTATCTGTAAAAACTATAACTCATACCGTAAACTAACTTTAGGCATTGAGTTATACTTTAACATAAGTATAACTATGAGGATAACTGCTGAATGTTTATGTTTTTGTGCTCATAAAACTTGAACCTAACTATAACGTCCATATAACCTTTGGATTTTTCAGTGAATCTATATATATAGATCCACTGAAAAAAAACACTAAAGGTTAAATTAACATTATAGTTACGTGAATATGTCAGTCACAAAATTAAAATTTTGAAGTAAAACAAACAAAAAAAAAAACACAGACTTTCACCAGTTATAGTCAGCAGAGTTAACTATAACTTGTGTCCCCATCAAGTGCTGTGTTTAACATCACATATTACATCATTCATGCCATGCTCGATGACATAATTTATGAAATCACTGATGACATGTCAAATGACCTGGGACCGGCACTATGGAAAAATAGGTGCTCTGGTGCCCACTCAGGGCACCCACCATACACTTGGTTGGAGGCAGTGGGGGGAGCCCTAGAGCCCCCACATCCCTAGCTGACTCCCTACATGCAGAAGGAGCTGGCATGGCTCCAGTCCGGAGGGGGCAACTACTAATGCTCTGCTCTCTCCAGACGGGAGCAATATTTTGATCCGTTTTCCTGCCAGCATCAGTACGTGCAGGGAAACAGATCAAGAGTCCACTCCACCAGCACCGGGTGGCATTTTTAAAGCTCCCACCTGTTGGGACCGGAGTTGGTGTTTGTACCCGCTTGGCAGGTGATATAGAAATGGTCCTGCCAAGCCCACGCCAGTATGAGCAGGGATACCACTACGCCCAGAGGGTGGAATCCCTCGGACTTTGCATGGGAGCCAGCCCCAGGGGATGGGGTTCTCCGAAGTCATTAATGGCTCAGGGAGGGAGGCCATCAATGCCAGCTCTTTTAATTTATTACACATTTAACTTCCAAAAGAAACAACTACACTTATAAGGAACTCAAAGAGCATTGATGCACTTTCAATTGGAAGGTCTTATAAGACGTTTCCACTCTTTGTCCCCTTTTGGACTGGACTGAGTCAATTACATTCAATTTCACAACAGTACCCGCTTAAAGTAAACTATCTATGGTGTTATAATGCATGGGGCTTCACATTTGATCTAAAGCATCATTTAAATGTATCTTATGTTGTATTTTATGAAAATTATTTTTCATGTTTGTTCAAACCACTTGCATATTAAATAGTACATGATATTTTTTATTGTGGTGAAGGAGTATCATTGATAGAGATTAAAATTACTCTACATTTTGGACGCAATATGATTGGCCATTCATGAAAATCCTGCATAATTTAAATGATAGTGAATCATATCTCGGACTGTCTCCCCTTGTACATTGCTGTGTTGTTCTCTAACTAGTTTCTTGTTCTATCAATATCGATATGTATCCCTTAAAAATGGGGGTGTGAGGATGGGATTCTAATTCCACAAGGTCTATGTTCTTCATGTTAGTGCTCTTTCAATAGCAAGGCAAACTTCTTTAGCACCTTAGAACCCAAGGTAAGGGATGCAAGTGTGTTGAGGGAAAGACCTAGCAGCTCTGCTGGGCATGTTTTTGTTCTGCTCAGGAGACTTTTGTCACGAATTCCAAGATGTGTTTCACAGTGATTTCGAATGTTCCATTCTATATAGGTATGTAACTGCTGCACACTAATTGCAGCTGCTAGAACTTGGGTGATCAATTTCCCTTTAATCATGTCATGATAAGAGTAGAATAGGTTTTGAACCTTTTTTAGGGAGGTGCAAAACAAATGCTAGCACAATCTGTGCAGTTTGATTTTGCACAGAACCCTTACTCAAAAACTATATTTAGCGAGAAATTAATGTTGTATTGTAGGGCAGATGAGTGTGTGCTTTTCCCTTCCCAAAGTTCGGAGGTTGACACATAACATTAGACCATACTAGAAATTCCAGTCCTTTGTCCCATTGCATGGCCCTGCTGGTGCTCTTTCCCCAACACCTCATTTTTAGTTCAGTGTTCCTCACGTTGTTTTGTTAATGGGCTAGATTAACAAACAATATTATGAAGAAGCCGGGAGACCTTTGTGTTTACCTTGTCAGCTTCATAAGGAACCAACAAGCCAGCCTATGCTCAACAAGAAAAGACACTAGTGAAAGCTAAGGCCAATGACATGGTTTCCAGCTACCATCTAAGGCAGAGTAATGCACTAAACACTCACCCGGCGTACCCTGTGGTAACCAGCCTCAGTTCTCCGGCTGGACTGACTTGTTATGCTTGAGGAGCAGTATGTTTTTTCCATGAACTGAGTGACCCTGTAAATATCATCCGATGCCTTGACACCACAGGGCTCAGCTGAACACAATCACGAATGCACTTTTGTTGGTGTGCTACAAATTTTCAATTGAAGATTGGCATCAGAGTGGATGATTAGCCTACACCAAATGCCACAACGTTTTGGTTATAGGTGGCCTTTAAATCACAATGTTTGTTTACCTTTTACTTCTTCGAAGCTATGCCAGCAAAAACAAAATAAGTAGAAGCAGGGGCAGGACTCTTACTGCTGCCTATCTGGAGCTCGGGATTGTTATCTCTACTGTCAAAGAAACATGGCCCAAACTCATATTCAAAAAACCGCTATGCCCAGCTGCTTAAACCATTTGAACGCAGAGCTTCTCCAAATGGCCAATCGATCTAAGACAAACTATAGCACTACCTAAATTGTTTTTTGGCACCTCTTTTAATGAAGGAAATATGTCATCTATTGTCAGGACTGCAACCCCTGAAGGAGGATCTGAAGCTATTCAGGGTTAAATCAATTTCCAACTAACCCAAGATGGTCCTCCTAAAAAATCTTGGATTCACTGGTTTCTGTGGTTGTGCTGGACCCTATGAACTCTTGTGCGCCATCCGTTGAGGATCTCTCATAAGCTGCTCGGATAAATCATCGGCACTGATGCATGCCATCACTGGCCCTGCTGGTGTCTGTGCATCTTCCTTGTTGTGGTTACATCTTTAGCCCCTTCTAGTTTGCAACCCACCCACATACATACATGACCCGGCTGTTTCTTTTGATTCCACCCTACCACGCGACACAATTTGTATCTGCGCAGGACTGAACAGAGGTACACCGTCATTCTCAAGTGCTCAAGCCCAGCTATAAATGTAATGAACATCGCACCACTTTCGAACACACAGTTATTCTCTGCTTCATTATTCTAGAGCGCGTACAATCAACATCAGTTATCTACTGAAGTGAGCCTGGCTGTACTGATACTGGTGTTCAAAATGTAACTCCTTTGGGAGCTATCATATTTTTAACGAACAAATGCATAAATAAACTCCCTATTTCTTTTCAAAAGAAAAAAACTACTGGAAATGTATATTATTGAGTGTCAAGTTAAGGTTGAGCTTACTCTCTAACAGTCAAAGTCCATATCGGAGGTTACTAAAAATTTGAAGAGCTAGACAGGAGTACCTAGTTGCAGAATCACCAGGAAAACAGATAGCCCAGTACCACACTGCCCCCTGGTACTGAGGAATTTGCTTCAGAGGAACGCTCCATGGAATACTTACCCACTATCTAATTCTAGTGAACTGATGCATTCATGTTTTACAGGAAAAAAAAAACTAACCGGGTAAATCTGCAAACCATTATCTATCAATCATCCATTCCAAGGCCTATCACTTACCTGACACCTCCACAGGGGCGGCTCCTCCGTTTGGGTGGAGGAGCGTGGCCCGCCTGTCAACAGCAGAAGCGGCAAATCTTAAGTGAAGTGGTTTCCATTTACAGAGGAAAGATGTTTGACGGATCTTGACTAGAATCGTGACTCAGAACAGTCTCTCTACATGTAGGAGGCCGAGGCTTGCTGTGTGCTTTTCTACTTCTTACATGACTCGGTTTCCTTTCCTGGGGTGTTGTTCCTCACAGGCACAGATTCTGCTCTTGAAATCGAACAAAGGTGGGCCTTTTGTGTAGAGCACTTTGTAAATGGTGCATTATGTTTCAAAGGTTATGCGCCTGACAGAAGAAACCAGAAGAATTATTTGAATGTGCCTTGATCGGTGTGAGCCCTTGAAAAACCTATGATTAGATGGTCTGCTGTATGGAGGATGCTTTTTAAGAAGTGTGAGATAGGAAGCTGGCACTCGTGTTAGCAGGGTACCAGCACCATCAGTTTGTGAGAGGAACAGTGTGTGTACTGTAGGTCTGAAGCCCACTTCCAAAAGGAAAGAGTTTACTTTATGAAATAACAATACCTGGAGTTATCAGGTTTCCGTTCCCTGAGTTACATGGTTTCTAAAGACAGAAATACCACAGTGTAGCCAAGCAACTTCGATTTGTTGCACAGATGGGGTGTGATGGAAGAACAACACTACATTCCTGGTGGTGAATTTGGGCCTGTAAAAATGAAGTACAATCCAGTGAATTTTGGAATATTTATTAGAGTACATACAATACAATGAAAATCTTCAGGTCATGCTGCACATTGGAAATTAACCATCTGTTTCTTGGAAGTGTAGAAAAAGTTAAATGAATTTCTCATTGCGCCCAAAAGCATTCTTTGTTTTCTTTCCATGAGTATTTTTCTTCATCATAAAACTCCTACAAATAAAAACAATGTATCACGTATCATATGAAAAGAATGACACATTTTAAAAATCGACTGTTGAAGAACCAATTCTTGTACAACTTTAGCAATTCTGTGGCGAGATCTTGGTTAATAATTGCAAATAAATAATTGTACCCAAATAATTTAAAATGATAGCCGTGCACTTTGATTAGAGAAGAAACTGTGCTGGATTCTCAATGCCATCTGTATGTTCCAAGTCAGACTTGCATAAACAAATAGACAGATTTAGAAATACCAAAACACGTATTATTGTGCAATGTTGCATTCCAATGAATTTACTCACATAAGCATTTTTGGATGAGTAAAATATAAGCAGAGTGGAGACAGAATTGGGGGGGGGAGTAGGCAATGCATTGCAGATATGCACCGTGATACTGGAACCTTTAAAAAACATACATGCTTGTGCATATTCAGAAACTTGTCTTCAACAATGAGTAAATCTACTTCGTGTGCAAAAGGAAAGGGCGAGAAGGGGAAGGGTTTTTCTTATTAGGGCAAAACAGTTTCCAATTGAGAAATCTAAGTAGTGAGGCATTCGCACATGATCAGCAAATTTTCTCATGCGAAAATATAGGTACGATATTGTGTATTAAGACAATGTAACTGACAAATGTTTTTCAGCAGTCTTACTGGAAAATGGTGATTGTTGCAGGTTTTCAAAGCATTACCTGGTGTGATCCATCTAAAAGCCGAGCGCTTTTTTTTAGGTCCAAGGGTGATACCCTGAAACCCGTCCCAGGATGCTTTTCTCTGGTCCAGGTAGGACCTGGCCTGGCAATTTGGGCTGGACTGTTCCCATTGGGAACAGCATCAACACTGATTTGCATATAGCTAGATCCAAACTGGAATGGCATAGAAAGCAAAAAAAGTGATGAATTAAACCCAGATCCGTGACTGGGGGTGAATGTTTGATTTGCTCTGCATTCAGTCCATCACCTGTTTTTGTAGCCCCAAGTGGGAAGGGTATGCCCAGACATGGGTCCCGTGCCTGCTATGCCACCAGATTCAAGCTAGCCTGGCTGATGAAGGGTGATAACCTGAAACCGGTCCCAGGATGCTTTTTCCTGGTCCAGGGAGAACCTGGCCTGGCAGTTCGGGCTGGACTGTTCCCATGGGGAACATGGTCAAGACTGATTTGCATATGGCTGGGTCCATACTGGAATGGCATGGCAAGCAAAAAAACTGATGGATTTAACCCAGATCTGTGACTGTGGGTGAATGCTTGATTTGCTCTCCATTCTGTCCATCATCTGTTGTTTTTACTTTTAGAAAGTGGGCATTTTGCTGCTTTTATTTGTCTGTGTGTGTGACAGTCTTTCTCCAATACACATCTGAACAGGGCTGGGTTGGGTGACAGCTACATTTGTGCATTCCCTCCAGACAGCCACAACACAGGACACTCAACTGCATCTACATACTGATGGGTCTTCTTTGGCAGGAAGAATGGGAGGGGTCCACACTTACATTTTAAAGGGAAGTGGCCTGACCTCAAACAAAGAACTGATTACCCCTCACAGATAGCTTGGCAGACTGGGCTGAGGTGACAGGGATCCTTCTGAGAGTCCCCTTGAAGTCATATCTCACATCAAAGGCACTTTTGGGTATAGGCACTGGTTCACTGACCCCCTTGAAATCAGATCACTACTAGACTTGGGGAGAACTTTACTTGATTAAAGACTGCTGAACTGTAAGGATTGGCACTTTGACTGGACTGACTGTTCCAGGAACTGCTTCTGTGCTTTGCTGAGATGCCCTGCTGATTTCTGCCTTGCTGAGGACAGAGGCTGGACCCATCTCAACAGAACCCAGAGTGACTCGAAGGGCTTGCTGGCTTGCCCCATATTCCTCTGCAGTCTCAGGGACATCAAAGATTGCATGCAACTCTCCTAGTACTGCTGGACACTGCCATCTGCGAGTCATACCCTCCCCTAAGGTTCCCCTCTCCGGTTCTGGGCCTCAGAAGTAAGTTCTGAAACTGATTCCAGTAAAACCTGGTGCATTGCCTTGAGTGCGAGAGAAATTCCGCAGAATCGCCCTTTGACACTGCTTGACGAAATCGGATCTACAGCCTGTGTGGCTAAATATAGACGCATGGACTTCAATGGAGTTAGACAGCGACACAGGATTTCCCCCATCCCCGATCCTTTGCGCAGCTTGATGGCGACGCAGTGGACTCTTGACGTCAACAAAAACTTCATCCAGGGTACTTTTTCAGCGGGGCCCGTCTGGGTCCTGTAGCCGGCCTACCATCCATTGTGGTTGGCCTGAACTTCGGACATGCACCAGTCCATCGCAACATCAAGTAACCTTTTGACCACTAGTGACTTCTAAGCACTATTTTTATTTTAATCTTTAAAAATTAATATCTCGACTTCTACAGATTGGATTTTTGTTGTTTTGGTCTGGTTTTACTCCGATAAATATTTGCTATTTCTCTAAACCTATGTGGAGTCTTTTTGTGGTGTTTTCATTGTGTTACTGTGTGAGTATATTGCACAAATACTTAACACATTGCCTCTTAAGTTGAAACCAGCCTTTTCTGTGCCAAACTATCAGAAGATGAGCACAAGTTAATATAAAGTGTGTATCTGACTTACCCTGGCTAAAGTGATGGTTCCTGCTTGTACAGGGTGCATATTCTGACAACCAGAAACCCCATTTCTAACAAACAGCGAAGGAGGTGTTTTCCTCTTTTGCAGGGTCAGCAGGAGACACAAGGCCAGTATCTGAGGAAGTATCCAGGCCACTGGCATCCTGTAGTTGCTCACAGCAATTGTCCTTGTCACATTGTGGGACAGAATCATCCCAGTCATCAAAATTGTCACTGTCTGAACCAGTGCCCAAAAAACTGTGCAAATCCTGAGCCCTACCACATGGTAAACTCAAGGTATCAGAATGTGAGGGGTTGCAGGGAGGATGTGCTCTGGCGAGATCGGATTGAGGCCTCAGTCGAGGTAAGTTTGGCTCGAAGTTGAAAAGCGCTATAGGTTGTGTATCTTTCTCCAGCACCAGCGTCAATCTGAAAGGGACCAGCACATGGGGTGGAGCATGGCCCAAAGTACGTATCGGAGCTGGTGCAGAACCCAAAGCAGGTTTGGGAGACACTGGTGGAACAGAGGGTTGACCTACTGGGGCAAAAGTCGAACTGGAGGCTCCAGTGGAGCCTTGAGGCACAAAGATGAGCCAGATGGCACCAGTAAAGTGCCTAATCTACATAAATTCATAGATCCTGTAGGCAAGCAAACCCTCTTTTCTTATAGACTAGCTTTAGACTAGTAGCTGTTTTGTGAAAGTAAGAGCTTGCTGCACGGTGTACTTAGAGACAGATTTTGGTAGTATAAAATGTTGTCATCCCTCGAGATGTAAACAAACGATAGCATATGAGCATCTCCAATTAAGATCATTTTAACAAACGCATTCTCACCTTTTTCCAAATAGGAACTGTGGCCTTCAAGGTGTCAATGCAGTACTGTACAGCTTCTAGGGACTCTCTTCTGTGTGGCGAGGAAACAGCAATAATCACACTTGCCTCGGTAACAGGCACTAAACTGGAATGTTAAAAAGTAAACAATATGTCCAAAAAAATAAAAGAGAACAGCGTTGGCGATACCACGGCAATAAACACTTCAAGCAGAATTCAGCATAACTATTTATTTTTTAGGACATTTAGATTGTATAGCTGTCAAATTGTTTTATTTCACTAAAGCAAAATTGCGACCCCCTTGTTTTAAATCATCCAAAACTCATTATTACCCTCGTAATACCAACCTGTCCATATATTTATGAAGCTGATGTTAAAAATCTAACAAAGGAGTAGAAGAACACAAGATCAAACGAACAGAGAACATGGGGTCTTTTTAAGGCAGGTAATAAGAGTCATACGAGGAGCAATATGTTTGCCTTTTTTGTGGCTGGCGTTATCCAAGAAGTTTTGATTTTAATAAAAGTATGAATATAATATATTTAATTGTAAGGGCTTCCAGTCAGCATTTTTAATTCACTTGTCCATTGTCGTGGCATTCACATATGTGTTCTGCCCATCACAGCATAGAACACGAGGCACAGGGTAGCCCGCTAAAGCCAATGACTTATCTCACTGCGGTGATGGCATTCTGCTCTTCCATACAGAACAAAAAGTAGTCCCCTTCAGTGACAAGGACTACTGGCCCACTATGTGCCTTATCTTAAAACAAAAAAATGTAGGGAGACCATAATATTGTCGCCACAATGCATCTTGTTTTTAACTTTACCTGAAGTTGCCAATATAAAATATTCTCCTTTAGACAGGTCTACAATAAGGTAATTTTAATCACTGAGATCCCTAAAATACGTACTACCATTAACCTTTTCCACTGGAACACAGGCGTCGGAGCACACCCAGATGCGCTAGGCATCGAGGGTAAGCCCCTCATAATGAAAGCATACCACCAACTAAGGTTGGTGGGTGAGGGTTCTTCTAACATCTAAACAGGAACCCACTCCATGGGACAGATAGCTGCCTACATGGTATAGGTAGCTGGCTCTCTCTATTTTTATTGTCCGACTTGTATGTTTTATCAGTCATCTGCTTTCCTATGCAGTGTTTGGCAATGAGAGTCCCATGAAGATCATAAATATGCACAGCTTACTGCTGACTGCTGAGGGTGGTTGGTTTAAGACGTTGTTCTACTTGGCATAGCCTCACACTGTTAGACTATAATGAGGAAGAAGGCAAAGTGGTAATGCTTTAATGCCTTAATAGCCATTAATCCTCTTCGACAGTGGCAATACTGTCTGATTATTAGTAACATGTCTCTGGGGTGGAAGGTTTGTATTGCTCAGGGAAGGTAAGTGGCTTAAATGATTCATAGTAATGGGACCTATCACTAAGTAATCACAGTAGTAATCAGTGTTCACTGAAAAAAGCAAATTCTTTGAGGTAACACTTATTTTCAGCTAAAACAAAGAACAAACAAATATCATAATACCTTGCAGCACATAAAATAAAATCACAGGTCATGAAAGGTATTGCTGTGCCAAATATAAGTACATAATAATAAATTGACTAATGAGAATCAGTTAATATTAACTGGAAAAGTTATGGGACACTGTAAACATTGTACACTTTCTGTCCACAAGAGTCAGTTTTTTTGTATGTGTGTATGTTGTGTGAATGGTATACAGAAAATTTCTCCATTGTTTATACTATCGCTATATTTGCCTATGTGTAAGGAGCATGGATTCGCCTTGACAGTTTCCTAGCACTCTAGAAATTACACAAATTAGTGAGATGCTGCAAAACTGCCTGAGGTTAAAAGTGATTCAGACAGGTTTTAAAGTCACTGAGAAATTTCAGATGAGATTTTTGAGAGCATAAGCAATGTCGTTCAAGTGTAAATCACCCTGTACTTTAAAGATCAACTTTGATATGACTTTACATATGGAACTCTCTCAACTTATTGCTCCTCTGTTCAATAAATATCTTTCAATATTTTGTTAGACACTGTGCTGCACATGTGCCTAGGTCTGCACATTCTAGGTATATTTAATATTGAAATAATAAACCATATATGCGTCCTTGCATGCAGAAGATGATGGCAAGAAAAAAGAGGGTAAATACTCATGACATTTTTTGAAGGACTCATGGGCCTTTCTGGTAGTAGATGCAATGCATCAAGTACTGTCTTAAAATACAAATACATGTAAAATGGCGGACGTCTCTTAGCGAGAACCGGACCGAACCAGCTCCCTGGTCTGAGAATCTACCTTTGCTGGTGTTCCATTGAAGAAGCAGAGTGATTGCAACTAAGGCCCATATTTATACTTTTTTGCGCCGCATTTGTGTCATTTTTTTATGCAAAAGGGGCACAAACTTAAAAAAATCGAATTGTATTTTGTAAGTTTGCACCACTTTCTTGTCGAAAAATGATGCAAATGTGGGGCTAAAAAAGTACAAATATGGGCCCAAGTGGCCGAGAGTGGTGATGGTCAAACAGTTGCATGCACAATGGTGGCATGGTAGTGACAGGCGGCCTGTAGGAATGCGGACCGAGGAGAAGCGTGTGGTAGCATGTAAGCCCCCCTGCAAATTTGCTGGTATGCAACCCCCCACTGGCCCTTGGGAGTCAACATAGCACCTCAGAGGCAGGCGTGGAGTGTCCACTGGTGACGGGATCCTGTAGTGAAGAATGGGGGAGTGGCGCAGGGGCAATGCAGTGATCGAAGGCTGCCCGCAGGTCTGACCCATGTTAGAAAGTTGGAGAGAGCTTTCCCAGGGCCAAAGGTGGACACAGTGGAGTTCCACAATACAGAATCCACAGCTGCATTAGAGCAGGACCCCCCCATATTGGTAGGTTGACCTCTCTCCTCAATTCTCCTCTACAGGAATACTGGAGACTCAGGGGCCCCATTGGGCTTCAGTAGCCTCTAAACTCCAAGCGAGGGAGAGGAATATGTATTGCCTTCAGCAAGCAACTAGAGGCTGCCCCTTCCTCCTGGGTAACCCAAGGAATAAAGGCACTCAACGAGCCCGAGCTTGTGTCTGGAAGGGAGTGTGTGAATTGCAACACAGGTGCCTCAGGGTGGGCTGGTGAAGTTGTCAGTCCAGGCCTAACTGCTCGTGCTGCTTGCTCCTGAGGCCAGCCCTAGGATAAGTGGGTCTGCTTCATATGGCACACTGATGGTAGGAGTTGCGTGCCTTTGGAAGAGACACCTGCTAAAGGGAATCCTGCATGGAGAGGAGGCACCAGCTGACCCCCAGAGAGGCCCGCAGTGGCACGGGATTGGAAAAACTCAGTGGACTGAGGCTGAACATTTAGAGAGGCGGCCCTCTCAACCCCGGCACAAGCACAAATTGAGAATTTTACAACCATGCTGTCTGCTACCACTTAACTAGGGGGTGTAGCGGCCACATGGTGGACTGGGCCACTGGACACTAACAAGATCCTTCAGGTGCACCTCCTTGTCCCATGATAGTCAAGATTTAAAAAAGACAGAGACAAGTTGAGGGCACTGAAACTACATTATATGCTCCTATTCCCCACCAGGCTCACAACTCTAAATCATTATGTTTTGACATTCCAGAAGCAGCTTGGGAATGAGCGACGGAGCAAAGGTCGATCATCTCACAGGAATGGGAACCATGCCGGAGCTCACCCCTACAACAGGTGCGGAAAATTCCCACAGGAAGACAGAAAATCCAAGAAGATCATCTAAGATCCTTGGGGCAGAACACAAAGTAAGCAGGGCCTAGGCACAGAACAGAATCCATTGGGACCACTAGCAACACAGGCCACCCACAGGATTGCAAACTCAACAGCTCTGCGGAGGCTCCTGTGAGGGCCTCAGGAGATGACCACCTGGCATGTAGCCAAACACACATAATTTATTTTGACAGCAATGCTGTTTTCTGTTTATAAAGATATTGTTTTTGTGGAAGTCGCCATGCTTCACAAGTATGTATTTGAACTACATACTCCTTAGCTAAGAGAGCTATCACCATCTCTCCCATCCATCAGGACTGCATCAAACCTGTTCAGGTTTAGAAAAGACCTGAAAAAAAAACCAACCCTTCAAAGTTGCTGCTGCCTTTTGGTTAGGTTGGCGCTATGTAAAAACCATACGTGCATACTTTATCAAACCATTTTATCTGGGAATCCTGTTATCAGTCATGTGGAAGCACCATTGCCAATGGAAACTGTTTGACTTTTCATCCTTGCCGTGGTCTCCCTTAATTTTTGCCTCCGTTTCCCAGGTTGTGGATGTGTGCTGGACTCTGTTTCTGATGTTTTTGTTACTCTGGGCACTTTACCACTGCTAACCAGTGCTAAAGTGCAAGTGCTACTAAACAAAATGTGTATATAATTGGTTTATCCATGATTGGCATATTTGATTTACTAGTATGTCCCTAGTAAATTGCACTAGAGGTACCCATGGCCTGTAAATCAAATGCTAATAGAAGGCCTGCAACACTGGTTGTGCCACCCACATAAGTAGCTCTGTAATCATGTCTCAGACCTGCCACTGCAGTGCCTGTGTGTGCAGTTTCTAACTGTAAATTCGACTTGGCAAGGGTACCCACTTCCCAGGCCTAAACCGTCCCTTTTCTTACATGTAAGACACTCCTAAGGTAGGACCTGGGTAGCCCCAAGGGCAGGGTGCAGTGTATGGTTAAGGTAGTACATATAGTAATGTGTGTTATATGGCCTGACAGTGAAATACTGCTAATTCCGTTTTTCACTGTTTCAAGGCCTGTCCCTCTCAAAGGGTAACATGGGGGCTACCCTTAAATATGATTAAAGGGTAGATTCCCTTTGGGAGTGGATAGACATGTGGAGTTTGGGTCTCTGAACTCACAATTTAAAAATACATCTTTTAATAAAGTTGGTTTTAAGATTGTGTGTTTGAAAATGCCACTTTTAGATAGTGATTATTTTCTTGCTTATACCATTTCTGTGACTCTACCTGTTTGTGGATTCCCTGTCTGGGTCAGTTTGACAGTTGGGCTGGTTGCAGCTCTCACTAGACAGTGACACAAAGGGAGCTGGGGTGTAGTCTGCATTTCATGATGACCCATCTGTGCTAGGGGGGAGGGGAGGGGAGGAATGGTCACTCACACCTGAAAGGGCTGTGCCTGCCCTCACACAATGCAGTCTCCAATCCCCTGGGGTGTGTCTGGGCATGGCCTGGGCAAGGCAGTATTTCACAAACAAGAGAGACTGCTTTGAAGTAAACCTACTTCAAAGGGCAAAATGGGTATAAGAAGGGAACCCAAAACCACCTACTTTAGAACACTTCTGGAAACCAAGGGGAACCTCTGCCTAGAGAAGAGCTGAAGAGCTGCCCTGCATGTTACTGTGCTTTGTGGAGCTATCCTGCAGTTCCTGCTTCTGCCTGTGCTAGAGGACAAAGACTGGACTTGGTGTGCCTTCCTTCTTGTGAAGAACTCTCCAAGGGCTTGCTTTAGAGCTTCAAAAAAAGAGGGGGGTAAGAGAGGAGGATTGGACGGTCCAGTGTACACCCTCCCAACAACGTGCTAATATGATATGGTACACTGTTCCGAATTCAAGAGAAAAGGAAAGAGAAAGAGTCCTGATAATCAGGAGCAATAGTCCTCACACACCGTATTTGGTGTCATGCTTCATCATCGGACAGCTCCTCATCAGACCGGCGCTGCAATGTCTGACGGGCACCCCCCAAGGGGGGGCTCTTTGCCGGAGATCTTTTTGAATATACTCGATGATGCCGCGGAGCCAAATATGGGTCCGAGAGAGGAGAAAATGTACAGAAAAAGAAGAGTAAAATTGGCTCAGATCCCTCACTTAATAGTTTATTATTCGCTGTTGGGAAATGGTCAAGATTAAAAAGAAGTCAAGGGAGTGAAACTAGAGACAATGCTCGGACACTCACACAAAAACAATCAAAATAATTAAGGAGGACGGAAAGGATCCAACACTCGGGGGGTGCCCGTCAGACATTGCAGCGCCGGTCTGACGAGGAGCTGTCCGATGATGAAGCATGACACCAAATACGGTGTGTGAGGACTATTGCTCCTGATTATCAGGACTCTTTCTCTTTGCTTTAGAGCTTGCCTGCTGTTATTTGAAGTCTCAGGGACAGCAAAGACTTCTCTCTGCCAGCACCTGGAGCCTCTGCTGAGACTCCTACTCTGCCAAGTGGTGCCAATCCAGTTCCTGGGGCCTGAAAGGAGAAGCTGGCAGAACAAGAGTGAGAAATCCACGCACAGACCACCGTGTGGGGAAAAGATCGACGCAACTCTGATCCGCGGCTGAAAAATCGACATACTGCCGGCTAACAGAAACCATGTCATTAACTCATTTTCTATCTACCCACAGACACAAATTGAAACAATGCACCCATTCCTCTGGAAACCATACTGTTCACCACGAATGCACTAACTCATTCACTCTGTGGGTGCATGCACGCACATCAGAAAGCTTAGACACAACACAGAACCTGAAGAGCCTGCCATATTCACTGCTAATGCTAGAGCCAGTCTTCGAAACATTAAAAATGCTTTGAAATGCATTTTACGTTTTGGGGTTTCGTTTTACAAAGTCACCAAGACCATGATGCAATGAGAGTCAGAATTTGCCATTATATTTCACCTTGCAAAAGAATGATAGGTTTAGACATAGGCTTTCCTTGCATATGGAGAACATATGGTATAAAAATCAAAGGGGAATATTCAGTGATCAATTTCACATCTGGGTAGATTAGTTGTCTCTTGAAAATGTCTGTATTAACTATCTGATTAAATCGTGAAGTGCTCACAGGAAGGTTTCAGTGGCCCAAGCAGTCTAGTAAACATGCTTAGAGCAAAAATCTGGTGTTCAGTGACATGGCTGGGAATAGAGTTTTTTTTAATCTAACATTAATGTAGTTTTGCAGCTGCCACGCTGGAATCAACCTTTTCATTTTTGAAAACCCAATCCCATTTGCGCTCACTACTTTTATTTTTCAGCAACTCGTTTAATCCATTAATTCCCTCTAATCGATCTTACACTAGTTGCATATTTACACAGAACTTATAATCATAGTCTTGGGAAATGGCTCCCCTCCCATATGCAACTCACTATTATACTTATTTATAACAAAATAAACAAGGTAGACGCTCACAAAAGCCTTTATGAGTATGGAAAGTAGTACTACAGAAGTAACCTTTTGCTTACTCTTACATGCCTATCTGAGACGGGCTGCAACGTCCAACTCTATAATGGTAAAAATGCAAATATAGGATTGTCCTTACTATTTAAACATTCCATGAAAATTCCCATCTTAATCTAATTTTAGATGTTTTGGGGACAATTCCAAAATGCCTTAGTGAATAGGCCCCCGACTTTGCATCTCACTGTGCCATATTAGTTCTGGGTGCTGATTGAATAATCGTGTATTCTGATTCCGACAAACTGAAGTTAGATCATACTGACCTTGAGCTAGGGACCTGGAGCAAAATGTTAATTTTTGTGACCAACAAACATTTCTATCAACACCTCAAACCCTAAAGCAGTAGGTGAACGTATACTCTCAAAATTCCCTCAATATTCACGGATTTCAGGTTCCACTTCATACAGCCAATTTAGAGTCAGCAATTCACGCATGTTAATATTTGGATAACGGCCCTACTTACCCAAGGCGATGATGCACTGCAATATGCTTGACTGAAGGCCACTTCTGCCTCATAATACAGCAGATTTTTTTTATTTCAGTTTCTGCCATTGGTACATATGCCTCATATTCAAGCCGGGTGACTCTTTTACCGTCAAAGCTATCTCTTGTTGTCCCTAGTTAAAATAAAATAAACCCTTCAGGAGAAATACATAGAATTCCTTTCACACCATAAACATATAACATTTTCATATTCATTTTGAGCCATTTAGAATTGTTTGAAGTAAGTACTGCATTGCAACAGCTTAAAGGTCCCAAAACAAATTTTCCCCATTTTTCCATAGGGATTTTGAACAGTGATAGCGCCAAAACTATTGGACGGAATTACACCAAATTTAGCTTAAAGTAGGCCCTGGTCCAGAAAGCAAACCTTTTTTTTTTATTTTGGGGTCATTTCTTTCAGTAGTTTTTGAGAAATTAAGGGGAAAAACAAATTTGTATATATAGGGACGTGAAGGATTTGAGACCCCTACGATCTTGTGCTGAGATCTGATTCGTTGATAACAATTCAAAAACAGAAGCCGTTAAAGTGTTGTCAGCAATCTTCGGACTCGGCTGAGAAAAAAAGTAAAGAATAAAGAAAAGGGGCCGGGTACGAACACCCTAATGTCCTTAGCACTGGTGGTGCGGTCCCAAAGAGACTAAACGCATTTTTTATTTATTTTACAGGTGGAGTTGTGGTGTATCCGCGGATACGCCGTAAAATTTAAAAAAGAAAAAAAAACTTAAATCACGGGCTCCCGCGCTTCTTTATTATAAAGCCCTCAGATGGGCCAAGTCTCGGGGGCATTTGTTTAAAAATGGCAGAGGGCCTGGCCCCCCTCCCGCTGCCCCGGGGACTGGCATATGATAAATATGCGGGGGCATACCCCCCCGCTGTCCTGGGGATCACCACTACCCCAGGGCTGAAATTGAATGATAACGGGGGGCGTGTGACATCTTCCCCCCCCCTGCTGCCCTGGGGACCACCACCTCCCCTAGACAAATAGTTAAGTAAAGAAAGGGGTTCAGTTTCAGACCCCCTTAGCCCTGGGGATTACCGCCTCCCCGGGGCTTCCTTCATGTTAGAGGGGGCCTCATGGGCCCCCTCATGGAGCAACTGATGGACCTGGGGACCACCAACCCCCAGGGCCGGCTCCTACTTTGTTCAGGCTCTGCAGCTGTAGCCAAGCCACAGCAAACACTTCGGGTTTTGACAGTGGGACCCGCCAAGAAGATCCCCCTGTCAAAATCTGAGGTTTTCATCTCTGTCCCCTGCACCTTTGCATGGAACAGAGATGAAATGCTCCAGCAAGCAGCTGTTAAAGCAGCTCCCCGCTTTCTGAAGCAATGGCGCAACTTTCCCTGCCGTGCCAGATAGCCTTTGAAGGGTATTTTGTAACTTAAAAAATAAATTAACTAATATGTAGGGACCGCGGTCCCTGAAAGCCCATAAAGGGCTTGAAGAAAAAAATATATATAACTCAGTGTGAATGTCGCAGATGGTGGGGGCGCAGGTTATAGTTACCTTAGGGCACGAGTTATAGTTACTTGAGGTAACTAACTATAACTGGTGAATTTCTATGGTTTCGTACGTTTAAAATGTGAGCCTAACTATAACTTCCCTGTAACCTTTGTTTTTTTTAAGTGAGTTTATGTGTTTTTTTTTATTCTATTTCCTAACTATAACGTCCCTCTAACCTTTGCTTTTTTCAGCAAATATATATATATGGAAAATGTCACTTACCCAGTGTACATCTGTTATCTGTTTGTGGCATGTTCCGCTGCAGATTCACATGCAGTGTATATACTTCTGCCATCTAGTGTTAGGCTCGGAGTGTTACAAGTTGTTTTTCTTCGAAAAAGTGTTTTCGAGTCACAGGATCGAGTGACTCCTCATCTTCGGCTCCATTGCGCATGGGCATTGACTCCATGTTAGATTGCTTTCCCGCAGAGGGTAAGGTAAGAGTGATAGATTATAAAGAAAAGAGATGTTCATGCTAATGGAATGTTAAATATATATATATATATATATATTCATATGTACAAATGTTGTTAACTTAAATGACTACAGGTTGCCGGGGAGGTGGGTGCATGTGAATCTGCAGCAGAACCTGCCACGAACAGATGTACTCTGGGTAAGTCACATTTTCCGTTCGATGACATGTGTAGCTGCAGATACACATGCTGTGCATAGACTACAAAGCAGTTAGTCCTCCCATAAAAGCGGTGGTTAACCTGTAGGAGATGAAGTTGTTTGAAATAATGTTCTGAGTACAGCTTGACTTACTGTGGCTTGCTGTGTTGCTAAAACATCTACACAATAGTGTTTAGTAAATGTGGTGCTGACCAAGTAGCTGCTTTACATATTTCAGCCATTGGTATGTTTCCTAAAAAAGCCATTGTGGCACCTTTTTTCCTTGTGGAATGTGCTTTAGGAGTAACTAAGAGTTATCTTTTGGCTTTAATGTAGCATGTTTGGATGCATCTTACTATCCATCTTGCTAATCCTTGTTTTGAAATGGGGTTACCAGTATGAGGTTTTAGAAAGGCTACAAACAGCTGTTTACTTTTTCTGAATGGTCTCGTTGTATCTATATAGTACATTAGTGCTCTTTTAATGTCTAATGTATGTAGAGCTCTTTCTGTCACAGAATTTGGCTGTGGGAAGAAGACTGGTAGTTCCACTGTTTGATTGATATGAAAAGGTGATACCACTTTTGGAAGAAATGTAGGGTTAGTTCGTAGAACAACTTTATGTTTGTGTACTTGTATGAACGATTCTTCAATAGTGAAAGCTTGAATTTCACTGACTCTTCGCAATGATGTAATTGCGACTAGGAAGGCAACCTTCCATGTTAAGAATTGCATTTGACATGAGTGCATAGGTTCAAATGGTGGGCCCATAAGTCGCGTAAGCACTATGTTTAAATTCCAAGAAGGAACTGGAGGTGTTCTGGGTGGAATGATGCATTTTAAGCCTTCCATGAAGGCTTTAATAACAGGAACTCTAAATAGAGTTGTGCTTAACGTTTTGCAAATATGCTGAAATTGCAGTAAGATGTATTTTTATGGAAGAAAATGCTAAATTTGATTTTTGTAAATGAAGTAAATAGCATACAATATCTTGTATTGATGCTGTAAGAGGGGCAATCTGTTTAGATTGACAATAATATACAAATCTTTGCCATTTGTTAGCATAGCATTGTCTAGTAGTGGGTTTTCTTGCTCGTTTAATCACTTCCATACATTCTGATGGTAGTTGTAAATACCCAAACTCTATGACCTCAGGAGCCAAATCGCTAGATTGAGTGTGTTGGGATTTGGATGTCTGATCTGTCCTTTGTTTTGAGTCAACAGGTCTGGTCTGTTTGGTAGTTTGGAGTGTGGTACTACTGATAAGTTTAATAATGTTGTGTACCACGGTTGATGAGCCCACGCTGGTGCTATGAGTATCATATTGAGTGTGTTTTGACCCAATTTGTTGACTACAAATGGAATGAGTGGGAGAGGGGTAAATGCGTAAGCAAATATCCATGACCAATTGATCAACTGATCCATAGAGCACTGCCCTTGGATAGGGGACGTAGGTGCCTGGATGCCAAGTTTTGGCATTTTGCGTTTTTGCTTGTGGCGAACAGATTTATGTTTGGTGTTCCCCATTGTCGAATGTATTTTTGAAGTACTTGAGGGTGAATCTCCCACTTGTGTGTTTGTTGATGACTTCTGCTGAGAACATCTGCTAGTTGGTTCTGTATCCCTGGAATGTATTGTGCTACCAGGTGAATTTGATTGTGTATGGCCCATTTCCAAATTTTTTGAGCTAGGAGGGAGAGCTGGGACAAATGAGTCCCTCCTTGCTTTCTAGGTAATACATGGCCATGTTGTCTGTTTTGATTAAGACATTCTTTTGTTTGAGAAGAGGTTCAAAAGTTTTGAGTGCTAGGAACACAGCTAACAGCTCTAAATGATTTATATGTAACTGTTTGTGTTGGGCATTCCATTGTCCTTGGATGTTGTGATTGTTGAGGTTAGATCCCCAGACAATCACTGATGCATCTGCTGTAATTATGGTCTGAGTCACAGGGCCTTGAAAAGGCCGCCCCTTGTTTAGATTTGTAGAATTCCACCACTGAAGGGACATGTATGTTTGGCGGTCTATCAACACTAGATCTTGAAGATGACTGTGTGCCTGTGACCATTGTTGTGCAAGGCACTGTAGTAAGGGCCGCATGTTTAGTCTTGCATGTGGGACAACTGCAATACATGATGCCATCATCCCTAATATTTTCATGACAAATCTGACAGTGTACTGTTGACCTGTGTGTATCTGTGCGATTATATTTTGGAATGCTTGTATTCTTTGCGTATTTGGACTTGCTAGCGCTTTTTGAGTATTTAGAATTGCGCAAATACAACAATATTTAGGTGCAGGTTGTAGTTGCGACTTTTGGTAATTTATTGAGAACCCTAGCGTGTGCAGGGTTTGTATTACGTAATGCGCATGGTTTTGACATTACGTATGACTGTTTGATGTTATCAGCCAATCGTCTAGATATGGAAAGACATGTATATGTTGTCTTCTTAGAAAGGCTGCGACTGGGGGCATGGTCTGGCCACGACTAACGATGGCTGACTAGGTGAAGGGCTCCACAGGACGGCGGGCCGCGCGGCGAGAGTGGCAAAGCCGGGGGCGTTCTGAGGGCCCCCCATCCCCTACCAACCATGGTGCGAAGGATCGGCGGCTGGGATGGGCCGCAAGACCCAGCGGGAAACCCGCGCTCTCCACAACAACACTGAGGAGAGCGGAAGACAAGGACGAGGCCTACGGCGTGACAATAAGCCGGGGCCTCGAGTGCATGAGGGGAGCCGCTCTGAGAAACGTGCTTCCCCCCCGCGACCAGCCGATGGACGACGGACGGACGGCCCTGGAGGGAGGTATTTTATAGCACCCCTGTCCCCACCCTCCCCCTCTCCCCTCTCCCCCCTCCCCCCTCCCCGCTTGCTGCTGCGGCTCTCCGCTGCTTGCGGCAGGACGAGCTGTGGAGCTGCCCAGAAGACGCGCGCTCCCCCTGACATGACCGGGGGGAGCGAATGACGAAGCCGGGGCCTGCTGCGGACAGGGGGGCCGCGGAATCGGGTGCGGGGGCCCAAACCGGGGAACGCGCCTCCACCTCCCCCTGCTGGGGACTGCCTGGAAGATCCCCCCCGTTCCTGCCAGCTACAAAGACGAGCCGCAGACTGCGGCGGAATGGGCCATAAAACTGGCCGGAGGACTTACGTTTCCACCCCCCGAGGAGACCGGGGTGAGCGGTGGACTTGACCTCGAAGGCTGGCATTTCCCCCCCCTTCTTCCCTGGCATAGACTCTTTGGATGGCGGACGCCTTGGAACACCCCCGCCTGTCCTGTTTTTGAAACAGAACTTATTCTCCTGGTTGCGGGGGCGCCGGCTAGTGGCCCCCCCCACCTTTTTGAAGATTTTTTAAGACCCTTGAGGACCCTGGAAAGGTGCGCACTCCTGCGGCAGACCGGGCGGGAGCGAGGCGGAAGCCGGAGTCGAGATCCTTGCCACATCCACGCCTTTTTCCTTCTTTTCCTCTAACCTTGCTCCCTCCAAGCCAAGAGAGGAGAGGAACCAGAACTGGAGGGAGAGGGAGGAGGAGGGATGAGGGGACAGTGAGGGAAGCCAAGGGGAGGAAGCGTGTGGAGGGGGGGAGTAGAGGTAGAGGCAGAGGAGTGCAACACCACCAGCCGGGCCCCTGAGCGCCCAGGAGTCTTGACCTAGAGGGAGCACCTCATCCGCACTCCTGCTCCTCCTTCTCCCTTGTGGACTCTCCCGCTGAGACAAGGGACGCTGAGTGACAAGTGGCCCCCTCCTCACTCATCGCCCGACCGAACGTACTCCCACACTACCCTTCTCCCTCTCTCTCAAAAACAAAATAAAAAACAAAAAAAGGAGGTACCATCAGGGACTACCCGAGCCTGCGCCTAATGAGCGGTCCTAAACTCTGCCCTACTGCATGAACAGCAACCCTTCGAGGCCGCCCTGGGAAACAAAGAAGCACCCACCTGGCCTCACTTGCCTCCCGAGGCCCTCCCTCCCCCTCCTCCACTTTCCCAAAACCTGCCACGCCACTGTGCCAAGGACGAACACCCCCCCAGACTCCTGTCAGTGAGGGGGGATCTGCCATGCCCAGAGGCAAAGTGACGGGCAAACCATCGGGTAATCCTGCGCCAACAGAAGCATCCCCCGGCGAAGGACTCGAAGGACCCTCCCCCCACCCTCACACCATCACCGGCAACATGGAGGAGGGCCCTCAAGGAGCGTCCATGGACTGCATTTTGCAGGAGATCTCATCGGTGGGACGCAAACTGGAGGGAATGAACAGCGCTGACAGCAGAGACAAGATCTATGCGCCTAGAGATAGCGGGCTTCCAGTCGCAAATATCGGGGCTGGACCAACGGGTGACAACAGTGGAAACCCATGTAGCTTCCTGGACTGACAACAGCCAAGAACTCATGAACCTCCGCAAACTGACGGACTTGGAGGATAGAAGCCGCAGGAACAATATCCGCCTAATGGGATTCCCGGAGGGCATAGAGGGCACGGACCTGATCTCCTACCTCCGGGACACACTCCATAAGCTGACGGACATAACATTCGACCCTCCTCTAGAATTCAAAAGGGTGCACAGACTTGGTCTAAAGAGACAGGATGGGAAGGGACGTCCTCGCTCAATCATAGCCTGTCTATTGCGCCATGGTCAAGCTCGCCAACTGCTGCAGACAGCCCGGGCACAAGGCCCACTAAGGCTGGGCACCATGGAAATCCGACTCTCAGCTGACTTTTCCAAAGAGACTGTAGACCGTAGGAGAGCTTTCCTTTCCCTTCGCCCTCGCCTCCACCATCTCGATGTGAAATTGGGCCTGTTGGAACCGGCCAGAATGTGGATTACCAAAAACGGCGAATCACGAACTTTCTTTGACCCGGAGGACCTGAGAACATTCCTAGACAAACATCAGGAACAGGCACAACCTATGGAAACGACAATTCTGACCCTCCAGGACATACGAGGTGTATCCTCGGGAACCAGCCACTCAGAAACCGCCTTTAACCCGGAGGGAGGAACAACTATGGATCCCCACCCCAGGGGAAGAGACTTAGAGAGACTCACAAAAAGTCATGACGACAGGGGCCAAGTACTCCAGGCGGTGGTGATGTACACTCAGATGTCGGACAGAGATAAATCCTGCTCCCCCCTGAAGCCCACAGCCGCCCCCATCTAAGACCGACCGGACACCAGCACCCTTCTCCCCTCCCCCCCCTCCTCGGAGCCCTTGGAGTCCTTGTTATGATGAACCCTGGATTATCATGGTCGAGCCCAAGAGATCCTTTGGTGGAGGAGAAGAACAAACGGAGAGATGAGTACCTGACCTTGTGAACTCATGAGTCATCCTAATACTGTGGGCCTCTGTCTCAGACTGGCCCTGCACAACGTTGCAGTGTTGATGATGTTTCTTCTTTCTCCTTCTTCTTTCTCTTCTCTCTCTCTCTCTACCCTTCTTCTTGATTGCTCGATCAATTCCTTACAAATTCTCTTTTCTTCAGGAGATCTATCCCCTATCCCCCCCTTTCCCCTCCTCTCTTCCCCCAGCAACACACCCCTCTGGCCAGACTTGCCTAGCAACGGGACAGCGCACACCCCTTCCCCCTTCTCTCTGCGTGGCTGGAACTGCTCCAAGGCCCTCCCCCCCCCCGTCGACTTGTCCCGAAGGGGTTTATTGGGCTGTTTGTTCGTTTGTCTGTTGGTTTTTCTTTGTTTTAACAGGGAGAGATGTGGAAGGCCCATTGAGAGCAATAGAGTAGCGTAGGCTTGAGCAGCGGAGTATGTAGTGATGTAGATAGGATAAACTCCATAAAACCAGCCCCTACAGCTCCCCTATCAACTACAAACCCTGCGGACCCACACCTTCCTCCCCTCCCCCCCCCCCTTCGTCCACACCCCCTCTTATGGCTTTCTCGCCCCACCCCATTTTTCCTCTAAAAGCACAATAGCTTTACGCTACTGGAGCTAAGCTATAAAGCTATAATGGGAGCCATACAGATATCCCTTACGCAAACCCCAAGCAACCTCTCCCCCCTGGTGGCCGGGCCTGTCCCTCATACCCCTCTTGAGCCGCCCAGACCACCGCACAGACGGAAACAACAACAAAAAAAAGAGGAAAATAGAAAAAAAATAGGGGCATGGACACCAGACGTGCGCTGCCTCTCTGGACGCGCGGCCCGCTGGACGGGCAGTGGAGCTCGACTGACCTGGGTTATAGACCCGCAGGTTACAGTTTGAGAACACCGGGACTCAAGTCCCGTTTTTTTGTCTTTCTCTTCCCCTTCCCCTTCCCTTCCCCATATTATTGCAAGCACCTATAGTTTCTCCCTTCCCCCACATCACTCTCTTCCTCCCCGCTTCTAGAGGCTATTTCTCTCTCCCCCTCTCCCCTTCTACCCCTCCCAGTTCCTCCTTCCTTTACCCTTGACGCCCCCCCCTCCGGGTAAGCGCCTTTATAGGGCCACGATGCCTGACTCAAACAAGGTAGCACCCTTACGGATTATGTCATGGAATGTAAATGGCCTTACCCACTTCATAAAAAGGAAAAAAAAATTGACCTACCTTAATGACAAGGGAGCCGACATTGCCCTCTTACAAGAGACACACCTGGACAGCCTGGAATCAGATAAACTTCGACGTGACTGGGTAGGCACTGTCCTATTTAGCTGCAGTTCACCCTCACCCAACACAGAGAAACCCCGAGAAAATGCGGGGTGGCACTGTTGCTACGTAAAACCCTCCCTTACAGGATCACCAAATCATGGACCGATCCCGAGGGCCGCTACGTATTTGCTAAGCTAAAGATAGGAGACTCCTCGCTATGCTTGGGCTCCGTTTACGCACCAATGGGCCCCAAACGCCTCTTCTTTCTACAAATCAATCGGCTCCTGACAGAGATAGGAGCATCTCGCTATGTAATAGGGGGGGACTGGAAAATAGCTAGGAATGCAGTCCAGGACAGAACGGGACCCCTGGACACAAGTAATAATGCAGACAGAGCCTTACAGACTGATGTCCTCTTGGACAACGGCCTCGTGGATCACTGGAGGCTGACCCACCCGACGGAACGAGAATTTACCTTCATTTCGCCGGTACATGGATCCAATCCCGACTCGACTACTTCCTCCTATCCGATAGCCTCGTGGCCCACACCCATGATAATAGCATAATGGAGGGTGGCCTCTCAGACCATTCCCCAATCAGTGTGGCTATCCAATTAGGACTAGTATCCCCGGGCCGCAAGCCCTGGAGACTTGCAGTCCACCGCTATCGATCCCCACAAGGTAAGTTATAGCTACAGGACCACGCAGCCACCTTTGACCAAGATAATAAAGGCACAGTTGAGTCTAACCGCATACTGTGGGCCGCAGCCAAGGCCACAATACGCAGACAACTTATGCGGGACGCGGCGCTGGCGAATAGAGACAGAAAGGAACAACAGGCGGCAGTAGAACTCGATATTCTTCATCTTACCAGACAATATACTATACATCCCTCTCTATCAGGGCGTTGGTTTTTAGAGCGTGCCCAAATGGCCCTCAACGAGCTATATACCACACAGGCTGAATATGCCCTACAGAGAATACAAGGGAAACACTATGACCAAGGTGAAAAAGCGGGACGCTTGCTGGCAGCCCAGCTACACCAAAGAACGGCAGCTCTTGCCATACCGGCCATTCGCGCTCCCTCTGGAGAAATACTGACGCACCCGCAAGCCATTGCAAACGAATTTGCGTTGTTTTACAGACACCTATACACCCCAGAAATAACATTCAGCCCGGCGCAGGCCACAACTTTTTTAGAAGGCCTTGACTTACCCTCCCTGTCAGACGAGGGTCGCAGTCTCCTTGAAGGGGAAATAACCAGACAGGAATTAGAGAGTGTCATCTCTAGCCTCCCTTACCACAAATCGCCCGGGAAGGATGGTTTCCCAGCGGAATTCTATAAATGGGTAGGGAAAGAGGCGATAGATATCCTACATGAAGCTCTAAATGAAGCCTGTTCCACGCAGACGTTAGGTGTCATATCCAACAGCGCAACGATAGCTGTCATACCGAAGCCCGGGAGGGACCCCCTACTGTGTGGCAGCTACTGGCCTATATCTCTCTTAAACGGCAATGTTAAAATTTTAGTAAGTATCCTGGCAAACAGGCTGCGCAAAGTCATTCCATCCTTAATCCACCACACGCAAGTGGGGTTTGTACCGGGACGCACCTCTAGGAATCATTTGCGTACCTTATGCCATACCTTATGGGCCTCAAAGGACTTGCTGGAGACAGCATTAGCCCTGTCTCTAGATGCCGAAAAAAACGTTTGATCGCATAGAATGGCCCTACCTATTCATGGCCTTAGAGAGATTTGGTCTGGGAGACAAATTCATCTCAATGGTGCGACTACTCTACGACCAGCCAGCGGCAATAGTAAACTGTGGGGGCTTCTTCTCAGACCCCTTCCCAATCCGCAGAGGCACACTACAGGGCTGCCCTCTCTCCCCTCTCCTGTTCCGCAGCCATCCGATCTTCCCCTCTTATAACTGGCCTTGCACTCCCTGACGGCCTATCCAAAATCTATCTATACGCCGATGACATCCTGTTAACCCTTACAGACTTAGAAAGCTCCATACCAGCCCTCACTGTCCGGTTACCGTGTCAACTGGGACAAGAGTGAGGCGCTTCCCCTCTCGCGGGTGACTACAAAAGCTGCACTCCTAGGCTTCCCGTTTCACACCTTAAATACTTGGGAGTGCTAATGAACCCGGGCATGGCACATATTGTAGCGGACAATATCGACCCCCTCATTGCACGGATGAAACTCGACTTTTCAAAATGGGCCCACCTGGGCCTGTCCACGTGGGGCCGAGTACAGGCAGCCAGAATGGTTACTGTGCCTCACTTCACCTATATCCTGGGACTCCTCCCCTTACAGGTGCCCCGCCATACATTACGACGCATAGATTCCCTCATCAGATTGTTCATATGTGGCCCTATGTGGCCACGACTATCACCCGCCAAGCTCCTAGCCTGCCGTTCCCACAGGGGCATGGGACTCCCGTCTGTGGAGCATTACTCGCTAGCACTACAGCTATCACAACTGTCTCACACCACGCTCGCGACGCCTGACCCACCACAATGGATTGCAGTGGAAAGGCGACTACTATCCGCGAACGAAGGGCTTGGGGGACCTTATCGCGATGACCTCCCATCGGCTAACCCAGTGAACCCTATCTTGAAAGCGACTAGAGCAGCGTGGCGAAGGGCCCACAGACTATTTGGGGTACATCCACTTATTCATGCTCAGGCGCCTCTGTGGCGTAATAGTGGACTTCGGATAGGTGGGGAAGTGCTTAACTGGTCACAGTGGAGGGAGGCTGGTATCCACACTCTCTCTCAGATACTGGAGAACGAGGTGCTCAAGCCCTTCCCAAGGCTAAGGGAAGAATTCGGTCTACAGCCAAACCAAGAATGGAGATATCTACAGCTTAAACACTGCATCTCCTGAAGGGTTGAAGCTACCCGACAGGGGTCTCAACCCTCACCCATAGTGACCTACCTGCAGCGGTGGGCCCAACAAAAGGGAGTCATGTCGGGTCTTTACGACCTAATCACCAGGCAGCTTTACTCTCAACCTCTCCTAGACAAACTGCGTCTGCATTGGCAAACCCGGTTACAGCAACCCTTAGATCCAGCTGAATGGGAAGATGTCCTGGAAGCTCTGGAGAGAGGTACCCGCGAGGCACGATTAAAGTTCTGTCTTTTTAAGGTCTTACATGACTGGTATTGGTCCCCGGCGAAATTGCACAGGATAGCACTCCTTCCGCATGCGCAGTGTTGGAGATGCCCAGAGACACACTGCGACCTAAACCATATCTTAATTGACTGTCCAACAGTCCGACCACTATGGGATGTGGTGAGCTCCACCTTGGCTGAATCACTGTCGCTCCTGTCACCACTCCCCCCTTCCTTAATACTTCTACAAGATACGACCGCTCTTCCAAACCTCTCTAGGCCGCAAAAAAGACTGCTACACACAGCACTAGCCACTGCAAAGATCTGCATACTCTGCCACTGGCGGTCAGAAATCTCCCCAACCCCGGAGGAATGGATCTTAGCCATGACCCGCACGGCCACATATGAAAGAATTATCTACAACTTGCAAGATCAAGCCCAAACCTTCACCCAGGTGTGGGCCCCCTTTCTGACCGTGGGGGGGGTTCGTAGATTGCACACCACTCTCCACCCCCCCCCCTTTTTCAGTTCTGCTCCCCCTCCCTTTTCCCCCTCCCTTCTCTTTTCCTTTCTCCTTTTTCCTCACTGGTCCCCCCCTCCCTTTCCCTTCCTTCCCTTTCTTTATTGCTCCCCCCCCTTTTTCTTTTCCCCCAACCCCTCTAGCAGTCCCCTCCCACAGACTTTTCCCCAAGCGCCGCCGATAGGACATTCGTACTAAACAGAAGTTGGCTGAGCACAGACAAAGGCTTTAAGCCCCACCCTCCCGACGTACCCGGCCTCCCCCCTCTGCCAACATCATCATCCTAGGGTATGCTACCGCCTGCCACTGTGACCCCCAGGCTTGGCATGGACCCAGGCACCCAGGTACCCCACGACCTGCTCCCAACTCAGGTGGCGATACAGCACAGAGCCTGCCCACTTACTCCCAGACGGACCGACGACTTGACCCTCATGCCCCATGTCCATGCCACCCGGCTGGCTTGGCTAGCTTGTCTATTTGACTAAAATTGTTTGTTCTCCGTATTACCCTAAAACCCCACCCCGAGAGCCCTATAACTTTATAACTTTATAGCCTTACAATTTCACAATCACTGTAACTTGATACAATCAGACATAGCGCCTTTGCCCTGTTTCATACCTATTACCTTTACTCATATTTTCTTCCCTGACACCTCCTTCCTTCTCCTGTGTGATTTGATACATGTTTTTCCTAAGCAACGTTCGACAACACCCCATCGATCCATCCGTTCCCCCGTTTCATTGTTTATTGATCATTGTATACAACTGTTGAAAACTATTGGGGCTTCGACCCTATTTGGGTTTTGTACGACTTTGCAATGTTCACAATAAAACCTTAATAAAAAAAGAAAAATAAAAAAAGAAAGGCTGCGACTACTGCTAGGCACTTTGTGAATACCCTTGGAGCTGTTGTTATTCCGAAGGGTAACACTTTGAACTGATAGTGCTTTCCTTGAATGACAAACCTGAGATATTTTCTGTGCGCCGGGTGGATGGGTATATATGAAAATACGCATCTTTGAGGTCTAATATTGCCTTGAAATTGTGTTTTTGGAGTAGTGGGATAACATCCTGGAGAGTTACCATGTGAAAGTGTTCTGACAGGATGTAAAGGTTGAGGGTCCTGAGATCTAATATTGGCCTTAGGGTGCCATCCTTTTTGGGAATCAGGAACTACAGTGAGTAAACTCCCGTCCCTACTTGATTCTGTGGCACTGGTTCTATTGCTTGTTTGAGTAATAGAGATTTGACTTCTTCCTGTAACAGACTGATGTGTTCTGTACATAGTTTGTGTGCTAGGCAATAACCATTGCGGATAATTGATAGTACCCAATTGTCTGTGGTAATGTTTTGCCAATTGGTGTGGAACTTTTGTAGTCTTCCTCCCACAGGGGAGGTGTGGAGTGGAAGGGAATGAAACAAGTCACTGTTTAGTGTGTTGTGAGTCTTGTTTAGGTGTTTGATATTTCCCTCTACTTCTGGGGTACTGCCCTCTATATGTGCTCTTAAAACCACCTCGCTGGTATTGAGGTTGGTAGGCTGGTTTTGGCTGCGATGTGGATGCCTCTGCAGTTTGAGCCCTAAATCCACCTCTAAACTGAGGTTTCCGAAAGGATCCCCTGTATTGTGTGGTGTATAGTCCACCCATAGCTTTTGCGGTGTCTGAATCCTTACGCAATTTTTCAATTGCAGTATCCACTTCTGGACCGAAAAGTTGTTTTTTGTTGAACGGCATATTCAACACCGCTTGTTGGATTTCGGGTTTGAACAGAGGACCTGAGCCATGAATGCCTCCTGATTGTTACAGCAGTGTTGACGCTCCTGGCAGCTGTGTCTGCTGAGTCTAGGGCAGACCTAATCTGATTATTGGTGATGGCTTGCCCTTCCTCCACTATCTGCTATGCTCTCTTTTGATGTTCCTTGGGGAGATGCTAAATTATATCTTTCATCTCATCCCAATGGGCCCTGTCGTATCTAGCCAACAACGCCTGTGAGTTGGCTATTCTCCATTGGTTGGCTACCTGGGATGCCACTCTTCCCTGCATCATCAAATTTCCTATTCTCTTTGCCTGGTGGGGGTGCATCACCTAACGACTGAGTTTGCCCTTTTCCTGGCAGCGCTTACCACTACTGAGTCTGGAGGGAGCTGCTAAGTTATATAGACAGGATCTGAGGGAGGTGGCTTGTATTTTTTTTCTACTCTGGGAGTTATTATTCTTGCTTTGACAGGCTCGCTAAATATTTGATCAGCATGTTTCGCATGCCCGGGAGCATAGGGAGCAACTGGTATGTATGCGTGGAGGAGAGTGTATTAAACAAAACAATCGTCCTCCAAAGGTTCAGTGTGCATGTTGACACTATGGTATGCTGCAGCCCTAGCTAAAACTTGATTGTACCCTGTACTATCCTCAGGTGGTGAAGGCTTAGAGAGATAGCAATCAGGGTCGTTGTCGGGAATGGGGTCTGGATCATAAAGATCCCATGGGTCTACATTGTCTTGCTGCGAGTCAAACGAATGTGATGGTGACTGCATTTGTGTAGGACTGGTAGTAGGAGAGATATGCAGGTGTGGAGAGTGAGGAGGAGAATGAGGAGGAGAAAATTGAGGAGGCGGTGGTCTCTGCTTTGTCTTTGGCACTTTAGCTGGAGGCTGTGTAGTGTCCAATTCCTCCTCAAAGGCTAATTTCCTCTTAGGTTTTAGAGGAGGTGCTGTTAAGATTCTGCCAGTTTCTTTAAGGATCTGAATATTGTCCATTACTTCCAGTTTTGGCTGTATTTGGGAGTCCTCCTCAGAAGTGTTATGGCTTTATTTGAGTGTCTTAGAAAGTCCATGCTCCTCGGTATAACCTGCTCTTTTCGGCTCCGAAGCTGGCTTTTTCGGTATAAAAAAAGATGGCGTTGTGGATGGTCTCATCTCCGAAAGGGATTTCTGAAATTTCATCTCGGAAGAGCGGTGTTTGCTTGAGTCGGACACAGAGCTTTTGGTCGACTCCGATGGCTTCAGAGGAGTGGCCTTTTTCGATGCCGAACTGGGGGTTTGGTCACCGGGTATCTTCTTTTGGGTCGAGCCATGGCCTTCCGGCAGTGGCGTCCCCAAGGCCTTATATTTCGGTTTGGATGGTACAGGGGCAGGCGTACTCACGTGCTGTCCTGCCGTGACCGGTCTGTCTTCCTCAGATTCCTGGTCAGAGTCGGAACCTCGAACGGAGACTGCGGTCTGCATGATCTCTTCCTCTTCGACGTTGAGATGTTCGGAGCTTTTTGACGCCATCTCGAGCCTTCCTGCTCTTCTGTCCCGAAGTGTCTTTTTTGATTGGAAGGATCGGCAGGCCTCGCAATTTTCTTCCCGATGATCTGGGGAACGGCAAAGATTACAGACGAGGTGTTTGTCTGTATAAGGGAATTTGGCGTGGCACCAAGGACAGAATCGGAATGGCGTGGTCGGCGCGACCAGGCCCGAGTTGGGCGCGCGCACCCTGAAGGGCGAATAGAGATGTCTGTTCCGACTGTATCGAAGTGTCGATAGAAGATGTAACGCGGTAACCGACGAAAAATTAAGCGTTTTCAAAGTTTCCCAAATCGAACTATCGGAGCGAAAGGAAACATGTCCGAACCCGATAGCGGAAAGAAAACAATCTAACAAGGAGTCGATGCCCATGCACAATGGAGCCGAAGAGGAGGAGTCACTCGATCTCGTGACTCGAAAACACTTCTTCGAAGAAAAACAACTTGTAACACTCAGAGCCCAACACTAGATGGTAGAAGTATATGCACAGCATGTGTATCTGCAGCTACACATGCCATCGAACATATATATATATATATATATACACACACACATATATGTACACGTATGTATGTATGTGTACATATATTTTCACAAAAAAAAAAAAGTTTACAGGGTTGTTATAGTTAGCCTCACATTCAAATTGTACCAAACCTTTGAAATTCATATGTTTTAGAGTTACTTAAAGTAACTATAGCTCGTGCCCTGAAGTAACTATATCTCGCACCCCCGCATGCATAGTTTTTTCATAAAAAGTTTTATTGCAAATATTACACTGATATGATCAATGATATCGTCAAAAATTTCATTAGTGTCGTAATTTGTGCAGTAATTAGTAGTGCACGGTAAGGGCGCCTGTTATAGTTACTCGGGGCACAAGATATCGTTACTTGCGATAACTAACTATAACAGGTGAATTTCTATGGTTTGGTACACCTAAAATGTGATCCTAACTATTTCTACATTTTTTTAATTCTATTTCCTAGCTATAACGTCCCTGTAACCTTTGCTTTTTTCAGTGAATTTCTATGGTTTTTGTAACGTAAAGTAAGTTAAATTACTATGGCCCTGATTTTAACCTTGGCGGACGGCGGAGGCCGTCCGCCAAGGTTCCGCCGCCAAATGACCGCACCGCGGCCATTCTAACATTTCCTCTGGGCCGGCGGGCGCTCTCCAAAAGAGCGCCCGCCGGCCCAGAGGAAATGCCCCTGCAACGAGGACGCCGGCTCAGAATTGAGCCGGCGTAGTTGCAGGGGTGCGACGGGTGCAGTTTGCACCCGTCGCGTATTTCAGTGTCTGCATGGCAGACACTGAAATACTTTGCGGGGCCCTCTTACGGGGGCCCCTGCCGTGCCCATGCCATTGCCCCAGGGGCCCCGCGGCACCCCCTACCGCCATCCTGTTCATGGCGGGTTTCCCGCCATGAACAGGATGGCGGTAGGGGCTGTCAGAATCCTCATGGCGGCGGAGCGCGCTCCGCCGCCATGAAGGATTCCCCCGAGCAGCGGTAAGTCGGCGGGAGCCCGCCGACTTGCCGCTTCTGACCGCGGCTGAACCGCCGCGGTCAGAATGCTCGTGGGAGCACAGCCAGCCTGTTGGCGGTGCTCCCGTGGTCGGTGGCCGTCAGAATGACCCCCTATATGTTAATCCAACCACCACCATGCACGGGCTTCGGCCATGCACACGGGAGTTGGCCGCAGGGTCAGACTGTGGCCAACTCCTATAACCACCCAACCCTGTGCTGCACACAGCCTTAGGCCGTGCGCAGCAGCGGTTTACCGCAGGGCCTGGTCTGCAGCCAGTCCATGCAGACAACACTTATAACCACCGAACCTTGCACTGCAGATGGCCTTTGACTGTTCGCAGTGGGGTTGTCTGCAGGGCCTGGCCTGGCCGCATGCCCCCTCCCTCCCCAGGCCGGGGGGGGGGTGGGAGGGATGGCAGTCCCCAAGGCCATTAATGGCTCCTTGAGGGGGGCCATGTGGCCCCCCCTCGAACCAATACTGCCCCGCGGTGGTGGTGGTCCTCGGTGCTCCAAAATGAACCACCTTCACTCCTTTATGCTAACCCCACGGAGGCGGTGGTCCTCGGGCTGTGGGGGAGCTGGCAGGCCCCCAAGCACTGAATTTTAATAATGCCCGAGGGAGGTAGCATTTCCCCCCTTCATCACATTAAGTTCAAGCTCAGGGGAGGAGGCAGTCCCTGGGGGCAATGGAGAGGCCATCGAGACACTCTCACACAAAGCATTTTTCCCCAGGGAGGTGGCAGTTCCCGGGGTTGTAGAGGGCTGTAGGGGGTTGTGTGCCCCCCCCACACCCTGCATTACAAACAGATGAGCCCCAGGAAGGTGGCTGTCCCCGGGGCTGCGGGTGGCCCTTAGCACAAATAATATTTTTTGCCCTGGGATGGTGGCTGTGCGCCCTGACCCCCCCCCCCCAACTGCCCCATGGACCGCCACCCCCCAGGGCTACAATAAAAAAGTGAAGGGGGTCCATTTTGGACCCACCACGCCCCAGGGACCTCCCGGGGCAAAGGTCGTTGGAGGGGAGCACATGGCCTCCCTTATGAAGACACAGATAGCCCTGCGGTCCGCCACTCACCATGTGCCGGGGCCCAGGGACCACCACCTCCCCGGGGCTTTAAATATGATGCGCCCCTGCAGCCCCAGAGACCACCACTTCCCCGAGGCCAATATCCAATTGAATGCAGGGGGAAGAAGCTGACAGCCCCTACCAAGCAAAAGCAAACAAAGTCTGCTTTCTGCAAGAGAGAGCTGTCAAACAGTTCTCCCTAGCAGAAAGTGGAGTTTTCATCTGTTTTCCCTGCAAGCAAATATGCCTGCGGGGAAGACAGATGAAAACATTGCTCCCACAAGCAGGAAGCTGCTATTTAAAGAAGCTCCCTGCTTAGAGGAGCAATGCCAGCTCCCACAGGAAGTGGGGAACCAGGTAGGACCGCTGGGGTCCTTCAGGCTCCCCCACGGTCCTGTCACTCTCTCTTTCTCTCCCATCCCATAATGGGATGGAAAAGAGAGATAGATATTCATTACAATGGTCTCTCCATGCAGTGACTACAGCAAGTAGTCATCAGTTGCATAATGGTTCAGGTCACAGACCCTCACACTGAAAGTTGGGGGTTCTAGTCCAGGTGTGTCTATGGTCATTTCCCTACTTTAATTTCTTTGAAACTTTAAAACTTTAGGTTCATACTATAAGGTGATCTCACTCTTTTTAAATGACAAACATTTTTTCTTTTCAATATGTCCAGAAATCTCATTCTAAGTATAACATCCATCAAACCTAAAAAAAACTCTCTTGCTCCCTCTCACTCTCTATCTCTCTCACAATCTCTCTTTTTCAATCTTTCTCCCACTCACACTCCAATTCAGAACCTTGTGCACCCACTCACACCCTCACGCACCCACTCAGACTCATGCAGACACTCATGCATTTACTCACAGACCCACTGAAACCCTCACACTCCCACTCACAGACCGACACAGACACTGACACACCCACTAAGACACCGGATGCACCCACTCTCACCCCCAGATACACCCTCTCACACCTATTCTCACACCCAGATAGACAGGTAAAGCCAAGTTCTGCCATTTGCGGCCAAAGGGCCATGCGCAGCGTGGGGTTTGGTGGTATGGGCTGTTAAATGCAGCATCTAGCTACAGGCCCTGTGGCCAACGGCAGTGGTTGGATTAACGTATGGTATTGAAAATTACTTTTCATTAGAAAAAACATAGAAATTCACTGAAAAAAAACAAAGGAGATAGGGATATTATAGTTGGGAAACTATTAAGAAACCTAGAAACTCACTTAAAAATCAAAGGTTACGGGGACGTTATAGTTAGGCTCACATTTTAAACATACTAAACCATAGAAATTCACCTGTTACCAGTTAGAGTTATCTCAAGTAACTATAACTTGTGCCCTCGCCATGCACTGCTAATTACCGCAGAAATTACGGCACTCATGACATCTTTGATAACAGCACTAATAATATCAATGTAATATTTGCAGTAAGATTTTTGAGGGAAAAACTGTGCATGGCGGGGGAACATCAATAATGCCCCAATGACAAAAACTTTGTTGTATTAGGACTAGTCAGTAAAATCACCTGGTCAGGAAAAATATCTGGGGTGTTCACGGACCAATTAAAAAACAATTTGTCTTAGGTATACCTTTGTTTTGGCGATTTGTGGTTCGCCGCCAAAAAGGTTAACTTAAGTATATTGTTAATCAACTCAATGGTGGCGATTTTATCGCCAACATAAAGGTAAACTACTGAGCAGACCAGCGGGCTCACGAACCTGCGACCAGACGTCTGAACACAGGCCCATGAAAAGAATGAATTAGTCCACCGAACTAACTAAAACACTCTATGCACCTGTGGGTTAAAGAGTCTGAGAGCGAACCTCATATAAAATGTGCTTACTTCTCACACCTCCGCCACAGAGTTGAATTCCTAATCAGGACGGGGTTCCAAATTCTGCTGAGCCGACCATGTGCAGAATATATAATGCACGTACTCAATTAAACCTGGTGTCGCAGAGAATGTTCACATTAGTTCCTATGAAATATTCATGAGCACTTCTGGTGAGGGTGGCCAGGGTGCTAGGCCCACACCTGAGGCTCGCGCATCACTCCCCGGGCCTCGCAGGTGACGGATGGACAGGCGCCAGACCGGAGAGGGGAAACTAAGAGGTAGGCACCCTCCGATTTCTTCAACTTAATCCGCAGTCTTGTATCAGAGCACCTCAGAAACCTAAAGGCACCCTCGCAGCACAGAGAAATATGTGCGTGTGGGTATAGCGTCCATGTTTAAAAAATATCAATGAACAATGTGCTTCCTTAAAGTGAGGCGCACATTATTAATAGTGCGAAAAAGTTGATTTTTGTAGCTTGCTCTGTGCAGCAGCCAAACAAAAAAAGTCGGGTGTAATGCCATTCTGTTGTGCTAACCGAATAGGATTCCGACATTAAAACGGGACACCTCAGACAGATGTATTCATTGCACACACTATTTTCTGCTGCTGGGGTATATATACGTCCAACACGTTGAGATGTTGAAGAGTTTGAAAGTACAAGTGAAGTGTTTGAAAGTACATGTGAAGTGCAATGTTGCCAGCGCTTGTGCTGCTGTAGTCGAAGGCGCGTGCTAAATCGGACGTTTCAATACTACCGTGCTTTTCATTCTGAGATAATGTGTTCAGGGTTTGTGATCCTGAGCAGGCACGGGCTGGCGGAAGACACGGCAGAGAGATCTGCTGAGATAGGTTCAGTTAATATCATTCCATATCTGATTGTCATTGTGAGTTGTCAGGAAGCGGCCACAGCATGTAGCCTGCAGTGGTGGACTACATTAAAGTTCTCCAGTGGCCAGTGACATGTGGTAGATCTCTTCAATGATTCCATGCCTGGTCAGTTGCTGATGGGTTGTTGCCCTGGACCGGCACTGTACTGTGAGTATAAAACAAACATCACGCAAGTGTGGCCTCAGTTTGTCCTAGCTCGCTGTCTAGATGGCATACATACTAACTAGAGTCTATAAGCGTCAGTGTAGAGCCAAGCCTGGGGGGGCCCCGTTCACTAACCTCTGAGTACTGACCGTTCCCGGGGAGACAATGTTTGTTATTTACCACTAATGGTCACATGCTGCTCCATTTCTAAAACTTAACTATAAGTGCTGCTGAAAATATGGCCAATGACAAAAATCAGCTACTTCTTGTAAACAGGTGCGGGGGGGGGGAGGGGGGGGGGTCTTCATTTGAGGAAACTGGTTTATCTTTTCTTTAGAATGAAACTCAAATTGTTAAATATGAAATGAAAATGTCTCTCAACCCCATACTTGTAGATTTCCGTAATGTGTAATCTGTAGACGTGCAGTTAGCACTCCCAGGCATATGTTAGCACAAGTTTAAGAATCCGATTTCCCTTGCATCTGCCTAGAAGTATTAGTCGTGGGGCTATTGGTGGTCTTGCAAGAGGCAGTTTCTAAGGACTCGGTTCACGGATATTTAGCAGGAAGCAAGAGTTACCAATTGCGAAAAAAAGCTTTGCGTTTGACCAGGAGTTTCGCGAGGGTACTCGTACCTAGTTTACGTATTAATGACAAACATATCCAAGCGAAACATGCGAGCTAACTGGAAGGAATGAGAAGTCCAACTGGTGTAAACAAGAAGAAAATGGCATGTCAGAGGAGAGGTCAAAGATCTGCCATGATGCGGTGGAAGGATAAAGTTACACTGATGGGTACTCCTGTTACTTTCGTCCATGGGCTCTGTGGTTATCTCAGACACGTAGTTTCAGGACCCGAACCTACGTCTATAGCTGCCTAAACGCAGAGGTACGTACACCCGTACCACATATGTATACGTACATCTTATGCAGCCCACGCCGTCCCTATGTGTATGCACGTCCTCAGCACTTCCTTTCAGTCTGTAAAACGAGCTCATCTTTTCTGATCGATGACAGAGGTTGGCAGAAAGGCGATTATAATAACAAGCCTAAGACTAACTGGATCACTACTTCTGTATCCTACTCTTACAACCTGGCTGGTTCCCATTTGGATCCCTGGGGAGATTAGGCAGTCATTATTAATGCGGAAAAAGATGAATAAGAAGGAAGCATTAGGTAACCCGGGAAAGATGTTTCCAAAAAGCTCCAGAATAAACCTGGGTTTGCTCCAAGAGGATACCTCAACAATGAAATATCAGCAGAATACACGAAGTAGCCCAAGGGCAGGTATCAGCTATCAAAGAAGGCAGACGCACAAACGTGTAAAGTTGCAGGGTGGCATCAGCATGAAAGGATTGTGCATCAGCTTGGCAAGAACCAAAGTATGACCACTTAAGGCTTTGAAAACAAATACATTAGGGCCGACAGATATCTTTTGACATCGTTACCAAGTAAGACAATTCCCTGTGCCACATTTGGTGGGTTCCTGTCGTCATTGTGCCTTTTGGGCATTCATCTTCATTTCTGTCTTAACCAGGTGTTGTCAAAAACATACAGCATCATTGATTGAACATGCAGGCCACATCGCGTTCTTCTCTAATGTGCAGTCAGCCATTTACTTTTAAATTGGAGTCTTGAGGGGGAAGTTCATGGAAGCAGCCGGAACCTCGAGGACCTATCAGGAGAGATCTGGATGATGCAACATCTAAAGTATCAAACAGCTAACTTGAGTGGTGGCAGCACTCTCTCCAAATGTACAGGAGATCTCTTCGTGCCTTGAGGAAGGCAACAGTCTCCTGGAAATAGGTGAGTTAGATCGAATACCAAACCAGGAAAGGCCAGACCAACGTCACAGGCTCACTCACACGTCAGGTTTGCTCTGATCTTTTGCCCAGTTTAACAACAGCCATTAGCTCGGGGACAGGGCTTTATGCTCATTGAATAGGTAAACTTCAAACACTTGCGTTAAGAGGTAGTGCAGGCCTCTCTGGGAGATCGACGCCAGGCCTTGAAGACTGGTGGGAAGGGGTGATAACTTCTGGAAGACCTCCCACTCAAGCAATAAGAAGAGACTTTTGTTTTGGCTGTATGCTTCGGCATTACTTACTGAGATTAAACAGGTAATAAAGGCCTGGGCAGTGGACGCCCATTTATTTCCTGATGTAAAATAGGACAATAGTGTTGTCGTTGTGGACCGTCACAACCCTGGATCTCAGAATGGCTAAGAAAGCGTGATTTTCTTTAAACTCCAACATGTTCATATGGAGGGACATCAATATTTTGGTTCACAAGCCACGAAGGAGAGTTTTGCATAATGTGCTTCCGTCAGCTCCACTATGAAGAGTTAGGCGTCAATGTAAGTACTGAATGGGTCAGATGGAAACGGCACTCCATCAGGATATTGAGAGCATAACCACAACATACCTTGATGGGAACCAAGGATGTATTAGCAAGTACGTGTTTGAACTAGTCTTTGCACAGCTGGCTCCAACCCCTTTCAGATGTAATTACAGTAAAATCATTCTACGGCTTGGCATGGGAGGGAGGGACTTATGTGCAGAACTCCCAGTAGTCTCCGGAGCCACCAGACAACCATTCTTGTAATTCAAGAAATGAAGCACCACTTGGGTGATGGTGATGGCAGTTTCCAACTCAAGAGGAGGGAAGACCTTGCCATCCCAAATCAGTGCTATCAATAGAATACACTGACAACTCAATACTGTGTAATAATTCACATTCAGCTTAAGCTGAAAGGCTGGCACTGGGACTAAACTCTTTGTAAAACCCAAGGGGGCGACAGCAAGATCAAGTAGTACTTCGAGTATAGCTATTTTTGTCCCCCACAATGTATTTAAAAACGCTTCCTGTACTTCTTCAGAACAGGCATGGTGGACTGGACATCCTTGGCATGGTTTTTCCCCAACTTTTTTCCTTACAGCCTCCTGTTTTGCTGAATTCCTTTCTGCTGGCTTCAGGACTCAGCACACTTTCCAATGCTAACCAGTGCTAAAGTGCTTGTGTTATTCCCCTAAACATGGGAAAATTGGCTTACACACAAATGGCATATTTAATGTACACATAAGTACCTAGTAAAGTGGTACTACCTGTACCCAGAGCCTGTAAATTAAATGCTACTTGCCCTGCAGCACTGATTGTGCCACCCACTTAATTAGCCCTTTTAACATGTCTCACACATGCCACTGCAGCCTATGTGTGCAGTTTTAAGCAGTCATTTTGACCTGGCAAAGTAAACCTTTGCAAGGCTCTAACCTTCCTTTTAAGTACATTTAAGTCACCCCAAGAGTAGATCTTGAACAGCCCAGAGAGCACGGTGCAGTGTATTTATTAAGTGGGGCATGTACTTTTAAGTTTTATATGTCCAGGTACTGCAAACCCCCTAAATTTCGTTTTTCACTCCTGCAAGGCATACCTCTCCCAAAGGCTAACATTTGGTTACCTTCTTATATTTAATAAGCAATACTTTCAATTAGGAGCAGAGGATATGCTGAGTTTGGTGTCTAAAGAAGTGTCAATGAAAACCCCCTTTAATGGTGAAGTTATATTTTCGATCAAAATTCTGAAAGCGCAACTTTTAGAAAGTTGGCATTTTCTTATCCTAACCATTTTATGCCTATAGCCTGTTCCTGGGTCACATGAGTTGGTGTAACTGGCAGTTGGTCTTTATGCATTGCTCCCAGACAGTGAGGAGGGAGATGCATAACATGTGAGTGGGATGGAAACCTTCAAAACCACCTCCACTTGAAAATGGGCACCAGGTATAAATATTGGAGCCTTAAACACAGCTTGTCAGTACAGCTCTTGACCTGCTGAAGACTCAGAAGGAGTCTGCTCTGCTGCCTGAGTAAAGCACTGGACCTGCATCTTGAACACAAAACAGAGTGACTAATTAGCTGACCTCCTTACCAAAGCCTCAGGGACAAAAGGATCCAACCATCTTGAACCCAGCAGCTGCACTATGTCTGCTGGGAGTCCTACCATCCCAAGTGGTGCCTCCCCAGTACTTGACCCTTGGAAGTGGGCTTGAAGGTGCTCCGCCAGCCCAGCTGTTGTTCTAGCAGAACCAATGCAGTACAACGCATCGCCTCCCGAAACTCTGCATTGGACTGACACATACGCATCACCACAAAGAAACTCTACATTGGAACCCCTTCATGGCACACGTCCGGTGCAGGACTTCACATCATAGCCAGCAGACTCATCGTAACAGCTGGTGCATGATGCATTTATGACACAGGCCTTTGTATCGCTATCATCAACAGCATCCTTGATGACAACGCAGCACCTCGTATCGCAGTCTTGCGGCTTCCCAGAACAATTGCTGCACGATGCAGCTCCACAACCAGACCTTGCATCGCCTCAGCTGCACAGCGCATCCTCAATGAGGACCTCGCAACGCTCCACAACCAGGATTTAAGGTACTTTGTTCTGTGGGCCTAACCGGGTCCCTGTAGCTGCCCCGCGCCCCATCGCGTCCAACTTATACTTCTGACTTTGTCCCGGTCCTGGCGACCAGAAATCCACAGTTGGAGCTTTGTGCCTTTTGGTGCTATATTGACTTAAATCTTTAAAATGGCATTTCACCAGTTCTACTGATTACATTTTTGTTGTTTTGTTCCCAAAATATTTAGTACATTTTATTCTATTTTTCTACCTTGGTGTGGGAATTCTTTTGTGCTGTGTTCTCACTTTATTACTGAGCACCGGTTAATTTGGGGTTTGCTTGCGACTTCAAACCGACAAGAACTGTGGTTGTTGCTTGAGTATGGTTTCACACCTCCCAACCAAAAACCCAATTTCTTACATTAGTGTCAGCCGATAGGGATTAGGGCTTGTATTTGTGCAACGCCATACAGTGATTTTGTGTTACACTAAAAATCCCAGATAAATAATTTGATTCTAATGCAAGTTTTTATATATTTTTTATTTTTACAAATTCTCCTTGATTGGCCTATTTACTTTTTTCAAATTACCTGTCATTCTTCTTGACTGTTGTACATGACATCATATCGGCAAAGATGGAGTTTGAGCTTGCCAACATGGATGTCTACACTGTGGCTGAGCTCAAGGAGTTCTGCAAGGGGAGGAGGACTGTCAACCAAAAGCAACACTAGAAATCTGGAGCTCCTAACAGCGCGGAAGTCCACCAGTCACTGGTTACAGCAAGAGAAGGAGATGAAGTGGAAAGGCAAGGAGAGGATCTAAGTGCCAGTTCTGAGATGCAGCATTCAGCTGAGGGGGATGATTTGTCTCTTGAGCTAGAGCTCCATGCAAGAGCAGAGAGCAGTGTGTCTTCTCAAGGCCTGTTCTCAGATGAGCTGGTGGACAGGAAGGCAGTGGAGGGAGTTTAGCCTAGAGATGGTCAAAACCAAGATGGAGGAAAGGAAGTTGGCCTTCAATGGAGCCTCAGAGAGCTGGCCCTAAAGGCCAGGCAAGTGGAGTCAACATGTAATGGTGGCAGCATACCTGCAGTGTCTTCTGGAGAAAACAGTGTTCTCATTCCCAAGGATCTGGTGCTTAACTTTGTAGTGAGGGATGACATTGATGAAACCTATGAAGTTCCTCTGGAGACGAAGAGGGTCCCTGATGAGCATTGGGAAGTTAGTCCCTGGAGGCATATACCTACTGAAGGACTTGCTACTGACCCTGGGAAAGGTTGGCAAGATGTGCTACACCCCCATGAAGGACACAGGCAGAAACCTAGGGAGAGCCAGAAGATGGCCCATCAGTCCTTAATGGATTGTGTGGATTCCTTTTGTAAGGCAATGGACGGTTGGGTGAAGAGCAGTAAAATGAAATAAACCTTGGGGGTGCTGAGAGGGCCAAGATGGTGGCTGTCTCTCCGTAAGCTCCTGGCTCAACAGATCGAGCATTTGCCATAATCTGGCTGCTGGCAGGCAATCTGGCCCCTGAAATGTCCTAGGATAGGGCATGCACCTCAAGGAACCGTGAGGAACTGGCCAATGCATGAGCGTGCCCCCATGGACAAACGCAAATCTCAGGACTGGCTCACAGAGCTGGCAGACGCATCTTCAGAGGTTTGGGCAGCAGGGCCAATATGAAGAAGAGTAAGGATGCCAGGTGAGCAATATTTTTCCTTTGTCCTTGTTGCAGAGGCCAGAGGCAGCTACTGCTCAGAACTGGGAGGCCAGCGTGAGTGAGGCCGGGCTTCCGAAACGACCAGGTGGGCCTTGCAGGCTGGAGGCAAGTGGTGGTGAAACGCTTCTGCCGAACTGGATGAGGTGAGTTGGGGGAACGACTAAGACGGGCAAGTACAGTGGAGGTGCTCAGTGAGGGCACTCCAAGAGGAGGAGACTCCCCCCCCAACCGTGAGTGCAGTCTGAATGGACAGCCTCCAGAGATATACAGTGGTTGGGGGGGGAACCCTGCTTCATGTTCCAGGACAACCAAGCCTGCAATAGCTTTGGTCAGTATTCAGTATCTTAGTTGACTGTTGGGGTAATGGACCGAGACTAAGCATACTGTGACAGCCACCTGCCTGCTGTTTGATCCCTGCAGGACCTTGATCAGCTTGCTGCCCGCAGACAGGGTCATTTATCCACCTCAAGAGAGACTTGCCACACAAGTCTGAGTGGACAGTGTTTTGTGTGTTGAAGGGGCCATAGCGCTGCTTGAGGTCAGAGCAGCCGCTTACACAGATATTCACCAATGGGAAGGGAGGCCTTCTTCACAGGCTCAAACAAAAAATCTATAAATACACGCCCCCCCCCCCCACAGACTAGTGCAATGGATGGAGATGGGGAGAAGTTAACCCCATGCTCTGGGACCCCGGATGCAATAGACATCTTACAGGCGATACAGATATCGCAGACCACCAGTGAGACTAAGATATGGGAGGCAGGAATGGATGTGGCAGTCCTGAGACAAGACTTGTGGAACACGGTAGACAGATTATCTGGGGCAGAAGGGCGCATATCTGATCTGGAGGACTCAGTGATGACGTTGAAGTCAAAAGTGGTCCTCCTGAGCTACGCCTCCTGTATCCCATAGGAGTGAACGGAGGATTCTGAAAATCAAATATATAGGAATAATTTAGGTTACATTGAATTTCTTGAAGGTATAGAGGGGATGCTCCAGAAGAGTTTCTGGAATCATGAATTCTCCCAGGAAAGCCGAAAAAAAGCTCTCTACTTGTTTTATGCTGGGACGTGTGCATCACTCCCTGGCTTCAAATCCCCCTCCAGTCATATTTCTTTGACACATCAGAGGCAGCGTGGACATGGGTGACATTACAAATATACCGGTTGATACTCAGCAGCTCCGTGCTATGATTTGAACACGGCCTGCATTCAATGAATTTTCTATGTGGTAGAAATACCTGCACATCACCTCTTCATACCTTATGACATTTAATATGGATATAACGAGATACTCACTACAATACAAGGATTGATTTTTCCAGTTATGTTGACATTCGAGTAAGCCCTGAGGAAGTCTTTAAGACTATTATCTTACTGGACGAAACACGTGTTGGCGTTTGGCTTTTGATGATTCATGAAATTCTGATTCAATGAACATTTTTGTTTTCTACAATGATCTGCTCTTCTGAAAGAATAAATTGAGTTATATTTACTCAGGAGTTCCTGTACATCAGCAAAATTTATCAAAATACTTTGGTACCAGATATGTAATTTGGACCAGGAAGCACTTACCTAAACACTGAGTATCAATACACGAGTGCCATGACAATTTGTTCTTACTGACTAAACAAAGACCACTGCGAAGTAAACCTTTGCTCAGATTGGGGGGGCACAGACAAGGTGAGTTATCTGGTGTGAGCCTGCGGAGGCGCAACAGGGAGTGAGGTGAGCCAGAAAACGTAGTGGGTCCATGACGACTTTTGGACTCTTTGGGTAAAGAGGAGGAGCGGAACAAGGTGCAGCCGGGGCCAGCTTGTTCTGATCCCACCGTGTCTGGTGAAAGTTGAGTGTACCAGCAACCATTGTCGGTCTCCTAGAATAGGGACTTGAGACCTGGCATCAGACTGGGGTTTCTGCGATGTCCCGGCTGGGGAAGAACACTGTCCACCTCCCCTCACCCCCTCTGTTTGTCAATGACTTTCAAAGATGTACTGCTGCTAGCAACAGATCTTAGTAATGGGTTGCTCAAGAGGGGAGGGTGGGGGGGTTGTTGGTGGATATACTATTTGACACAACTGAAATATTTGTTGGGAACAATTCATGTTAAGGGTGACTGATGCCTCAAGGGTGGAGGTATGGCAAGGGGGTAGTTAGAGGGAGTTTGATGGTGAAGTTCTGGACCAGTTGGTTGGAGTTTGCATGACAACACAAGCGCAGGCAGTTGCTCAATCTAGACCCAGTCAGGTGAGAGCTGGCACGACCTGTCGCTTGTGGTGGGTTGGCCAGGCTGGGAGCATACGAGGGGTCCATGCAGAGAAATTCGGTCCATCAGCATGGTGAAGATACCTAATTAATGGCATGGCTTAAGATCATGACATGGAATGTTAATGGCCTACTGGGTCGCATTAAGGGTGGGGCTGTCGTCGGCCTGGTGAAACAGCACTTCCTTATGCTACAGAAGAGCCACCTACAGGGTACTTACTGACTAATTTTAGCCTGGTATGGCTATGAGAGGGTGTTCCATGCGGGGTTTGTCTGGGGCTCCAGATGGGTGGCTACCCTGCTGCATAAACAGATTCCCATGGCAGTGACATGTACAGCCTTGGATCCACAGGGAAGATATGTGTGGGCTGAAGGGGTGCCTGCAGGACAGACCCGTAGCTTGCTGAGTGTTAATGTTTCCTCAAAGATAGTGACCGAGACACTAGGGCTGCTTAAAGACATAGTGATTGGCCTTTCCCATGGCTCGGAGGAGATTTTAACATGGTTATCCTTTCCCAGGAGGACTCTTCGAGGAATCCCCCCCTCAGACATGGGAGTGGGGCACGCAGATGGCTTCATGGGCATCAAGTATGGGGCTCTGATATGCTTGGTGCAAGAGGCACCCATAAGAGACTGCCTACACGCACATCTCCTCCAGCCATAAAACCAGGTCACACATAGATCTCATAATCCTGCCCACTGCCACTATGTGCACCATGATGGGAGCTTTTTTTTTTTTTTTTTACTTTGGGGATCTCAGACCACTCACCTGTAGTACTACTAGTGGGTGGCCTGGACCTTGTCCCTAGGCCTATATGGGGCCTAGGGGCGTGCTGTGGCATCTTACAAATGAAGAGGTGGTCCAGCATTTGTCTATGAAGTTAGATTGTTTTCTAGAGGGGAGCAAGGGTTCAGTGCAACCTCCTGTCACCTTATGGGGGGCCTTCAAAGCTTACATGAGAGGGGTGGCAAGATCTCATTTCGGGGCATTAGACTGAGCAGCAGATTATGGACTTAGATGCACTATGCACTATGATGGAACGAATGAGCACTAAAAATGAAAGGGAAGTGCACCAACTAGCACTTGACAGGTTGGCACTGCCACAGCCCTCTGCAGCATGCTCAGCAATGATGGATGGCCATGCAGAGTAGGATCTATGAGTGGGGGGATGAGTCCAGCAAGCTACGGAGGGGCCAGTAGAGGGAGTGGTTCTAGGGGTACTGGATCAGGAGGGCCATAAAATGGAGGGAGCCCGAGAGACTGCTATGGCATTTGCAGGCTACTATGGTTCCCTCTGGACGAAATGGAAACAACCAGCTAGAGAGATTGAGTCTCCCTTGACTACAGACCTAATTCTACCAGTGCTGTTTGGGACTGTGAAGGAGGAACTCGATCAACCCTTTACAGTGAAGGAGCTCAATCTTGTGCTCTCTGATCTGCTCACGGGCAAGAAATCGGGTCCAGAGGGGTTGCCAAATAAATACTATTTGAAGTTTAGACACCCACTCTACCACTTCATATAAAGGTGTTCAATGAGGCCTTGAAATGGGTCCGCCTGCCAAAGGGTGGATCTAGCCACTACAGTATAATTTCCTAAGGTGGGGGGGGGGGAGACCTAAGCGCTGTATCTTGCATCGCCATATCTTCCTTATTAACACCAAAGTCAAACTCTATGCAAAAATGTTAGCCAACAGGCTCCTCCTGGTCCTCCCCTTGTTAATACAAAAACCTCAGTGTGGTTTTATACCCAGTCGCAGTATTGTATCTGTAGGGTCAAGGCAGCTGTGGTGTATAATCATAGGCTAAAGAGTAAAAATGCATTCTTGTTGCATGATTTTGACAATGCATTTAATACACTGGATTGGAACTTCTTGTGGGGTGGGCTACATCAAATGGGATTTGGGGACAGGTTTATATGATATATATGAGTCCTATAGACGACACCTAGGACCCAAGTAAAGGTCAATGGCGCACTGTCTGACCCATTCCTCATAGGAAGAGGCACCTGGCTATTTTTCCTGCTAAAGATTGAGCCGTTTGCATCTTGGGTGAGCTGTGACGCCCAACTGCAGGGGTTGTTTAGGGGAGACGGGTTGGAAGACAGTATAGCATTATATGTGGATGATGTGTTGTTGTTTGTGGCTCATTCGGAATCCATGGGCCCGCGTCTCCTTCAATTGCTCAATCTCTATGGTCAGGCCTCCAGTCTGGTTATGAACTGGACAAAGTCCCTCTTGGTGCCCATTAAAGGTGACATGGACATCGCTCATTGGCAGCTCCAAATTCCCATTTGGCGACTGAGTTTTCAGTATTTAGGCATATACATAACCTTATTACCCACCCACAGTCAAAGATCATTTTTTGATTTGTTTCTTTTTGCTACAAATGTCCCTGCTTGACATTTTACTAATGTAACCCTATACAACATGTCTCTGGTTGGGTCCACGAGTGGAGCTGGAGAGTTTGACCTAGGCAAGCTGGAGGCATACACTGTCAGCCAGCTGAAAGGGTTCTGCAAACGGATGGGAGTACCTACCCGGGGAGCCTTCAAGAAGGAAGAGTGTGAAAAGGCACTGAGGGCCTGGGCAGAAGCCCGATCACAAGAGCATGTTGAGCTGGGAGAGCAAGTGGATGGCTCTCCCGAGGATTTGCCAACAGTAGTGGCGGGTGACACCACAGAATTTGTGAATATGAAGGCAATTTTAATTGCCAAATTTGGACTGACCCCTGAAAAGTATCGCCAAATATTCAGGGACAGTAGCAAGTTCCCCAGCCAAACCTGGGTAGACTTTACATATTTTTCCAGTAAGAAACTGAATGGCTAGCGTACATTAAATGATTACATGGGTTTGAACAATTTGATCCTTAGAGAGCATCAGCATTTGTTTTAGAGAGCTGCACCAGAACCTAGTTGAAAGTAAGCTGACTGTTCCCAGGAAGCTTGCTGAGGGGCTGGACCTCTGGGCTAGCACCAGTGTGTCCAAAAAGGGGTGTGGGAGGGGATGAACACCCACAAAGGTAGTCAGGATCCTCAACAGAAGAAAGAGGGGGGAGAAAAACTTAAAAATAAGGAGTTCTCAAAAGGCCCTCAAAATATTTCTCATGGGAATAGTGGTAACCAGTCCCAATCTGACTCTAAAAAGAAAAAGTTCTTTGACCATAAGACAGGAAGGTTTCTACACCAATGCATAGAGTGCTCCAAGTATGGTCACTCTAAGGGCGACTGCAGATGTCCAAAGAGGGCAGAGCCCCCCACTGGAGGGAAGACACCTGAGTTGGCTAGTGTAGCCCTCGGGGAGGAGGTAGTAACAGTTTGTTTTGGGGGAACAGACAGAGGTAACCCTACTGTCCCTGGGGGATGCAGAAATTGTGCCAAAAGCCCACATGCCTGCCAATACTTTCAAGTATAGGCAGTGGGTCACCATTAATGGGCAACAGGTGGAGGCTTTGCGTGGCACAGGAGCCAGCATGACCACTGTCAAGGGTCAGCTGGTGTCAGCAGAGCAGGTCCTACCAAACACATTCCATCAAGTCATAGTCGCTGACAATCATGAGAGCCACCTACCTGTAGCTCTCGTTCCCTTTCGTGGGGGGAGGCGTGTCTCTGGTACTCTGAAAGTAGCTGCGAGTCCTGCCATTCATGTAGATTGCCTGTTAGGCAATGACCTTGAGCACACTACCTGGAGAGAGGTAGAGCTAAGGTCTCAATTGGAGATGTTGGGATTGCCTGAGTGGGTCTGCATGACCACAAGGTCCATGGCTGCCCAGGAGAGGAGTTAATGGTGCTTGGAGCCTTGAAGAATGGCCCAGAAAGCTGCCAAGGAGGGGAGTAAGGGCCGTGGGTTCCCACAGTGGTTGACAGGGTCCCTGAGGATGAGGATCCTGAGCCAAATGGGGAGGACATTGCTGCCCTGGATGACCTACCTGAGCTTGCTGGATGGCAAGTTGAGGTTGGGCCAACCTGAGGAATTCTGCCAAGCACAGAAAGAGTGTCCTACTCTTGTGGGTTTGAAGCAACAGGCCTCAGCCCAAGCAGCAGGTGAAGCCTCTGGGGATCACCTTATCTATTAGGAGAATGATCTCCTTTACAGGGAGCCTGAAGTTGCGGAGGCTGGGGCAGCACGTGTGTTGGTGGTCCCCCAGTGTTACTGGGCCTTCCTACGAAGCCTGTCTCACAATATACCCCTGGCAGGACATCTAGGGCAAGACAAGACATTTGCCAGGATTGTCACTCACTTTTACTGGCCCGAATGATGACAGCCTCAGATGAATTATGTAGGTCCTGTCCCTCCTGGCAGGCCAGTGGAAAGACAGGGAAAAGGCTCAAGGCCCCCCTGACCCCCCTCCCCGTCATCGGCACCCCCTTTGAAAGGGTGGGTATCAACTTAATTGGTTCCTTGGACCCAAAATCTGCCCTTGGAAACAGGTTTATCCTGGTTTTGGTGGACCATGCCACCCGCGACCCAGAGACAATCACTCTGAGGACGGTGACTGCACCGGTTGGACCAGAACTCTGATGGGGATCTTTACCCGTGTTGGATTGCCAAAGGAGATTGTATCTGACAGAAGCACAAACTTCATGCCTGCATACATGAAGTCCATGTGAGATGAGTGTGGGGTGACCTACAAGTTTACCACACCCTATCATCCTCAATCCAATGGTCTTGTGGAAAGATTTAACAAGACCTTGAAGGGCATGATCACAGGCCTCTCTGAGGCCAGGAGGCATAAGTGGGACATCCTCTTGCCAGGCCTTCTCTTTGCTTATAGAGAGTTACCCCAGAAGGGGGTTGGATTCAGTCCCTTTGAACTTCTCTATTGGCACCCTGTCAGGGGGCCCCTAAGCATTGTGAAGGAGGGGTGGGAGAAAGCTCCCAAGGCACCCCCTCAGGATGTGGTCAGCTACATGCTGGCCCTCTGCAATCAGATGCACAGCTTCTGGAAGAAGGCCAAGAGCAACCTCAAGGCCAGTCAAGAGGTTATGAAATGCTGGTAAGACCAGAGGACCACCCTGGTGTAGTTTCAGCCTGGAGATTAAGTTTGGGTGATGGAGCAAATAGAGCCTAGGGCTCTCCAGGACCGCTGGACTGGCCCATATGAGATAATGGAGCATAAAAGGGAGGCCACTTACTTAGTGGACTTCTAGGGCCATATGTATGAAAACATGAGCTTGCGAATCGCAAATAGCGATTTTTAAGAAATCGCTATTTCCGAGTCGCAATTGGCCATATAACAAAATTGCGAATGGGAATTAGCGATTTCTTAAAAATCACTATTTGCGGTTTGCGAGGCCCATTTACCGAATCGCAATTTGCATTCTCGCAATTTGCGATTTTTTTGCGATTCGGTAAAAAATCGCAAATTGCGAGAAAGTTCGAGAATGCACACCTGGAGGAGCCTGATGACATCACCAGCAGGAAATGAGTCATCCCAGGCAGTTTCAGGTGCCACACCCAAACCAGCATCCTGAGAGAGAGCAGCCCAGCCACACAGAGCAGCAGTCCGCAGGAACAGAAACACCTGAGCCAGGATGGAGACCCCAGGACCATCACAGGAGAAGCAAGAAAGGAAGCGCAAGCTTAAATTTAGTGAACAGGAGCTTGAGGTCCTGACTGAAGAGGTGGTGAGGAGCCATGACCGCCTGTTCGGGAAATCTTCACTCCAGGTTCCTGAGAGCGAAAAAAGAAGATTATGGCTGGACAGTCAATCTAAAATCTGCGCCATTGGAGTGGCACAGCGCTCCATAGAGGAAATAAAAAAAAGGTGGTACGACCTGCGCTCCCGTGCAAAGAAGAGGGTGGCAAGGAGACTTGCGGAGGCCAGGGGTACAACCGACCGAAGCACTATCCACACCACTGGAGGACCTGGTGGAATCCACACTCCTCCCTGAAGCTGTGACTGGGGTCACAGTCATCGACACCTCCGGCACACCGAGTACCAGCCAAGGTAAGTGCAATGTTGTTTGTGAACCCGATATGTGTATGCACAAAAGCCCCTTAGGAATTAGCATGTAATGTGAAGCAGTGTGTGAAGTAGTCCAGTCCACATCTTAGAAGCAGCACAACAATGCATTATGGGAGTGGCAGTCCACAAACTAGTACAGACAGTAGCATAACAATGTAATGAAGTGTAGTGACACCCAAGGTAACACAACACACACAACACCGTGTAGAGCAGTACCTGTACCTTTATTGCCATTTTCTGACAGATAATGTAACATACAGAACTGGCATGCTGCATATTGTTGTTGCAAGTGGGCCAGGCCCAGCAGCCACACACAGTCCATGTGTAGGAGAGACGGACACCCATCAGCCCTCGGACACCAACACCAGTGGGTCCCTCCACATATCCACTGTCCGCCGCAGGCCCAGGGCACTACCACTGCCAGAGTTCAGCAGCGACTCGGATGAGCACTTGGAAGGGCCAAGCACACCGTCTGTACTAGACAGGCACAGCCAGATTCTGGAGGGCAGGGGTCAGCCAGCACCACGCAGGATTGCAACAGAGTCCCAGCAGCAACATCATGAGGCAGGTGAGGGTCTGTCCTTATTCGGGGGCCTTGAGGCTGCTATGTTGCAGCAGTAGCACCTGCAAAACAAGCGGATCCTCAGTTTAGGACGGAACCTGCGAGTGCACAACCGACACATGATGGGCCTGCATCGGCAACTGGATGCACTAAATAGCAATATTTCACAGCTGGGTGAGGGACAGGTGCAGGCTTCAGAGGACACCAGGGACCTAACTAGTGCTGTCCGTGATCTCTGCCAGGAGCTGAGCCATGAAAGGGTTAGCCGGCGCAGACAGGAACACAGATTCCGGACAATGTTTGGCAGCTACTGCAGGTACTCCAACAGGATGGCGAATTCCACTGCAGTAATTGCCCGTCGCGCAGTGGCGGCACAAGTGGAGGCTGCACATAGCAGCAGGGACGTTGTCCAGGGACTAGTTCACATCACAAATGTGATAGAACATGTAATGGGACAGAGATCTGCCACTCCCAGTGAGGTAGCCTTGGGGGACACTGAGGACAGTTCAAGCCTCAGTAGTGTTGCCGTACCAGCGGCAGACACCAGACGGCGCAGTGCCAGGCGCAGCACTGCCACTGAAGGTGACAATCAAGGTGCCAGTGACTTAACTGGGCACCCGAGTGGTGTACGTGGGAGGAGAAAGTGACTCTTGCCACCATTACACTGCTGTTGCCACTATGAGGGAATAGTGCGTGACTCTGTTCATTAGTTAATTTGCGTTTCTAACATCACCTGTTTCTTTTATTTATCAATCATTCATTACCTGACGTAAGGTAATAAATTTATATCACTACAGGTACAGTTGACAGTGGATTTATGTCATTCATACTCATGTCTGAAATGGTTGGGTGTGATGTCAGCACGCCTTTGCCTTCCCTCTGCTGCACTGGTCCTGCCTGCTGGCTGTAGAGGTGGTATGGGATCGTCATCCTCATCTGATTCAGTGTCACTGATTTCTATAGGTATGCCCCTGGTTGTAGCTATATTGTGCAAGATTGCACAAGTAGCCACTATTCTACATGTCGTCTCTGGACTGTACTTTAGTGCCCCTCCACTTTTGTGGAGGCAACGGAAGCGACTCTTCAGCAGTCCAAATGTGCGCTCCACCACGTTGCGGGTTGCCCTGTGTGCTGCATTGTATCTCCGTTCTGCTGGTGTTGTGGGATTGAGGTAGGGCGTCATCATGTAGGTGCACACTGCGTAGGCACTGTCTCCTGGAAGGGACAGAAGGTGTGATGAGTAACTGAGCCATCTGACATGGGTTCGCCATCTATGCACCAGTGTACAGAGTGGCATTACCTAGGAGATATCCTTCACCAAACTACCCAGCTAGCAGTCTTGTGTGAATGTCGCTGTGGCAAAAGATGTACGAATCATGTGTGCTCCCTGAGTACCTGGCCACGAGATCAGTTATGATATACGAGGCATTGCATATCACCTGAATATTCATGGAATGTTGGTATTTACGGTTTCGGTACACATACTCTGTGGCTGATGGTGGACAGATTGCCACATGTGTGCCATCTATGGCACCTAGGACGTGGGGGAACTGTGCTATCTGGTAAAACTCTATTTTTGTCTGCTGTATTTCCTGTGGGGTGTGGGGGAATCTTATGTACTGTTGGAGTTTGCTCAGCATGGCGTTGATAAATGCATTGAAAAATCTGGAGAGGGTACTCTGTGAAACCCCTCCAGCTGCTGCTATGACCCCTTGATAGCTCCCTGAGGCAAGTAGGTGTAGGGAGCATAATACCTGCACATGGGTGGGTATGCTGTGAGTCCTTACTGTTCTGTGCTGCAGTATGGGTTGTAGCTCAGCTATCAGATCAAGTATCATGGATGAGTTCGACCTATACTGCTCAAATATTTCCTCCTCTGTCAGGTCAAAAAGTGTAATGCGCACTCTGAAAATGCGCTCCTGTCTCCTCCTCCCTCTCCTCATACCTGCCAAGATCCTCATTCTCCTCGCCATGACGTAGAGTGCAGCCATTGTGGAAAAGAGTCTGAGGCATTCTGGGCCTCTTTATATAGGTTGCACATGGTTACTACCTGGTTTCACTTAGTGGTATTTTGCATGTGCAAAGTGGCATTCTGCGAAAAATCACAAATTGCGATTTTTTGATGCATCTATTTGCGATTTGGAATTTGCGAATCGCATTTTGCGCCTCGCAATTTCCTAATGGAAATACCGAATCACAAAATGCGACTCGCAAAACCAGGTCGCAACGCAAAATATCGAAATGTTTGCGATTTCTTATTTTTGGTCTGCGAATGCCTTTCATGCATTGCAGACCACGTTTTTGTACTCGCAAACGGACGATTTTTGCAATTCGCACTGTGTGCGAGTGCAAAAACCTTTCATACATCTGGCCCCTAGTCCTCTAGGAACCCCCTTTGGGTGCTCCATGTAAATAGACTGAAGCCTCATTTTGAGAGGACTGGAGTCACCATGCTTCTGGTGACAGATGAGGGTGTGTAGGAAGAGAGTGAACCTCTCTCTGACCTCCTCTCTGCCCAATAAGGTGATGGGTCAGTGGAGGGTGTCAATCTCTCGGACTCCCTGACCCTGGACCAACAATGGGACTGCTACCAGCTACTGGAGCAGTAATCCTCCCTGTTTTCCCTCACCCCTGTACTCACACACTTGTGTGTCCATGATATTGACACAAGTGAGAGTCCCCTGTAAAGAATAAAATTGACAGTTGTCGGACAGGGTGAAGGCCAGTATCAAGGATGAAGTTGCCAAGATGCTGGCTCTGGGGTAATTGAGAAATCTAGCAGTCCATGGTCCAGCCCTGTGGCAATGGTACCAAAGGGTGCCCCACCCTGTGCCAAGCCAGAACTTAAGTTCTGCATGGATTACTGGGGTCTCAATTCAGTCACTGAAACTGACGCTCACCCCATCCCCTGAGCTGATGAGCTCATAGGCGTTGCCGAATTCCTCAGCACTTTTGATCTCACATCAGGGTACTGGCAGATCGCTTTGACTGAGGAGGCCAAAAGGAGATCTGCTTTTTCAGCTCCTGAGGGACATTATCAGTTCATAGTGATGCCTTTTGGTTTGAAAAATGCCCCCACTACCTTCCAGCTGTTGGTTAACGGGGTCCTGGCTGGTAAGAATGCATTCTGCACCAACTATCTAAATGACATTGCCGTCTACAGTTCCAGCTGGGAGGAACACCTGCTCCACCTCCAAGAGGTGATTCAGGCCCTGCAACAAGCAGGCCTGACAATCAAGGCCAGTAAGTGCCAGATTGGGCAGGGTTCTGTGGTGTACTTGGGACACCTAGTAGGTGGTGGCAAGGTGCAGCCCTTCCAGGCCAAGATTGAGAAAATCACAGCCTTGCAACCACTTAGAACCCAAACAGAGGTGAGAGCCTTCTTAGGCCTCACTGGGTACTATTGTAGGTTTGTTAAGGGTCATGGCACCTTTATGGCCCCCTCAACAGAACTAACCTTAAAAAAAAGCAACATAGGTTGGTGATTTGGAAAGAGGCTGGTCAGAAAGCCTTTGCACGGCATCGTGCTCAGGGCCCTTGACTACTCAAAGGAGTTCATTGTGCAACAGATGCTTCAGCGCATGGCATAGGGTCGGGTGTAGCACAGCTGAATGAGGAGGGCCTGGACCAGCCAGTAGCCTTTATTAGCAGAAGGCTATTACCACAGGAACAGAGGTGGAGTGCTATTGAGAGAGAAGCATTTGCTGTGGTCCAGGCACTGAAGAAGCTGAGACCATACCCGTTTGGAACTCACTTCCGGGTTCAGACAGACCACAGGCCCCTCAAATGGCTCATGCAGATGAGGGGTGAAAATATTAAACTCTTGACGTGGTCGATCTCCCTACAGGGAATGGATTTTACAGTGGAGCATCGCCCAGGGACGGACCACGCCAATGCTTATGGTCTCTCCAGATTCCTCCGTCTTAGTGAGGGGGTTGGGTATCCCTCCCCACTTTAAGGTGAAGGGGACACATATTATACCTAACAGCTTTAGGATGGTCATCCCCCAACTTTTTGCCTGCCTCCCTCTACTTTTCTGACACTGTTTTTGCTGGTTTTAGGACCCTGCACACTTTATCATTGATAACCAGTGCTTAAGTGTATATTCTCTCTCCCTTAAACATGGTAACATTGGTTCATCCCAATTGGCATTTTTGAGTTACTTATAATTCCCTTGCAAAGTGCACTACATGTGCACAGGGCCTGTAAATTAAATGCTACAAGTGGGCCTGCAGCACTGATTGTGCCACCCACATAAGTAGCCCCTTAACCATGTCGCAGGCCTGCCATTGTAAGGCCTGTGTGTAGAGTTTCAATGCCACTTCGAATTGGCATTTAAAAAGTACTTGCTAAGCCTTAAACTCCCCTTTGTCTACATATAAGTCACCCCTAAGGTAGGCCCTAGGTAACCCATAGGGAAGGGTGCTATGTAGGTAAAAGGCAGGACATGTACATGTGTGTTTTATATGTCCTGGTAGTGGAAAACACCTAACTTCGTTTTCCAGTACTGTGAGGCCATCTCCTTTAATGGACTAGCATTAGTTCTGCCCTCATATACTGTTTGAGTGGTAGATTCTGACCTGAAAGGGGTAACCAGGTCATATTCAGTATGGCCAGAATGGCGATAGAAAACCCTGCTTATTGGTGAGGTTGGATTTTATATTACTGTTTTAGAAATGCAGCTTTGAGAAAGTGAGCATTTCTCTGCACTTAAAACCATCTGTACCTTACAGCCTGTCTCCAATCAATGTCTGTTCTGTTCTGGTTGACAGCTCCCTTGTACATTTCACCCAGACAACCACAAACACAGGACACTCAGGGCCTCATTACGAGTTTGGCAGGTGGTGGGGGCTGCCTGCCAAACTAGTTAAGTCAGAAAACCGACAATTTGGTTTTTCGCCCGCGGGCCCTATTATGAGTTTCCCGCTGGCCCAGGGGGAAACTACCCAAAACATTGAGGCTGGCTCGTAATCGAGCCAGTGGAAATGTTGCGGTGCGTCAGGTGTGACAGCACCCGTCACGCTTTCACTGCCTGGAATTTAGTAGATAAAAAGCATGACAGGGCTAACCATGGGGGCCCCTGTACTTCCCATGCCAATTGCTGACATGGGAGAAGTACTCCCCAGGGCAGCGCTGCCCTGGCGGATTAAGATCGCATTGGCGGTGGTCCGACTGCCACAGCGAGTCTGGCGGTTCTAGGGGACTGCCAGACTTGAAATAAGGGCCTCAGTCCCATCTACATTCATCTGAATACTGCATGGGTCTTCCTGGGCTGGAAGGGTGGAGTGCCTGACACTTACATTTCAAAGGCCGCTGGCCTGCCCTCACACAAAGGGACTGAAAAAAAAACCACTTGGACCCTTAAAAACAGGACTGGACTGAAAGGGGAACTAGTGCATTTCAAAACCACTCTTTGATGTCTCCCCCACCCCAAAGGCTTTTTTTGGTATATAAACTGGGTTTTTGACCCCACTGACTCAGAAACTTCTAGCCGTACACCTGCACCCAGTCAGAGGAGCTGTCTGGCCCAAAGGACTCCTATGGACTGCTATGCTGAGAAGGATTGTTGCCCTGCTGGCCTCCGACTTTGCTGGAAGGACTCTGCCTTCCCCAAATGTGCTCTCTAAGGGTTTGGATTGAGCTTGCCTCATGCTTCTGAAGTCTCAGGGCCAACAAAGACTTCACCTCTTCAAGAAATTCTTTGTGCGTCGAAAATCGATACAACGCCTGCAGAAATCAACGTGAAGCCTGCATTGCAGCCAAGAAAGTGTCACAGAGCCGACTGGAACAACGCAGCCCCGACTGGAAATTCGATGCTGCACCTACCTTGCGACGGAAAATTTGACGCATCGCCTACTGGATCGATGCAGCGCCTATTGCTTTTTCCAGCACATCAAGGATTTCCAGCGCATCAAGGATTTTTAACGCATTGTCCCTGGCTATCAAAATATCCCCGCATCACAGTGAGGAACCAAGAATGTGCACCAAAAAATGACCCAAACCCCTTGCAGCATGGAAATAAGTGAAGCATCGTCTGTGCCGCATAAGAAAATCCAATGCAACAACTTATTTTTCCACGCATCTCCTCTGTGGTCTCCGGGCATCTTTATTTTTGACACATACCAGGTACTGTGTGTAGCAAAGAGACAACTGTTTTGTGGATTGAGACTCTTTTAAACCTTTTAAAAGTGATATTCAAACTTGCGCTTAATGGATCTTTGTCGATTTGACCTTATTTTATTCAGATAAATATTATCTATTTTTCTAAACCTGTGTGGTGTATTTTTGTCTTGTTTTCAGTGTGTTACTGTATGAAAAATTGCACAAATACTTTACAAATTGCCTTTTAAGTTAAGCCTCACTGCTCAGTGCCAAGCTACCAACGGGTGAGCACAAAATATTTTGGATTGGATTGTGGCTTACCCTGACTAGGATTGTGGTCCTTACTTGGACAAGGGTGTATACATCTGCCAATCAGAGACCCCATTTCTAACACTCTTGTTCTCAACAGTCATCTGCACTGTGCAGCAGACAGGCTTGACTGCAAGGCTGAAGGAAGAGTCAGGAGATGGACCTAACCCCATCAGACCGGGAACGCAACAGAGATCACTCACATAAGGTGCAGGGCTTGACTAACTGGTGCAAGTCTCTGGAGTCATAAGAGCAGACTGAGTTTTAGAGCCAGCTGAGGGAAGCAGATAGGCAGCAGAGCCCTTGGTGCAAGAAGTCTGCAGCAAACCACAGAGGAGATAAACATGTGACGCTTTGTGTGATATGGTCTTGGGACTTTGCTTTCCATACAAGAAGATTGGCTAGACTTGTCAAAGGAATAGACCATGTATGGCAATGGTTTTTGATGCCAAACGTGTCTTAGCTACATAGAGCTCAAGCCGGGCTGGGTGAAGTTTATCAGGTACGGGGGTAATCTTTTGACAAAGTTAATTTTCTCTTCACCACCATTATTAGACTCTACACTTACCAATTGACTCTTCTGTCAATTAATGAAATTGAATGTTTCTTTCACACTTGGTACACCATTACTTAGCATTCAAGCCATGAGATTCTGGAGAGACTGCAACAGTTTTGGCGCACACAAACACAGCATGGTTGCACCAGATGACCATTCCCTGAACACAAAATGAACGATTATGCAGGACAGCTCTTTCAGACAACCAATGGCATAAGCTATTGAATCTGAAGGAAGATGGAGATATGGGGATAGAGGGCAAAAAACAAACATCACAACTACAGAAAATGTAGAATGGGGGTTTATATAAACAATAATGAGTGGAAAAAAAGGAAATAGCGAGGGCATGCAGCAGGGAAGGGGTGTGAGCTGCACATGAATATATATTACCTACTGGTGGTCACAAGAAGGTAGTTATAGTTGGGACCATGTTTCCATAGGAACACAATTTTTTTGACTTTCCTATGTCTTTGGCACCGTTTGATGAATCTTCACAAAAATTTCCAAAATAAACTGCCGGTGATGCTTGTAGCACACAGAAAGTTTTGGGGTGGTCCATCAAGCGGGGGCCGAGAAAAAGGGTGGGAGGGGTCAAAAAAGTTGTGTTTTCCATGTTAATGCGCATAGAACCTTTGAGCACGAATACAGCTCGAACCACTGGACGAACTACACATAATTTTGGCAGAAAGCTAGCTGTCTGTACGCAGACTGCGGATTGAGGTGTTTGGTGTGAATCTGTTCAGTAGTTTAGGAGAAATTAAAGGAAATCCAAATTTGTATATCTGAGTTCACGAAGACTTAGTGAATCATAACAAGCTCGTGCAGGGAAATGCAAAGCACTGATTGGCTGCCAACACTTCAACAAGGAAGTATTAGCAGCCATCAGCTTCAGCCGAGTCCCACAAAAAAGTATATATAAAAAAAAAAAAAGACAAGACAAGGGGCCAACGTAGAGTCACCCTGACCCCTTAGCTCTGGTGTGGGGTCCCCCTTAGCTCTGGTGTGGGGTCCCCCCAAGCAAAAAACATTTTTGTATCAATTTTTCCTGCAATATGCAGCGATGTTGTGAATTCAGGAAAAAATACAACAACAACAAAAAAAACAATTGCGGGCTTCGGTGCTTTTTTTAATTTTTTTTTATTTTTTACAAGCCCCAGGGTGGGCCAGGTCCCGGAGGCATTTAAATTTCCAATGCGGGGGAGCTGCCCCCGCCCCCCCCGAGGCCGGAGGAATGCCACCGCCCCAGGGCTTAAAAGAAATATGAAGTAGGGGGCAGCATGGACTGCCACCTCCCCAGGTCAAAGAGGAAAAAAAAAGAAAGGGGGTCCGTTTTGAATCCCCGCACCCTGGGGACTGCCACCTCCCTGGGGCTAAATTCACAGATGGAGAGGGGCCGCATGTCCTCCCCTTGAGAAGCCAATGATGCCCACACTCGGAACATAGCTGTTTGTTTGCTTTTCTTGGTCGGAGCCGTCAGCTCCCAGCAAGCAAACGCAAACAAAGTCTGCTTTCTGCAAGTGAGAGCTGTCAAACAGTTCTCACTTGGAGAAAGGTGAGTTTTCATCTGTCTTCCCTACATGCAAATATGAGTGCGGGGAAGACAGATTAAAACATTGTTCCTGCTTTAAAAGAGGCTCCCTGCTTGGAGGAGCAATGCCGGCTCTCACAGGAAGTGGGGAGCCGGCTAGGACCGCAGAAGCCTTCAGGAGGATGGAAAAGAGAAAGAGAGGTTGTCATTGCAATGACTTCAAAGTGTTAAACTAGCAAGATGTTTGGGACGAACATTATAGTTCTGTTTAGATGCAAAGCCTAAAGGTTAAGGTCACAGACTCTCACATTGAAAGTTGAAGTTCTACTCCAGGTGTGTCCCTGGTCATTTTCCTTCTTTAATTTCTTTTAAACTTCAAAAGTTTAAAAGGTTCATACTGAAAGGTGATCTCACTCATTTTCATTGACAAATACATTTCTCTTGTCAATTTGTTTGGAAATATCTAATTCTATATTTATCAATCATTGAAACCTAAAAAACCTCTCTCTCTCCCTCTCTTTCTCAATTACTCTTTATCAATCTTTCTCCCACTCACGCATCCACTCAGACCCTTATGCACCCACTGACAGACTCACTCAGACAACCACTCACAGACCCATTGAAACCCTCACACACCCACTCACAGACCCACACAGACACTGATGCACCCACTCACACACCCAGACACTCTCACAGCCACTCTCGCCCCCAGATACACCCTCTCACACTTATTCTCACACCCATAGAAACAGGCCACGGTTAACTTCCTCTGCGCACGGCCAGAGGACCATGCTTGGTGTGAGTTGGGTGGTTGGGGGGTTGGCCGCAGGGTCTGGCCACAGCCCTGGCCTTGCAGCCAACCCTTGCCACGCACAGTCGAGGGTCATGCACGGTGCAAGGTTGCGTGCATGTATGGGGTTGGCCTCAGGGCTTTGACTATGCTTGGCGGTGGCTGGATTAATGTATAGTAATAAAAATTACTATATGTTACAAAAAAACACAGAAATTCACTGAAAAAGCACAAAGGTTAGAGGGACGTTATAGTTAGGAAGTAGAATTTTAAAAAAACATCGAAATTCACTTAAAAAGCTAAAGGTTACAAGGACGTTATAGTTAGGCTCACATTTTAAAAGTACAAAACCAAAGAAATTCTCCAGTTATAGTTAGAGTTACCTCAAGTAATTGTAACTTGTGCCCTAAGTTAACTATAACTTGCGCCCTCGCCATGCACTGATAATTACCCCACAAATTACGGCACTCGACATCTTTGATAACATCCTGATAATATCAATGTAATATTTGCAGTAAAAAAAAAAATGCAAAAAAACTGTGCATGATGGAGGCGCGAGTTATAGTTACCTTAGGGCATGAATAATAGTTACTTGAGATAACTAACTACAACAGTGGTTAGACTAACTCAAGAATTCCTTGCACCACCTTTTGTATGTTTGAAGTACTGCCCTAAGTGGTATGTTCACAAGCGGGTCTCGGGCTCACTGTGCCATTGGAACTAGGCTACACCAGACTAATAAGCCTCAGTCAAGGAGAAACAGTCTTAGATTGCTTGTGTTCCTACTGGCGCAGGGTCGAGACTGATTTGCATATGGCTAGTTCCAAACTGATGTGGCATGGTCAGAAAAAGAAATATAAGTTGGAATGGTACTCCGAATTGACCTGTGGCATTAAGCATGCTGAAGTTTTGAAGCCTGTAGGCAAAAAATTGTAAGCGAAACGTCCCAGGAGGCAAAGATCTGCTTTTAAAACAAAAAAACAAAAAAAAGAATCATCTGGAGCCGTCACCCTTGACCCTTGAACATAAAAATGTTGGCTGGGATAAATAAAAACTAAACGTACATATTTACTTAATGAGAATTTGACAGGATTGTGCTTTGCTGACAATCCAAGCTTTCTCTGAATGACAATTTTACATTCTCTTTTGTTGCTCTTAAATTTTCTGTGCCCCATTCCAACCCCGCCCCTCTAACTCGAAAACAGCAAAGGCTGTTAAAAGAAGCGAAGAAGGTAAAATGTATCCCTAGACCACTATGTAGTTATTTCCTTAATTAAGATTTGTCACAAGAAAAAAAAGAGAACCGGAAGGCAAACAAACTGATGGGCTGGTAGCAAATTTCGATAGAGAAAACATTACAGTCTTCTATCTTGGACTCTGCTGCTACCTGCTGCTTCTCACTTGTATTACAAGCGTTTCTAAATACAGTACACACTACCTCACTTTTCGAACTACTGATTTATGTTTGGGTTTGATAAAGCGTCGACTATCATCTTGCAAAACTAATGAGCGCAGAGGTGTTATAAGGGACGAAGAGCAAAGTAATACATAGAAATTGTTACGTTATTTGAGTCCAGTGGGGCGAAGTAAACAGGTAGCAAGGGGACAATTCTGGAAGCTGTGGTGAACACAATGAATTCTAATTGCATTATATAGTGCTTACTACCTTTGACGTGACCAGGCTTTGAAGTACTTTCTGGTGGGTAGTATGCTACTCCGGTTATTATTATTCCAGTGGGTATTACAAAGATACCGCAGCACTCAAAAAATGCTCATAATTAACACGTCACCCAGATGAGTTAGTTGTAGTAGGTTCCTTTTATTTCTAGACATGGACATCATAGTAATAGGATGAGCATTGTTCCGCGATCACAGCCAATACCTGTTTTGTCACAACAGGTGACTTTTTCAAGGCTGCAAGATATACAGAGATATGATTGCCAAAGCTTGTATGTAGGTGTTGAGGATGATAACATAGAGATTAACAGTGTATGTTCTGTTGGTTAAGCATGCGTCCATCCCAAGTAGGGGACAGGTGGTTAAGTACCCCTAATGTCAAAACAGAAGGAGCCAAAAGATTGTGAAGCACGCAGGATGGTTAGTGACAGGGCAATCCAGCCAGTGCAATGAACAGCATCATATGTGCCCACCGCATAACAGTGTTGTTGGATGAGTCAAAGGTGAGTTTAATCTTAGCCCCGTTAAGGTTATTGTGAATTAGCATACTGGAAAGACCCAAAGGGGTGGTGGTGAATCATAGTTGGGGAGACCAAGCATTGTTGCAAAGAATAACAAAGCAAACATTTAAAAGGGAAGTAGTAGATTGCCATACTTCTTTGAGCATACGAGTTCCCAAACAAAAATGCTTATGTCTAAAAGAGGAAGAATGATGATGTTCAGTGGTGGCCCCACAGTTTAAGAGATTTAGGGCTATATTAAAGGACCATCCCATATGTTGGGAACTCACCTTTGAACTGCACAGTAGAACAGAGGGTCGAAATAAGGTCAGTCACTTGTTAATGCAACAGGGTATAGGGTAGACCCTGATGTAAGAGACCATGGTAAGTCTCGTGCCTAGGGGAAAAAGCACAAAAGGAGTTCTCAGGCAAGAACAGGACAAAGAGTGAATGGGAAATAAGGTGACTAATTTTTTAAGGTGACCAAAAGGGCTCCAATGCGGGGAGTACTTGTAAGGAAAATGTGCTAGCTACTAGAAATCATAATACGGAGGCCAGAGAGTGGTCTACTAAGCAAGCTCGCTGTAACATTAAACATCATGAAAAATAGAGGTAGTATGGTAAACATAGAAGAAATGGCAACAGTAAGTAAGGCTAATAGGTAAGGCGTGCTGATTACAAAGAAAAAAACAGTACGGCCTGGACAGTAAGTAAGGTGTGCCGACTAAACGGCAGCCAAAATGGCACGGCCATTATTCCAGTGGGCATTAGCTATTGTGGAGTTCATCTTCTGGGCTCAGGAAACAGTTCCAATCATTTCCCGCGATTTCTTTAAAGTAGAATAAACTTAAAGGAGTCCGGTTAGGCCATCAGTGTAATCTTATGTAAATGAAAAGACGGATGGCAAGACAGCCTAGCAGAGATTAGATATTAATAGACTGCAAGGAATGGTTATGGAGGAGAGCCTGTGATTTGGCAGAAGAGGTGTGGTCAGTTTGCAGAAATATGGAGGAGAGTGAGGCAGATATGCATACAACAGAGGAGGTTTATGCTCAGGAAGGCAAGCAGATGCTGGAGGGTAAGGAGAGGATGATGTGATGGAAAGCAACGGGAAATGAACGATCAGTAGATATAATTTAAAGTAAAGTTTCATGCAGGGTTTTAAGAATGAAGTAGGAGTTGAGACTTTTGTGATAGCATAGCATCTGAAGGTGTAGAAAGAAGTACACGTGTGTGGGAAAGGAGACACACTTATCAGCTACAAAACACACCTGAGATATTAAGACTGGGATTCTAAAAAGCATCTCAGCCAGGCTTGTGATTTCCAATAGGACTCTGTAGCAGATAGAACATAAGGAAGCAGCGCCACAGCCTGTCATTGAGGAGCTCTGGAATAGGGCTGGCCTTTAGCATGTGTGAGCCTGGACACATGTCCAGGGTGCAGACCGGTAGAGGGGCGCAGGCGCTGCCCAGAGAATGACGTGTCGGGCTCCTGCTCAGGCTCTCCTCGGGCTCCTGCTCGGGCTGTACCTGTTGACTTTTCTCTCACAAAAGGAGAAGAGGAAACCTTTAAACCATTTAAAAACAGAACAGTTTTCCCTATTTCAGTTCCATAGGGAAAGCCTCATATACCTTTTTCATGGATAACAGAGGAATTTGGCATAAGACCGAAAATATATATGTGATCTACCCAGTAGAATTGGCCTGCTCAGAGTCGTTTGCACACTCCTCTTATAATCAGTAGCAAAGTACAGGAGCACAGAACTGAGAAAGCTGAAACTGTGAGGGAAAGACTATAAAGGTGGCTTATAAAGGTGTACTGAGGTGGCCCAACAAGAACTGGTGACTGTTGCCTCACTGAGTAGGAGTGATCATGCTATCAACATTTTTTTTAATTGTTTTCACATTCAAAACAACGTCAACTAACATCAGAACATCTAAACTATTCAAAAGGAGGGCTCTTGGGTATACTCTCCTTCCCTCTGAAAAGGATTCTGCTTTAAATCTTACTCCGCTTAATTCCAAGGCCACTGTGTGATTCAGGAGCATTATGTAAGAAGAGTCAGCGCAGAATGAAGTAGAGGTTTGGCAAAAAAAAAACTACTCCTACCTGCCTCTAAACTGCCAGCCATAAGTCACAACTATGGTAAAGTAGCTGAGTGAATCACGTACTTTCTCCAAACAACTGTATGCAGCAGTAAAATGCTTATTATTGTAATGTTATCAGCATAATTTCTGTTGGGTAGTTGTAAACACTACTTATTACACGACAAAACAATGTAGTTTGTACGCTGGTACAGTGATCCATTGAGCTGGACGCCCAGGGATGATATTTGTGGCTGGTGATCTCCGGGTCATAGTTTGAATCCTGGCAAATCTGATTCAACCTTCCATCCTTCTGAGATAGGTAGATTAAATACATTTAGCTGGGTAATAACAGAACCTTTTAATTACAACACTTAAAAACTGCAGACATGCCATATGGCAATATTAATAGGATAAAGTCATTATTTGGTGCAATATACTCGTTAGTTGTTAATGTAATCATGCGCATGGAAAGACATACATGACATTTTAACGGATGTACAATCTTACAAAAGTACAAATCTTAAGATAGGTGGAAACGCTTTCAGGTCTCGGGTATCTCTTAATAATAGCTTGTGAAGGGACAGGCTGTGACTTGTTTCCCTGATGGCCTGCTCCCTTCGATCTGGAGAGGAGCTATGAGGTTTCAGCTTTGCTAGGACTCCTGATGTCTGCTGCCATCCAAGGAAAAGCTGCCAAAATGAATTACAGAATGTCTACATGTGCCGCTTTTCAGTGCCAGAGAGGGGAAAGGTCACCTTACCCCCCCCCTGCAGGCTGCTCCACAGCTCATCAAGCACTTGCTTAATGTGCAGGCACATCTGTATCTTTCCCGTGAGGCCAGAGTGGAATGGGACACAGAAAGGATGTCTCTTCTAGGGACTCATTGCTACTCTCTATTCCGCACTCAGACCAGAAATGTAGGAACATAACCACACACAGAGGAAAGAAACAGAGGAACATAATTGCTGAACTTAAATCAAGCACTACGAGTACTACAACTTATAGTAAACAAAGATCCTCATAATCCTCTCATGACTGACACAGGAGAACTTGAAATCACTTGGGAAGACAGGGAATCGTCTTTTTTTTAGCATCACTCGGAAATACTTTATCTTTCAGAGGGACAGAAAAGCATTTTCAAGGTGAATTATATAAGGGTAACTGAGTTACGGTAATGGTTTTCACCAAGGAGTTCCAAGTGACATCAAACAGGCAACAAGAGTGAAGCTCGAGTTGTCTGTCACTCAGAGCTCCAAAGTTAAAAATATCATATAACTCAAAGTTATCCATCTATAATGTTATGGTACGTATGGCCCCCAAAATCATCTGCCCCTGCTTATAACTGCTTAATGGAGGCAAGGGGGTATTGGGGAGCCATACATAAAATGGCCTGTCCCACCTTCCCTGCTTTTCCTTCCCCTTCTGAAGCTTTGCTTTCTGCTTGCTGAGCTGTGCTGCACCTACAGAGCTTGAGAGAGCCCTGCCAGCCTGGCTTGGAAGTTCCTTCATAACGCAGCTACAGTGGGTGACGAGTGTTGTGAACTGTGGCAAAGTCATAGAAGCGAATTACCAGACTGAGAATTTGGTGCAAACGATAGATTCTTCATGTGGGAACCATGCATAACATAATAACGAGCAGTGGAATTTGAGACAGAGAGACTGTTTAGGAGCCTGGTAATATTCCGCTGCCAGTGTGACATACAGCTCAATTACTGATCCAGATATGCACCTGAATCAAAGTAGGCTTTTCAGTGACCAAAACAAGGAAGGAATTTTTCCTTAGCACAATCCAACCTTTTATAGACAGTCGGTCTCCCCTGCATGTCCAAAGGAGTCATTTTGTGGAAGAGACCTCTAGACACTGCTGTTTAAATAAAACCGGAGAAGGAAAGCATGTGCAACTAACCTGAAACTTCGCACCAGTGGGATCATAAATTCTTAATTTAACAAGATGGTAGGTTCATCCTGTTCCGATTCACCTTATGGATCCCATCTGGTTTCATGCCAATTACCGTCCTTTTGAAAAAATGATGTTTGTACCACACTCTTATGCAAGATAACATGATCTTCAATCACAATCTGTGCTTGAATATGAATTATTAACATTTTAGTAACATGAATCCAAACTGTAAATGAAACCAAAGAAGTGAACAAACTCAAGTGACTTAAGTGACAGGTGACTAAGACTTTAATTAACGAGGCAAAGTAATGACAACTTGGTATGATATCTTATTTATATTATTATGTTTGCATGATAAAATCCAACTTTACGGCTTAGTTTTGGGTAGTCTCAGGGATAAGAAATGAAAAGTTCACACTAGATTTATAAATGCAGGTTTGTTTTTTTCAGTTAGTGAACGTGTGTCCTTTTATGCGTGGTTTGGCATAGGTGTGAGAGGTGTTTAAAAATAAAAAAGATGTGTGACGACCAGAGAAGATGGAATTCAGATGAATACCCAAGTAATCGTATCTGAAAGTATAAAAAAAACTTGTTTTTTTCAGCTTGTGAGATATACAGATGGTAGACTGCTCTATCTTTGCAAAGTCTCGTTCTAACATGTTCATTTCTGCAAAGTGCTCTACCGAAGGCAGCCTAAGAAGACCATATACTGGCTTCACATTCTGTGAAAGGTGCACCAAGTCTTTGTACACCATAGGTAAAAAGAATAAAAGTACATTTTTCTAACGAAGGGTAGGTGGGAGGAAACAATTAATCCTAAAGAACCGGTCAAATGGCCCAGAATTGGCGGGGGCACAAGACTGGATACCAGACCATCTGCGAGGTAATATTTACACAGAATGTAAAACAGAAGTAAACAGAACAGCCCTGGTAGATTAAGAAATTGAGAGAGATGGCTTCTCCCAGACCTTGTTACACAAACACCATTAAATGTGGTGGTTTAAGAGACAGGGAGAATGAAAGGTGTGGTGACGGGACCAAGGGACGAGTATCGCAAAAGGTTTAGTGAGGTTTCGGAATTGCGAAAAGTGTGGCAGAAGGTTCCAAACGGCCACACGAAGATCCTAAATTGCAAGTGGCACCATACAGACTGTTCAGCTAAAGACAAAGTAATACCCACGCCAAAATGGCATTTCACATGGGGTTCCGAAAATCCTTATTTTGGAGCGTGCCTGAAGTGTGCCTTATTTCTAGAACTTAAGAGCTAAGTCAAGTCAAAGTGAGGTGAAGGATGCAACCACATAAACTGTGCGAACTGAGCCCACAGAGCTGGCAAAATATCTCAATAGACCAAACGTCCTCTTCAGAGACTTATGTCTATGTACTTACCCTGCAGAGCAGACTCGGTCCCTTATCCCTCCAAGTTTGACATCATAAGTAAATACATCAAAAATATGACTGTAGTGGACACAAACGTTTATAATAGCATACAGCAGGTATGTGGAAAGCTGGAGACCAGGGCCATTATTTTGCCAATAATAGGATCCTTCAGCACAACAGAGGGTGTCCAGACTGTTCCATTTAACAGGTACTCTCACTGCAGCCTGATAAGGTGTGCTCACTGCTAAGCACGTCAAAGAAGGAGCAACATGGATACACACTGAAGTGGAAATATGAATAGTTACAGCAAGTACTGGGCTTTCTGCCAGCCAATGGAACACTATTGTGCAGTCGAACCCGGGTGTTTGGGGGAATATTGCATGAGTTTTCTGCCACAAAGCCTGCTCTACTTTTGTAGTATCGAAAACCTAATAAAGCTTGCACACGCTTTCTTCTGTGCGTATTTATTCTGATAATGGTATTTCCCAGCTTTTGTATTTTCTTTTAAAGAAATGATGAGGCTGCCGACATGCACATTGATTCACCAAAATGCGAGAGGAAGTGGCGTCACACAAGCTTTTACCTTAATGACATGACAGGAATTGACATCATGTGACCTTTGACCCTGCACCTACTCAGAAAATGATGACCTTAATCCTGATGTCTTCACAATTGACTGCTGAAGTTTCAAAATAACTGCATGATTAAAACAACACAGGCAAATAACAATTTAGATTAGGTGCTAACATGATATGCCAAGGTAACATTACTTGTTTACAAACCTAACAAATGCAGCTTTGAAACTTTTTTTTAAAAAAATCTCTTATTTTCGGCACCTTCTTTTGTTTATAGGTTAAGTGTACAATCACAAGCACGGCTTTTGCAGAGTTGAAATCATGTGCTGTGAAAAGAGTGACACTGCTGATAGCCTTAATTGCCTGACAGGACTATGTTGAATATGTTTAAACACTTGTGGAAGCCATGGGCTAATCCAAACCATGATGGACAGCCTATTGAGCCATTGCCTGGGGGCCTCAACTAAACAAGCCAATGGTGAAAGAGGGATGACCAAAAGCTCCCATTTCTATGTTGTTTAATATTGGCCGTACGTCCTGTGTTAACATGAGTTCTGGCAGAAAGCAAATTGTCAGCCAGACATCAAAACAAAAGAGACAAGTGCTCGTACAAAGATGACACACTTGTTGGTCATTTAAATATTCTGGTTTGTGCATGAAGTTGTGTGCTAGAAAGGTTATGGATTATCACAGACCTCAAGCCACTCATTTATTATATATGTGGTTCACGGTGTTACCTGGGTCTAAGGCCACACTAAAGTTTCTCTGATCCAGGGGCAGCAGACTTTATAGTGATGTCTTGAATATGCTAATTGATGGTTCCTAAAACAAGAAAAATCCTAGATCTTTTTGTTATGTTATGTGTATCTGTATAGCACACAACTCACCTGGGAGGCTATCCTGGCGCTGAGGTAGGAGTTGTATGGGCTGAGCCATTGAAAGGGTTAGGTGAATAGCAACGTCTTCAGACTCTTGCGGAATTGTAAAAATGAGGGGGAGCTTTTGATGTGCAGGGGCAGGTCGTTTCAGGCTTTAGCAGCAACATAGAAGGCATGACTGCCAGACTTGGTTCTGCGTATGCAGGGTGGTGGGAGGAGGTGCAAGTAGGAGTCCATCTGAGCTGAGATGTCTGGTAGGTTTGTAGAAGTTGTCGGAGTACGTTAGGCCAATGTGTTGGGTTTTGTATGTGTGTGTAAGAAGTTTGAAGAGTGCTCGTTTGTGGTTTGGGAGACACAGGAGCTTCTCGAGGTGAGGGGTGATGTGACTGCGGAGTGGGAAGTTGAGCGCGAGCGTGGCTGCTGAGGTTTGTATGGTCTGGGGTCCTTTGGTCACTTGAGTGTTGATTACTGCATAGAGTGTATTTTTGATCAAAGGAGCTGTGGCAAGTACGTTTGTTTCCTTTTCTTCTAAAAAAATAACCGCATATTTTTAGTAATGAGAGAGACTCAGCGGAGAAACTGACCACCTAGTTACAACTTGCTTCATATGACTTTTGCAGAACCCTCTCTGAGGAAAAGCAATGCTTAAAGTTAAACAACTAGTGGAACTGGCTAACTCGGCCACAATACATAATTTTAGAGCAGCCCGTGGTCTCATACCATGTCGTGATTTTATGAACCCTGATTTAAAAAAGGCCATGTTTGTGAGTAAAACATTATCAAGATGCAAAGTGTTATGATTGCCAACTACCACAGTTACATTATCGATGAAACTAGCAAATTGATGGCAGTTTACCTACGAACATGGACACAGCTCCGCAGCACGGCGAGATTACCAACTGCGACACTTCATCCACAGATAGATTTTCATGGCACACTTTGATGACGTCTCTCACCTCTCTCTCATTTTCATTCATTATTTCTAAGGGCAATAAATGTCATTTTTTAATTAAAAAGATTACTCTCATCGCACAACCTATGGAAAGTCACGTATTTTAGGTGAAGCAAGGGTTAACTTTTCATATTTCTAAACAATGAATTTACAGAACAATTATCACAACTTAATACTGAAAATAATTGTGTGAAAATTCGCAGAATCTGGAATTATGCATCAGTGATGGCATAATGTAGCACAGTGATTATCCAATGTGGCATGGAAAGTTATGCGGCATGGAAAGACAAATTATATGGTGGCATACTATGTGACTAAAGACCAACTACGAATCAAGCAGAACGAAATTAAGGTCTAGCTACTTTGCACTTTGATCCAATAGTGATTTCAGAATTATAACACTGCATAGGTTTATTAAGAAATAAAATTACATCTACTCAACACATCCTATTGAAAACGTTAGTCACAAACAGCTTCCAGAGTAACACAGATCACGTAAGACATAAATAATGTTGGACAAAGCAGAAATAAATCCTACATCACGACAATGCTTCAATAAAAGGCGTGCCTTGCTTAAACGGCACGCAACACATATGTACGTATTTGGTAACTACATCGTCCGACCCTAGGTGAAAGGCAGCAAGGTAAAAAAATACTGTCAACGTGTGATTCAAGGTGCAGCGGATTTGTAAAAGTTAAAGTGCACCACGATGTAATGTTCTTCAGAAAGGTGCGTCTTTGGCTAGTAGTAAATTGGAAAAGGGTTGGGGCAGTCCTGAATGACAAAGGGATGTTCTACATCCTGGGTGCGTAGCTGAGGAGGATTTTTTTGCATTTCTTCATATCCATTCTGATGGCGGACTGGCTGTGAGAATGCAGGGAGCCAAAGGAAATCATGAGGTTGGGAGACAGAAAGGCAGAGATGCTGGTTATGATGGCTTTGTAACTGAGGCAGCTGGTTTTGAAGACGATGCGCACTGTTTTGGCAGCCAGTCGAATTCTATCAGGGTGTGGGTGATGTGGTCGTTCTTCTTCAGGCCTTTAATGCAGCGTATTATTGCATGTAGATGCTCTTAACAGAGTAATGGGGCAGTGAGGAGTCTGTGAAGGCCATGGAGCAGGCTATTTCCACCACCCCGATGCATGAGTACTAAGGATAGGACAGCAGATCTGAAGTCGCTTTCTGGGGTAAATAGTTTAATTTTCTTTAACAGAGAGTTATGTTACAAACCTGTCTTTGTTTTCTTGGCAATGTGTCCCTTGAGGCTGAAGCTTGACCCCAGGGTAAATCTAGGTGACCTGGCACTGGGAGAAAGTTAGGGTTTTTAAGTAGTCAAAGCTCACATCATTTCTTGCCTAATGTTCTTGGCAAATTACAAGAATTCTAGTTATAATTCATAGCGTCACTATCACTACTGCATAGTAGTAGTTCCTTAATGAATGTTCTGTTCTCCATGGCCTTTCCCTATGACATATCTCAATTGTATGGCCTTTCCCAATGGCATGTCACAGCGGTATGGCCTTTCCCTGAGATATGTCTCAGCTGTGTGATCTTTCCGTATGACATATCTCAGCTGCATACCCTTCCTAGACAGTTCAGAGGTAGCAATGTTTGTGTGGAGGTGGCTTGTGCTATAGAAACAAGCAAAACAAATAAACACACAGCCAAAGCCCATATCCCTTGTATTTATGAAAGGTTAAAATAGGCACTCAACTCCTTGTTAGCCAAATACAAAGAAGGAAAGGGGTTTGGCCAGTGGTCAGCCTCACTGATAATGTCCGGCTCAACCAGGATTATGTGCCTGATTTCCACACAGAATGCAAAATACCAACCTTCCACTTCTGTTTCCTTCCCCGCAATAGGTCCCAAGGTTTGAGAGGGGCTGAAGGCCCCTTCACAAGTCAGCAGCAGGGTTTGTCAACTTTGACACTGTCTGATAATTCCTTCGTGGTGCACACTTAGCACATTTACGCCCTCATTTTGACAGAAAAGCCCGTCTGCTGAAGCCCCGCCGTCAGGTCACCGCCAGTGCGGTGTCCTTCCAACAGCCCCTATTACGAGTTTCTCGCTGGGTCAGTGGGCGGAAACAGAGTTTCTGCCTGTTGGCTCAGCAGGAAACAGCACACAACATTGGTGGCGGCTCATAATTGAGGGAGCTGCAATGTTGCGCTGAGTAGGGTGCACCAGCATTCATCGCACTTTTCACTGTCTAAAAGCACGACAGGACTGGCTATGGGGGCCCCTGCACTGCCCATGCCAAATGCATGGACAGTGTAGGGGCCCCCAAGGGGCCACCTGCACCCAATCTCCACCAGCATTTACAAGGCGGTGTAACCGCCATGCAAATGCTGGCAGACAGAGGGGTCTTAATCCCCCGGGCAGCGCTGCCGAAATCTGGCGGTGCCAGCAGTCCGACTGTGGCGCATTCGCCACAGTTGTAATGAGGAGGCCGGGAAAGCCACATTTGCAGCGGTCCGACCGCCACCGCAACCCTGTCTTAATTAGAGCCTCAGTCTTATTTACCTTACAAATGTTTCCTTTGCCACATTTTGCAAGTCTTGAAGTGGGCCCTGATTCTTTTGTTGTCACAGAAAATCAAAAATGTTCAGCCTGGTACAGATGTCGTGGAATATTCAGTTCCCGGACGCAACTTGCAGCCAGGAAAACACTGGGAAATTTTACTGAGTAACAAAATAGCATAGCATCAGGTGGACTACCTTGGCCTTGAACTTAAGAGATAAAACATGGGATGTTCCAGGGATAGGTCACCACTGCACATGGAGGACGGTTAAAGTAAGCCAAATTGACTCTTGAAAAGAGCTTCTTTGTTGGGCATAAAGACAGTATTATACAGGAAATGTATAAGAACCCCAAGCATGTGGGTAAGATTATGAAAAGGGTAAGCAGTCCTAAATCTCTCCACCTCAATAGCTCAAAGTGCATGTGCAGATCTTTGAAAACATAGGACTTCTTCACATATCTGGCTTGGTGTAGCTTAATTGGGGGCGTTTAGGGTGTGAGAACCCACAAAAAAAAAAAAAATCTAGTAGATCTGCACCCCTAGAAGCACTCCTATGTCTGGTGCAAATTTACCACTTTTTGGAATTCACAAGCAATGGTAGCCTAGGAAAGATGCTCCAGTCTTAGGTTTACAGGCAACATAGTGGCAACGCCATGTAACAGTTTTGAATTTACTATTTCAAACACGCATATTGTTCAAACAGTAAATTTTCTCATTGTACTTTTTTTTCTTCATAGAGAATACTTTTCTGCATAAAAAAAAACCCTTAGCCTCTACCCCACAAAATGCTGGGATGTTCCATTCCCCATCCCAGCCTGGAAGTCAGTTTACTTCAGCACTTTGCTGGAGCAAATCTCTGACAGTTTCCAAAACAGAAAAGAGTCACCCAGGAGTTTATGACTATCCATAAACTCACTAGATGGTGGCCATTGACAAACTCTCAAGGCAGATCTTGGTTGATCTGCCCACCCAAAATCATTTCCCGGGGTTTACCACTGCATAATTTTAAGAAGTTGTGACACGCAATAATGCAGCAGTAATGGCTTTGGTGAATTCCTTACAGGAACACATTTTCAGTCATGTAACTGACTTTGTGAGTTGGGCCTCAATGTCAAAATATTATGAGGCGGGGTAAGGGAATGTAAACGCAAACAGGTCTCTTTAATGTTTTTTGTTCTTTGGAGGTTTGCTTTGAAATGAAAAGGCAGGTCAAGAGAACACAACAACCCTTCCACTTAAAATGCAGAGCTAGACCGTGAGCTTCAATCCCAGTCCCATTTTGCACCAACCAAGCTCAGCACAACAAGGAAGCCTGAGCCTCTTCAAAATGGTTTTAGTTGATATTACCTCACCAAAAAAATTTGAAAAACATTTGGAGCTTAATAATTCATTTGGCGGCACAATTTCCAAAAACATTTACTAGATGAAAAGAGTCTAATAAAAAAAAAAGCAGCATGAAAGCTGCCCCCAGCGGTTTGCTACCTCTTAGGTGCTGTATCCCTTTGTCAGCTCACTCATCCACCATGCCGCCCGGCCGTTCTAACTGGGATCCGGGGGCTTCACGCCCTCGAATCTCACTGAGCTGCATCCCTGTTCTGGCTCATACAGATAACGAGTTAAATGCACTTTTAAAACTAATTCTTCAAGGAGGTCTAGTGCAAACAAGCAGCAGTCTGCAAAGAGTACACAAATAAATATATATATTCCTGCGTAATTTATCAAGCTTTACAGACAAAATAATATTATGACATGCATGTGATGACAACACAAAAAGGGACGCAGAAAGCGTATTGTCTAAATGCTCATTCATTTGTATAAATATACTGAAACGACATTATTTTTCCCACTACTTTTAGCGCTACACAAAGCACAATGGCGCCTTGCAGCAGAAAATCAAGATTGTGGCAGCAAGGTAAAGGTGAGGCGACAAAGTTGTCAAGCAATGAGGCAGAAGATCTAGCAAAAATAAGGGAAGCCATCCGAAACATTAACCTGCGCCGCCCTGTTCCACCAGCCGTCTCGGAGAGGAAACTAGACGTACCTAGTTATATCTCTTCGCAGCTAACCCCCGCTGATAGGAGGAATAACAGCGACCTCGTCACCTGGCTGAAGGAGCAGAAGCTGATCACCGAGGGGGACGTACTCCTGACGGACGGCGAGGACCACGTGGTCTTGAATGACAGCAAGACTGAGGGGACGGTAAGACAAAAAAATATTCTGCTGGAGATATACTTTTTACAGAGCAAACATGGTAAAATAAATAGCGAATTCATTAGTACAGACAGTTCATTTTGATTGTGATGTCATAGGAAGCAGTTATCACCATACCATCGCACTCAATTGCTGTATGTTACATACAAATCTAAAATACAAACGTTAATACATATAACATACGAATGTAATTGTATGCAATGTATATATTCCAATCACACAGGTATGTGTTTCTTGCATGTGAAAAAAATAACAGCCATTTGTAGTATGAAATAATGAAAAAAACGTGGGTACTTGCTTTCCAATTATATATAAATGTATGAATTCTTAGTTTGCTATACACACTTAAAGTTATCGTTTATAGTTGGAACTCATCAAGTTGATATCAGCCATGACAAAGAGTAAAAACAAAAACGGACACTAAAAGTAAGTTTGGTGTTTGTGTTTTTTGTTTTATCAGCTCTGTTAAGAGGGCCCCTAACAGTAGGTTTCCTTTAAAATAACAACCAATGTAGCCATGAGTGATTGTGAAAATGACGCTTTTGAGTTAAGTCTTATTTTTTTATATAAATCATATGCATGGTTTCCGCACATGAAAGGGTATTCGAGCTTAAAAATGGCTCAAATTGAAATCATTTTAATCAAACATGTAGCAATGTACTCGTTTGCTATCACTATATTTCCTTGCTGATGGTGACGTCAACAGGTGTTAAAGCTTAAAAGAGCCTCAAATTCCACCTTGCTAACTGAGAACAACATCAATGGTGGGCAGTTCCCTTAGCCAAGAGTTCCAAAGATAATCTCCTCCTGAGTCATTCTCCAAAAAAAAACAAAAAAAGGCGATTTTGTAAGGATGGGGATAGTGGTTAAAAAACACCCAGAGGTCACATTGGAAGTGTAAGGTAGTAGTTTCTATTCGGCGAAAAATGTCAGGTTTTTCCCTAATGGACCTCTGTTCTTTGGACCACTCCTGGTTTGGGGCCACCTAATGGGTTATGACCCACTGTAAATTGTGGATTAAAATGGATCTGAGTTGTAAACTTCAGTGTCCATTCTATGGAAATTTTCGATTGTGTGCAGCTGTGGAAAGATTCTATTAGAAGGTTCCACATGAACACGTGTGTACGTGCACGTGAGCATTCTGAGCGGGGAAGATTGTTGTGTGGCCCAGCTGGCATCTGCGTACAGGTAGGACTGTCAAAGGTAAGATTGAGAATAAATTGGTTGCTGCCTTCTAAGATTTGATAATTCAACTGGGAATTCAAAAAGATTGTTGTTTGTTGAAATGCTCTATTTAAACGGGAATGCACTTTGAATAAAGAGCTCCTAAAATGTGCCTTTTGATTGGCATGAGGTTTCAAGGTCCATTTTGCTCTATGAGTTTTTCATATCTTGCATAATTTGGCATAGTTCCTTGAGCCAGCTTTGATTACACTTATACTTTGAGCTCCCCTACTGGGGGCATTATTGCTGTGTTGCCTCAGCTGGAAGATCAAAGTCCCATTGAAACAATGGGTCTATCCTTGGGATGCAGAGTAAGGAAGTGGGGATGTAATCACAATAGATGATAGCAGCATCTTCCTGTCAACTGGCTTGCAGGATGTTCCCATATGGGACAAAGGGAGGACAGGCACATCTCTGGCTCTAGTCACCACAAGGCGTCCTTTGATGTTTTGAAGGGGAAAAACAAGTCCTGGGTTGTCAAAGCTTGGCTCGGGACAGAGATATACCACGTTTGTTTCTTCTCAAAATACTATGTAAGGTATTAAACAGTCGCTGGACTTATCTCTGGAAGAGCTAGTTGAGGGAAAAAAGGCAGTACGTATCACTGGATTGGGTAGATCTCCCCCACCTCCAGAATTCTCCACCTCTGCTTTAAGTCTTCATGAGGGAATAACCTCGGAAAAAAATGACCACAAGCAACAGCGCTGTTCAATAACCTCTCTGTGAAACATGGAGGACTTCATTCTGGACTTATATTTTTAGACGCTTGCAGACTGTGTCTCAAGGCTACTAGCCTGACTCTCTTCCAGAACCTGTAAAAAGTGAACTTGCTGGGGACCTTGAAGAGTAGGGATATTTTTGACTTCTGTGGACTGGTCCTGTTTGTGAGTACCCCACGGATGGGTGTCACAGGTTCCTGCAAATGGCTAAAACCATGGGTGCTTAAAAGTGCAGACAGGGAAACTGATCTGCTGTGAAGACAGTAGGGTACTGCTAGTGTGAAGTGCCTAGGTCACGAGACAACAGTGACCTGAGAGGAAGGGCGGTCAAGGACTCTACAGACACACTGCTAATTAGAAGGGGAAAACAGAAGAGCCATAAACTGGAAGAAGACCTAAAGTATCCTCATCAAAATGTTTGGGGTGAGAGGACCCCACAAGCGTGCCCCAAGGTGGATGGATTGAGCCACCAGTACCAACAAGAAGAAAAAAAACCATGCAAACTGGTCCAATAGGGTTGGCAATGTCCACTCTGAGCAATAATGGTACATTCTATGTCTGCAGAGGATGTTGTGGAGCTGGAGGGGCATGATGGCATCAAGGAATTCAAAGCAGAATAAGTAATTAACCTCTGAGGATCCTGTGTGGAGGTGGAAATTGTCAGGGGTGTGGGGGGGGGGGGGGGGAGGGACGAGGGACACAACAGCACTATTTCTACAATCACATTCTGATTAGAACCAGCAGAACAAGTAGCCCCTGCTGGCATTGGGGATAAAAGAGCAGGCCATTTGACCAAGGGATTCCCCAGGACCTTATCACACAGCCTATGTCGGATAGTGAATTTCCGGAGTGGGATGGGACAAGGGAGACAAGCAGCAGTCTTGCCCTCTCTCTCTCTCTCCAGGTGAAAAGAGTGCTGGAGAGTCAGGGGTGTGCGACAGCTAAACTTGTTTCATGGCATTTGAGGAAGAGAGCAAAGCAAGAAAAAGAGTGGACCTGTATGCACAATACCCCACAAAGGCAGAAGCACCAGAACAAGGACTTTCTAGCCATAGGACACATCAAAAGAAATAAAGGAGGAAAAAAGAAATAATTAATTAATTCCTGGGCCTTGATACGGTCACATCAAAAATCTGAGAAAAACAGCACCTTGGGGTGAAGGAACGCTACATGGATTATCAGGGCTTAATGAAAACTGTGTGTATTGGCTACTACAGTGTACCCTGAAGGGCAGGGGCATTGCAAAGTGCTTTCTTTTATGAGGTTGTATGGAGCAACAGTAGACTCCCGTATGTTCATAGTGGACAGGGACAAAATCAGTGCCCTAAGGTTCTCAGGGAACCGAAATAGTTACCCTGGGAAAATCTAGGCACCAAAATAAGACGTTTCTAATGCCAAACGTATGTGTTACCCTGAGGGTGTTGGATTTTTTATGTTTTGGGTCCGGATATCTTGCTAGACATAATGGTGTAAAAGAAGAAGAAGTAATTTCCCTTGAAATGTTTGTTTTTCATTGTTAGCAAGGACAATAGGTCTGCTTTGTGATACCAGAAGCCAAACGTCATCATAATTGTGGTAACGTGTAGGCTAACAATATTAGTCTGACATATTAATTGAAATTGAAATGCCCATATTTCATTTTTTTTTAAAACTGTGTCAAGCCCAATAGGTCTGAGATTTAAAAAATGTTGGTTTTCTTGATATGGCGTGTATGGTCAGGCCTGTGGACCTGATTTGAAAATTGTGAACACCCTTGACAAATCCCGAAGAGGACTCACTTTTAATAACTGCATACCTTTGTATGGGTGCTATAGATACTTATAGAAGCTATTGTGGTTTTAGTTGTTAGGGTCTGCTAGACCGCAAGTGGGCGAAGGAACCTCAGAACATGGGGTCTTGTCTGGGTTTAGGGTTTGGCTGCCCTTGTGCGTAGTATTTAGCTGTGTATGTATATTTATTTCAAGAAAATGACTGGACATCGATTACTGTATGTTATTTGATGTGCTGCAGAGTTATGAGTTTCTAGTCCACAGCACCTCTAGGAGCCAGCCTTGGACTACTCTGCCTCACCACTATGAGAGTCAAGTTAAAAAAGAGGTACTTAGTCCCCACTTGGAGGGGGTCACAATATGGGGGCCCCAAAACACTACAGCTGGGACCAAGAATTGTCTTATTGGTCTGAGACCTCCCATTCAGGATCCTTCATAGAAATATCATTTGATAGCACACTTTGTTAGTATATGATAGCAGCCCCAGTGGTGATGAAGAACGTCAGACCAGAAATCCCAACTGAAAAAAAGATTGTATTTCTTTATTTCTGCCTTCCCATCACAGGTAATGTCTCTGACAAATTTATCAGAGCAACCCAGACTCAGAGGTAAACCAATTCATCTGAAAAAAACAACCCCAAATTAGAAAGGGAAATATACCCATTCCAATAAAAAGGGGAGGAGGTGGAATCTTCTGTAGATATTACAAGGCAGCAACATTTTCTAAGATAGCCAGTGATGAATCAAGTACCAGACAAAGTGTTCCTTTTATTTTTACTGTTATGGTTCTTAAAAGTTAAAGTTTAGTGGGGAGACTTGTTTCCACTTGATTGCTGTGTTTTAGAGTTTTTTTGGAGCAATTAAGGTATACTCAGGAGACTGAAGCTTGAAGCACAATGGGGCATATTTAAGAGCCCCTAGTGCCACCGGAGCGTCACTTTTTGTGACGCATCGGTGGCGCAATGCCCTGTGTCGTATTTACAAGGTGGCGTTAAGCCACTTTTTGTGACATAATGCCACCTTGTAAATACAGCCTCTTCACGCCCAGCACTTTGCATGGAAGGGGCGTGCAATGGGTGTTGCTGTGACTCATCATTGCGGCAAAATCAAAGACATCCAATGATAGACATATTTGAAGATGTTCTCCTTCTGTTCAGCTGATCGTCCTTCAAGATCAAGGAATATTGTGCCCCACTTTTCTGAGCCAACCCCACACTTCCACTTTTACATGGCCAAGTCCTCAGAGGAATCATCATACATATTCTCTTCCTCAGGAGACACATTCTTCATCACAGCCCTGGCTTAAGAAGGTGTTTATAACTAAGACTTGCTTGATTATCCTAAAAGTCTGAAGTGTGTTTGATGCAGCTTCTGTGATATTCATGAAGGACCTTTCCAGCTCTTCAAACAGTTCTGCTCTGCAGAAACGTAGCAGGAAGTTCTGCAGTCCCATCACACACAGGTTCATCCAACCCCCCCATGAGAGGTAAAACTTTTTTTCTTTAATTACTAAAGGATCAATGATCCCCCAAGTGCTTTAAAACGACTACAACCTGCCTGTAGACAGAGCTGGCTGCAGAGCATGGACGGCTGAGGATCAGGGATGAAATGAAAATCACATACTAAGCAGCAGGCAATACTTGGACCATGACCATGCATATTCTCAAAAGATGCCAATTGCAACTTTCAGGTAGAAAGCAGACTCCATCACCCTGTTGTTACTCGTGGCAAGCAGAAGGGGCGGGGCGGATCGTGGGGGAGGGGGGGGGATTTAAATTAAAAAATATATTTTTTAAAAACACTTACCTGAATGCCCCTCCCTGCAGGCAGAGCCTCCCAGCCTGCCCTGCAACCAATCCTGATGCTACTCAAAGCAGCGTCAGGATCGGCTGGGAGCTCACAGAGTGGGAGCCTGTGCAGACTCTCCCTAGCCCGGCAACTGTGTTGCAGAACTGGAGAGAAACTAGTGCACATGTCTGGACGGCTGGCCCGAGACGGCTGGCCAAAAACACATGCACTCTGAGAGGGAGTGCTGAGCACTGCCCCGCACTGCTCGTCACCTCCGTGGTCCCGCCCTTTTACCAAAAAAACGATAATAAACACAGTTTATTATCGTTTTTTTTGGTAAAAGCTTTGCAGCTGCTGGTGGGGGCGCAACGCTCCGCTGCCCTAATGGAGGAGCGCCCCTGCCATCACCTCCCTGCAATTAATCCAGGATCCAGCCATGCACCTGCACCGGCTGGCCCACTTTAGGTTATGGTCAGGAAAAGTCACAGGAATGTAAACAGGTTGCATGCTCCCTCCAGAAACAAGTCCTAGGATACTGGAGCATCAAGTGTCGGACATTATTCTGAAGATCAAACAGGTTCAGTTGTAAAAAGTAATAACAATTCTCCAAGAAAACAGAATATCATCAAACCATCCCAGTCAAACAGCTTAGTACAAAAGACCCACCTACCAATTATAGCACATAACTATAAGGATGTACTTTACTGTCCGCCATCCTGCAAAGAAAGACAAGAAGACAGTAACAGATGACCCTTGTGGACTGGGCAGAGACTAGTTGGTTGTGATATTCTTTTTCATGGGATTCTATCTAATGTGATCTTAGATAACAGGCTGAAGTTGTTTTAGCTACTGCTGCATAATACTTACTTCTGGTCTTACAGAACAACATTTCTCATGTTTAATATCAGGCCATACTGGACTCCAGAGCGGATAAGAAAGTTTAGCAAATATTTTAATTCTTTCAAAAGTAGAGAATACAGACACCTGAAAGATATGCAAGCTGACTGAAAAATGAACAAAATTTTGGAAAGGTATATTCAAAATAATATCCAAAAAGGTAGAAATACTTCCTAACCGTCTGAGAATCTTTGACAGTAACCAAGAAGAATGAGAGGGCATTTGTTAATGATACTTTCTAACCATAGGCAACACAGAGAACATTCTGTACGTTCTATCTAAAAAAGAAGGAGAAAGCAATTGATTTCAAATGTTCCTAGAGAATTCAAATTCTATTCAGGATGGTCCAGAAAGTAAAATTATGGGCAGATGACTGAGTAGGATTGTTATAATCAAGTTTTAATTCAAACTAGAAGGTAAATTGTATTGATTAGTTAGGTCCCTCTAGAAAAAATACATCTTATGATACTTTGTTTTATTTTATTTCACTTAATCTAATTTTGTTTTATGAACTAGAAAGAATACCACAAGACTGAAAATGTCATTTGTTCCTAGAGCAAGGTGACTCAGGGCCAGATGTAGGAACCGGTTTGCATGTCGCAAACTGCGAAAAACGCAGTTTGCGACATGCAAAACGGCCATCGCGATGCTGAGTCGGTAACGACTCGCAAACTGTGAATTCGACTCGCAAATAGGAAGGGGTGTTCCCTTCCTATTTGTGACTCGCACCGCGATGTAGAATTGCTTTGTGACCGCAAAAGTGGTCTCAAAGCAATTCGCAGTTAACACCCACTTGAAGTGGGTGGTAACTCATTCGCAAACGGGAAGGGGTCCACATGGGACCCCTTCCCCTTTGTGAATGTCGCTGAAAATATTTTTTCAGAGCAGGCAGTGGTCCAATGGACCACTGCCTGCTCTGAAAAAATGAAACCAAATGGTTTCATTCTTTTTTTTTTATTGCAACTCGTTTTCCTTTAAGGAAAACGGGCTGCAATAAAAATAAATAAAAAAAAACTGCTTTATTAAAAAAGCAGTCACAGACATGGAGGTCTGCTGTCTTCAGCAGGCCACCATCCCTGTGAGTGCAGGTACTCGCTGTGGGGTCGCAAAATGCGACCCACCTCAATAATATTCATGAGGTGGGTCTTTGCGACCCCATAGCGAGTCGCAGAAGGTGTCTGAGACACCTTTCTGCATACAATTTTGCGAGTTGCAAATTGCGAGTCGGTATGACTCGCAATTTGCAACTCGCAAAATTTTCTGTTGCTACATCTGGCCCTCAATGAGCAAACATTTTTTATATGTATTTTGTGGACCCAACTATAGCTCTATGTGGTCGCCCTAGCAGAAGCAATATAGCACCATTCTGAATAATGTAAAGTCTATGAAGATTATTTAGGCAGGCTGGATTTACATAATTTGGCCCTGCTAATACTAGAGCCTGGAATTCAAGTTTGGGACAGTCCAGGAAAAGAAAAAGGGACTGAAGTAATGCAGCTAAAGGACATACATACACATTTAATAAAGTGGGATTTAATCAGAAGACATCACAGAACCCACAACAAACAACTTTAAAGTCTGATTAAAGCTGAGATGACCCTGCCTGTGACTGTTCTTTAAAAAATGAAGCCAGCTAGACAAGGGCACAGCCTCTCACCTAAAACTAAAGAAGAAGATTTATGAGGATAGAATGGGATGGGAGACAATGTTGAAAGGCATGGATAGAGTGTTGCCAATCTCATCCCAGACAGGCTGATGTTGTCTTTGGATTCCACCAACAGATAGTTATTCTGTGCACTAGCAGTGACAAAAACCCATCCAGGCATTATCCAAGTGGTCAGGGAATCCTATGAAGAAGGGGTTAGTTGCACTTTCCTAAATGTTTGAAAGCATAGGAAGCAATTATATATGGGGAGGGTTCACAGTGATAGACGGATACCAATTCGCCTTTTTCAGTAATACCTGAACAGCTTTTTCGAGGCACCAGCCACCACTAAAGCTATAAGAGAAAATTTACAAGGTTCAGTATTACCAGTACTATAACTGGACAACAAGTTTACACGTTATTAGAATAGCAAGAATTTAAATGAGAACACAATTTAGTGTAAACACAGTTTCTCCGTTGAGTACTGATGAGATGTCCATTGACTCAAACTATAGGAAAGAAATCTAACTGAAGGTTAGAATGGAGAAATGAATTTTCTCAACTTGAAAAAGAAACTTTCATAACTTAGAGTGGAAGTGTGTTCAATATTGAAGAGAACTACAGGTATGTAAACCTTTCCTGTTGAATCCCTTCTAGTTGGTTCACCACATGGAAAGTCGGTTGAGGCTTGATGATGAGAGGCTGGTAGGGAACTAATGATTTGGCAGAGTATCTTATCGAAGAGGCCATGCAGTACCTTGTGGACGAGACAAAATACCTTGAAATGATATGTTTATTACATCATGAACCAATGGGACGAATTAATGTCTGACCTAATGATGGCATCTCACATTGAAACAAAATAGAGCGCCATGACTTTGGACAATTTCAGGTTTCAGAGCAGTCTATAGATACCCAAAGATTGGATCACTCTTAATGGCTTCATTCAGTTCCTAGGCTCAGATTGGTCAGATGCCCCCCCCCCCACCAGATGGATGCTTATGTGTCCTCCTGAATCACCGTCTGTTTCAGACTCTATGACCATGTCTGAAAGCTTGAAGTTAATCGAGGGGGACGGGTAGAAGCGGCCAACTTGAGCGAAAATACTAACTGAAGCTGTGTCATTAAGACATGATGGAGAAGGTAATGATCACAGCAGCCTTCAAATGCCTTCTTGGCTATTAGAAGTAAAGCCTATTTTTTATTAGGATGGAAGCAAGCATTGCAAGGGACAATCCAGGGAAATAGACTATAGATAGCTTAAAACTAAAATACAGTAGCAGTGATGTTCAACAGCATGGACGCCTTCTGCTTCTGTTAGGACCAAGTCTGGACAGTATGAGGAGATGTGGGGATACAGTTTGTCATTACTACTGGTGAGAGTATTACAGTACTACAGATTGGTACTGATGTTGCTTGGTGATGGTGGCATTTGTAAGTTGGGCAGAACTGCCTAATGGAAAGAGAGCAGATACCATGTAATCATACACTATGACTTGGGTCAAGCAATCTATATATATACATACACACACCGCCTCACAGTGGTAAAACATGTTAGAACAGGACAAAGCTAGCTGAGCACGGACTCACAGAGGTCGACTTGAACTATGCATCCATAATAGGGACACAGCAGCCTATGGTAGTTCCTGGAACTCAGAATTACAACTTACACTCTCCCGTGCACTGGCTTTGACCTCACATATTACAGCACTAACGACGTTCTGTGACACAACTGAATTTTCTTCATTGACAACACCACTCTGCATGGCAGGGGCACAAGTTACAGTTACTTGAAATAACTATAATTCTTTCATTTTATTTCTTTAGATTAACACCTTTAAATTAACATTTTCACCTAACTACAATGTTACTTTTACCTTTTTTCAGTCAAGTAAAATATTATATTGCTATATATACATATATATATATATTTATATATATAAAATTATTATTTTTTCTTTAGTTGTCGGAGTCAAAGGTGAACTGCTTTCTGATTGATACATATGGTAATATGTTATACATGAATTTCAAAATTGTGGGGGTCGATAATTGAGATATGTTCAAGTCACAGAAAAAGAAGAACCAGAATTAATTAGGGGGTTAAATGCAAAGAAATGTGGAGCATGGGGACTACAGAGGGTTTAGTGGTTATCATTAAGACAATATTTTAATATGTGAGACACAGAAAGAAGATTATTGGAGTTAATCACAACAATTGTGTTTATCCATGAGCCTCTCCTACAGAAATCTTTAAAGATTGGAGAATAATTAATATTTTTAATGTGCTAGAGGAGAGTATTCCAGATGCTGGGCTCTTTGCCTGAAGGCTGTGTAACGTAACTTTTTTCTTGAAAATTGGGGTTTGAAGGCATAATTTCTTTTTGCATTAGAGAGTATGAGTTCCTGCAGCTAATGTGAGATTTTGTGTGAGATATTAGGAACTCTTGATACTTGGAACTTTAGAAGTTCAAGTCAAGAATACAGAAGATATTATATACAAGAATTACCTTGGATGTTGGTTGACGATTCCCTCCCAAATTTGGGATGAAGATACTTGCTGTGGTAAGCAAAGAGTCTCGGAACGAATACCTGCAAGTTCTGCACTTTTCGCAAAGTACAAAACAGTAACCTGTAAATAAGTTAAAAAACCAAAAGCTGTTTCTTCCATCAACCTCAACAAGCAGAAATGTAATAATAATAATACAATAATATTATTCACTTTTGAGTACTGTGAAACAATGGAACACAAATCTCACATTTTAAATAAGTAACTGAAAACAATGCTCTCCTATTTCTACAAGTAAGTTACCTTCAGTCATGAATGATGTCTAAACCAACAAAATTATCATTACATTTTACGTTTCCAATGTTCAGGTAAGATTGTGACATTGAAAGCATATTAGAAGAGTACACCACTTAAGCCAAGTGGCTCTGCTCTTAGCCCAAAACATTTTGATATTTACATTCTCAGTTTGCCTCTGTTACCTAGCCGTTTGGTCTCAGTTTGTACTGTTATGCTGATGAAACCCAGGGGATCTTAGGCTGGACTGGGATTCAATTGCTCATAGACCCGGTTCAAAAACTGCTTGAGTACAGCAGCCAACAACAACAAAATTATTATATTTGGTCAACTTTTGGCATGGCTGCATGCCTTGTGGTCTAAACATCTCATCCCCCTACATTCTATTGTTGATGCACAGTAGATTTATTTCCTTCAATCAGCAGATCAACAAAAATACCTCAACTGCCTTTTACCTAATTAAATTAATTTGAAGAATCCTTCCTATGCTCCAGAATGGTCTAGGAATGCCATTATTCAAGCTCTTACCTTTTCTGCATAAGGACAGGCTATTGTGACAGCTTATATGTCGTTATTCCGACATACAACATAGCTAGAGTCTAATAGATCCAAACTGTTGCTGCAAGCTTGACTCTAGGTTTCAAGAGATGCAGCAGAACCTCTTCCTACCTGCAATCTCTTCATTGGCTTTCGGTCCAAAAACAATGTCTCTACAAGGCTTTATTTCCAAGTTTCCAAAGCACTCAAACAAACACATGGGAGCAGGCTTTACAAAAACTGAGGATCAGTAACAATCAATCGACTTGCATGTTACAAAAATATGCCTGCAAAAAGCACTTTGGAACCCATTGCACTACTTGAACAGGCGAATCAGAGGTTAAACACAGTGCTCTGTAGCAAGCTCAGTGACCTGAAGTGCTTGCAAGGTGACTTGTCGAGCTCTTTATAAAACTTCGAATCGATGTAACATCCATACCCTACTCACCTGTGACAAGAGAATGAAAAGGCTACTGTAATAGTCGAATTGTTATGTTAAACGCCTGCTGCTAGAGATAGGACGCTCTGAGAAACGACTTCATGAGCACATAACCGTGACAAACAATTAAATTAAAGATTGATTTTTCCAAACCATTTTCTTCGAAAATTTCTATCTTGAAAATCTGTAGTGAGCTGTTCATGGTGATAAATGTTAAAACGTTTATTGAACCGCTGGCGCCCAATACATGAGGGGGCAGGTATCTATCTCCTTGTTTCCATACAATATAAAGCATCAAGGAGCTTTATTACTACTTAGAAGTGTTACAATATTACAAGCTACTCCTTAATGTTTTTTATTTTAACAGAGTCCACAAGTATTACAAATTATCTGTTACCATACTGAGGGAGAAAAAGGCCAGGCATTGCATGACCATGTATTATGAGGATCAAAATACCATCTCCCATAGTTAACACGCATTTGCAATGCATTAGGTCTTACATTTACTTGAGTTGGATCTATTGGCATTGTAAATTAATAACTGGACTTTTTTTTGCCAAATTAATTGGTCAACCCTGCCACATATTATATTTTGATCCTTTCTGCCACATAATTCCAGTAGCCCTGCCTACAACCAAAGGGCTAGTAGGCCTACTGGAATATTTTTGTTAACCAAGGCCCTTAAAACACAAACTACTCCCAGGTGCAAAATACACTTACTTGGAAGTCGGTACAGGAGACATTGCCCGCGTGGCAATTAATAAATAATTGTACTCCAAGAATGCATGCTTACTCGAGCACTGTCCCTTTACTGCAGTCTGGGAAGTCGAACAAAACACCCATGATTTTTGGCACGCTTGAGGAGAGCCACTTGACATGATATCAATGATCCTTAGTTAGTCTTGAACTGAAATATTAGTTACAAAATATTGACCATTGTACAGCATAATCAACTGTAAGCTCTCCTTGAGGTTAGTTTTATAAATACACGCACACTCAGCTCAAGTTTCATAGACAAACATGTGTAGTTCATCTAGTCAGGTTTCTGCTTTGTATTCCCAGCTTGTATTCCGTTATAAAAATTACTTTGGCCCTCATTACAACTTTGGCAGTCTTCTGGAAAGACCACCGGCGATGAAAACGCCAACACCCATCCCCTCCCAGACGACCACCTCACCCAGACAGGCAGGTGGACTGTCCAAAAGTGCGGGCAAGGGGCATGCATGTGTGCATGTATGTGTTGCTGTATGGGTGTGCATGAGTGCTTATGTGTATGTATGTGTGTGTGGAAGGTGTGTGTGTCTGAATGGAAGCGGAGAGGAGGGGGGTGTCGGGGTGTGAATAAGTGTGTGTATTGGGATGCATGTGAGTAGGGGTGTTTGTATGGGTGCAAGCAAGTGGGGGTGTATGTCAGGGAGTGTGTTGATGAGTGTGGGTGCGTTTATGACTATGTGTTAAATGAGTGGGAGTGCATCTCTGTCTGTGTGAGAGCAAGTAGGGGTGTCTGGATGTATGCGTGCAGTTGGGGGTAAGTGTGCCAGCAACAGGAATGGGGATTCCTGCCAGTGGGTGCATTACCACCACAGTTTTCGTGGTGGGTTGACTGCCGCAGAAAGCCTGGCGGTTTGCTGAGTCATAATTCCGCCAGGGGTCGTATGGCTGCAGCCGGGCCAGAGGTGCTCACCGCCAGTCCGACCGCCCTGGCAGTACTGGCGGCGTTATGGCGGTTTGGTTTTGGCAAAACCGCTAGACTTGTAATGTGGCAGTATTTACCACCAGATCCGTGGAGGTCTTAAGACCGGCACACTTGTAATGAGGGCCTATGCGTGCTGCAAAGAACGTGTACTAGGCAAATCACAAGTGCATGTAATGTAAAAATGGCAAAATAACTCTGGAGCTTTATGTTATTTCTGGAGAGAGAACACAATTTTGTCTAGTGGAAGCTTGGACTGATCATAAGGTAGTGCACTGGGTTAATGTGCCTGCTGCAAAGAACCTGTACTAGGCAAATCACAAATTGTATGTAAAGTAAAACTGTCAAAATAACTCTGGAGATTTATGTCCTTTCTAGAGAGAGGATGTACTATTGTCTTGTGAAAGCTTGGACTCATCATAATGTAGGGCACAGGGTTTATGTGCCTGCTGCAAAGAACGTGTACTAAGCTAATCACAAAGTGCATGTAATGTAAAAATGGCATAATAACTCGAGATTTATGTCCTTTCTAGAGAGAGAACGCACTTTTGTCTAGTGGAAGCTTGTAGTCATCAGAAGGTAGCGCACAGGGTTAATGTGCCTGCTGCAAAGAACATGTACTGGGCAAATCACTAAGTGCATGTAATGTAAAAATGTCAAAATAACTGTTTGGGTTCTTTCTGGAGAGGTTTTGGTGCACATGTAGTACTTTTGTTAATCTATAGGCAGTATGCTCTCTTTGAAGTATTTCCTGGGCTGATACAACAACATTCTAATTACCAGTTTATAGCTTTTTTAAGTCTACTATTCACTAATCTCCCTTTATATAATTTGATTAGAAAGCTAACGTGTATGTGCACAGACTTTTTGAAGATGCAACGTAAATACTAGTCCTTTGTCAAAGGTATCTACTATGCAACATTTTGCATCACCTTTTTCAGTTCTCAACTTACACTTAATATTCTGACTTGATTTCTGATCATTCTTCTTCGGGGGCACACCTTAACCCTGCTAAGGCAGTACATTCAAGAAAGTGGCCATAAATCCAGACCAAGGTGCTGCTTCATTATGGGGTTTTCTTCCTAGGACACTTAGAGCAACACAGACCAAATAACAGAACTGTTTTGGGTCAGCCGTCCTAAAAACGGTTGTTTAGGTGAGCCTCCTTCTCGCATTAGCTTGATGGAACTTCCACCACGTTTTTGTGTCAGGGCACATCACGTGAGCATTTACAAGTTTTGAAACGTGCTTGGCTCGCACGAGGTTTTCACATGAGTTTGTGCATATAAAACAATAAAAGTAGTATGGAGGAAGCACTATTAATATGCCTTCAATACATTAAGAACAATGTTTAAAAAAACACATATGTGCCCTACTAAATAGGGCCAAAGGAACATGTTTGTGGTCTGTTTTGCCAAATTAAACATGGACAATGTGTTTGCATGATGTGTTCACAAAGGTGAATTCCGCTTTCCGACTCAAACACCGAGAGAATGGGGCCGACTGAGACTCAACACCCTCCCCATCACTTGCTGTGATTACCACAGATCACCGCCATCATGTGAACCAAGGAGAAGAAAGGTAAAGCTCCTAATGGTACCCAGCTACCCTCAGTCAGAGGAAAAAGTCTGTTCAGCTTTGACACACTGCCATGACATGCTGTGGGCCGCTGCCCCCTACCCCAGTGGAGTGGCCTTTGCACCCGGAGTGCCACTCAGTGTATCTTTCTTGCTCCTCTTCAATCGAAAGTAAACTAAATTCATTGTTTCCTCGGCTATGGTCTGTCTTCTTCACTACTGCCACCCAATAACTTTCGCCCCCCCCCCTTTTCTCCCTAAATCCCTATTCCCTCCATTCCTTTCCTAACTCATCTTCTCGTGCATTCTTTATTCCGTGCTTTGCATGACATTGACCCTGTTACATGGATAACTGCACAACTGCCGATACATTTGACTGCGAGCGAACTTCTGTTTCCTTTTGTGTGCTCCTTCAAAGGGGGTAGGTGGGGTGTTGGGGGGGGTCAGGTTCCAGTTTCGTTACACCACCGCCTTACAGGCTTAGTTACAACTTCGCTTATGTGAGCGCTGTTGCAGTATATTAGTCCGGTATTTTAATTTACATTCAAATGTTTTTTTGTTTTTTTGATTCTGTGAGAATAAGATAAGTAAATGAAAACATTTATTCAATGATGTCCACTTAATGTACCTCTCTTTGCCAGTAAGTGCTATTGGTACGGAAATCGATTAATAATAAACAGGCTGCCCTATTGTTTTATTTCAGGGTGTGTGTTTACATTTTGCAGTAAAAATAACACGCTATTTTGGCACATTGATAAAGTAAGGCATTTTAACAAGAAGAGCTATGCATAGCATAAAGGTGTCAAGTGTTAAGTGACACATTCTGCAATTAAAAAACAACCCCCTATTGGAGATAAAAAAAAGAATGCAAAATCTAAGGGTATCCCCAAGACACTGAACCTCTCGCTGCACTGTGCTCGCCTTAGTGATGACCTCTAGCAGAAGACAAGGCACATCATTTCAGGAAAACAGAACATTCATCTGTGACTTCACATTATTTAAGAACCCTCGGTGAGGTTGCAATGTGTCCTCGGGGATGAGGGCCAAGACATCAAGGAAGTTCTGTATGTGACCTATTTCAGCTGTATGTGTTTTATAGTAGTGCCTACAGGGGAAACACATTTGAGCTCCAAATGGTTAGTTACACTTTAAAGAAAAATGCTCGTTGTAAATTAGTTTGTAAATTTTCTTAAGGAAGAGTGACTGCCACATTATTTTTGCAAAATGCCAAAGATATATTTGATGCAGGTCAAATGTTCTCAAAAGGCAGTAGGCTAGAATGACAGCGCATTATGGGGGTTATTACAACTTTGGAGGAGGTGTTAATCCGTCCCAAATGTGACAGATATACCACCAGCCGTATTACGAGTTCCAAAGGATATAATGGACTCGTAATACGGCTCGTGGTATATCCGTCACTTTACCGTCACTTTTGGGACGGATTAACACCTCCTCCAAAGTTGTAATAACCCCCTATATCAGTAGCATGTAACCTTTATGATAAAAATAAAAAGTGTCTTAAAAAATGCAAATGGGCGCTTATCTGTCAAAAAATTTGTATTTTTACAATTGGCTTTGTATTAGTGGACTGATATCCGCCGTGTGTGCTCAGTATAGGATTTTTAGGCCCCGGGCAAGACATATTATGGCCCCCCTGTTTTTTTAACAACTTCGATCCCCCTGCCCCCACCCCTACCCCCCACCTTTTTAGGTCGAGCTTAGGAGCACGCAAGCACTGCTTTTACGACATGTTTTTATCTATCTGGGCTTTTAACCACACCCACTTCACGCCCATCACTAGCGCTAGTTCATGGGCTTGCCCTTCAAAAATCGTTTGTTATCACTAGTAAATGCTTTACACTTGTTCCACCTTGGGGCAGTTTGGTTACTGCCTCGGACATTGACCCTTTTACATGGCTAATTGCACTTTTGCTAATAAGTCAGACTGCGAGCAAACTTTTTTCCTTTTGTTTGTCTCCTTCGCGTTCATGGCATGATGCTTTGAATCGGCTCTCTTACGTGAAACTGTATTACTTTTCAATTTGAGTTTATGTGGCAAGAAAAGTCTGGTTAGGGCGTTTACAACGTTAATAGCTGTAACTTGAGCAAATGCAAGACCCATTGCATTGCAAATGCTTGTTACCTCATGTCCCCTCTCTACTGCTTCTATGGCAGCCCTCCACTTTCCTATCTTCCTTGCTCTGCTCCCCTCCACCCCTATTTTCATCCTTTCTATTTGATTTATTATGTCCTGGGTTGCTTTTTAACCTTTACAATTCATGTTTTATTCCATCTTTGTTCTCCTTTTGTACCACATTTTTGTCATTCTTCATTTCAATCATTTCTGTCAACAGCCACTTTCATGCCTACCTCCCTCTCTTTACTTTTTTGTCATCTTTCTTTCAATTATGTTTATACCACGTTTATTTCTAGGTTCCATGAAGAAAGGTCACAGTCAAAATGACAGGAGGTGATCTGACCTCTGAAAGACAACTGTAGTAACAAAGTACACGAAGTAAACAGAAACAAAGATTTATTAGGTTAAGTCATGCAGCACCTCTGACATCCTAGCAACTGCCATTAATTAAATAATGGAACGTCCAGGACACAGAATTCTGAAGCTGCATACTGGGAAGGAGAAGAGCGTGGTGTAGGAGAGAAAAAAGACAGAGAAAGGACAAGGTCAAAGCATAATAACTACACAATAAGCTGTCTATTATGAATATGGCACTTCTTTCCCTTTAAGTATGCAACACAAGAAGAAAACAAAATAAAAAGAAATAAGAACAATCCTGCATTAGTCTCCACAACACTTTCCTACATCTGACATTGTCTTTGACACTAAAAACAACGGAGTATCTGCCTTCTAAGAGGTGGTGGGGGGAGGAGCGTGTGGCTGGGAGACTGAAGGGGTAGTTACCTTGGTAGATATTGATGCACTAAAAGGGCCAACTCGGGTAATTCCAATCCTTCCTGCTGAGGGAAACTCATTTCTCTGTCTCCATGAGTTTTAATCACAGGGTTGTACTCTGAAAGGATGTCCCCATTCCACTTAGATACCCTTCTAGCATGTCAGCATTTACCATTATGGATCACCATGCTAACTTTAATGACTTTCAAAGGGCATGACAGTTTGGCTCATTGTTAGTTGTTAGCCTTGTAATCAAGCCTTCACCAAGTTCTATACCCAGAATCCAGCTTTTTTGATTCCTAATAAATACTGAATTGTTCGACTTGACCATTTCCATTGGGGATCATATAAGGTTGTGGTGAAGTGCGAAACAATGTACTTCCCCAAAAGGTCTTCTAATTCAGCAGAAAACAGTTGCACTCCATTATCCGTAACAAAAATTTCTGGGATTTCTTTCTTACAAAATGCATCTATGAGGAATCCAAGACATTGCTGTTATTGTAATGTTCAACAAATTTCACTTTGGACCACTGTGAGTGGTTGGCTACTGAAGCTAAAGCACATGTTAATTTGTTATGCAGCACTTTGAAAGACCCCACAATGTCTAAAGTGAGATTTTTGCAGGCACAGTAAGGCCATTTGACAGGACACACAGGCATAGAAGAGGTCTTAGCATATTTGTCAGAATCAGCACAGATTTCACAATCTCTCACCCACTTGTTTCGTTCCTAATCAAAACAAGGCAAACAAGAGTGTAATCTATGTATTCTATGTAGACATGCCCATGTGGCCTAGATATCCATTCTCTAGCGGTTTACGCCTGCCACTTTCAGGTGACATGCACTTTCCATTTCTTTTTACCAAAGCACCTTCAACTGAAAGATTTAAAGTTACATAAATGAATAAACTGAGGTTTCAGGTCGAGGGCAAACTCTCTGTGAGATACCTCAACTTGCTCGAGAGTCTCGTCCTTGATATCAGCCACCTGGAAACACCCTAAAAATTGTGGTCCACCCTCTCCCTTATGGAAGATATTACAAAAGACTCATCACCATTATTATTGGGGCAAGGATGTTGCAAAGGGGTGCATGACAACTGACAGCAGTGACACTCTTTGAGTGGGAATCAAACACATCATAAAACAGCATTCTTGAAGTTCCAAACACAATCTTGCTATTCTGGTCCCAGAGTTCCTTTCCCTGCCGGGTGACAAGATTTTTACCACTGGTTTTATGATCTGATCTCATAAACCTCTTGCCCCACTGAGAGTAATCGAAATGGTCAAAAGCTCAAACACAGGCTAACTGTTCCAGCTCAATTGCCACATATTTATGTTCAACGGCTCTAAGCCTCCTAATAGCAAACACCAGATTCCATTCTGAATTTCTAGAACTCTGGGTAATATTGTCCCCAAACCATAGGCCTCTCTGTCTACAGGGATTAAACATCTAACCACCACCATACAGCTTCAGAGTAGGAGAATTGCCAATGACAATCTTTCCTGGACTAAAAGGTTTTTGTTGTAGATCGTCACATAAACAGCTACCATTACGCAGTAACTGCCTCAGGGGCTGCATGAGTTCTACAAATTTTTCAACCAAACTACTATAATAGTCACAGAAAACTGCAAAAGAGAAAAGCTTTTCTGAGGAATCTTGGGCAAGTGTGTGCTCTGTGGCGTCTACATGGTCTACAGTAGGTACTATTACCTTTACTGATGAACAGGGAAACGCATCAGTATTGAAACCCAAACCATTACTAAGCAGTCTGTAACATATCTCGTTAAGTAATCCAGGAAGATGCGTTTTGTTTTTGGAAATTACCAATATATCATCTTGAAAGATCGTAACTGATGAATCCAAGTATTTACAAATGCAGTACATAACCCTCTAAATAACAGACATGCCAAGGTCAGGTCACCAGACATCTTTTTGTAGGGGAAAAAGCCAAAAGGTGTTCTGAAAGTGGCAAGTATCTTGGATTAAGGAGCCAGCTCCACTTGATGGTATGTCACCTCTAGGTCTAGAACACTGATGTTCCATCTAGCATCAATCTCTCATTGATTGTGGGTAATATTTGGTTATCAAACACCATAGTTGTTTAAAGCTCTTGAATCAATACATAATCATAACTTTCCAACTCCTGTTTTACACATTCCAACCAGCGAGACTCACTCAGACAACTCACTTCTTTCAGGCAGACAATTGCAGCCTGCCTGAAAGGGTGACTGCACCCTTTTCACTACAGGTCACTGCACCAGGTCACTCGAAGTCACTCCTATGGTAGGCCCTCCTAGCCCAGAGAGCAAGGTGCAAGTACCTGTGTGTGGGGGCTCCCCCGCCCTAGCAGAGGTGCCTCCACAAACTCAAGTTCCATTACCTGGTCACTACCTATGTCCAGCTACATAATGTTAACTCCTAACTAGGCATGTTTGGTATCAAACATGTCGGAGTCATTCCCCAATACTGCTGCTAGTATTGGAAGTATGATTCCATGCATTCTGATGGCTCCTTAGAGGACTCACAGCACTGCTCCTATCAGCATTCTGGGGTTTTCCGGCCAGCCCAAGCTGCTGCCACCCCTCAGACAGGTTTCTGCCCTCCTGCTACTTGAGCAGCTCAAGCCCAGGAATGCAGAACAAAGGATGTCCTTTAGGAGGTGGGGATAACACCCCCTACCTTTGGAAATATGTGTTACATGGCATGGGAGGGGTAGCCTCCCCAAGTCACTGGTATGCTTTGCACATTTTGTGCCCTCCATGCATAAACCAGTCTACATCGGTTCAGGGACCCCCAAACGCCCAAGTCCCTGCTCTGGTACGAAATTGGACAATGGAAAGGAGAGTGACGACTCCCCTGTCCGTCACCACCCCAGGGGTGGTGCCTAGAGCTCCTTCAGAGGGTCCCTTGGTTCAGCCATCTTGAATCCAAGGTGGGCAGGGACATCTAGGAGGATCTGAGTGGCCAGGTCAGGCAGGTGACGTCAGAGCCCCATCCTGATAGGTGGTCACTTGGCTAGGTGACCAATCCCTCTTTCAGGGCTATTTAGGGTCTCTCTCTTGGGTGAGTCCTCAGATTCGGCTTGCAAGATTCCAGCAGGACTCCTCTACAACCTCTACTTCGACGTTTAGCCACTGGAACCATGACTGGACCCTCCAGGAACCGACAATCTGCATCCACGACAAAGAATCTGCTTGCAATGTTGTTTCCACAGCTTCTTCCAGCTTCTGCAACATTCCCTGAGGACAGCAAGTCTTCAGTCTACACAAGAAGGAAGAAGGAATCTCCCTTGGAGTAAAAGAGTCACTCCCCTGCATCCGCAGGCACTAACTGCAGCAACGACCTGCTGCGTGGATCTCCTCTCATCCTGAGCTGTGTGGATCCTGCCTCACGGGTGATGTAGTCCTCTTGGTCCTCTCTTCTAACTGTCCAACTTTGGAGGACATAAGCCGTTGCCTTCCCACGCAGGATAGTACACCCGTGGCATTTCCAAGGGATCTCCAGGTTCCATGTAGCCCCAGCCCCCAGCATTCCTTCCTGCAACGCATAGCCCTCTGCGTGCTTCTGTGGCATGGGACCCTTCTCTATTTGTACTGCGTGGACTCCTCTGCAATTCTTGGTTCCTCATCCAGTGGGTCTCTTGAGTGAGCTGCCTTTTCTTCTGTGGACTCTCTGACTTGCTGAGGGTCCTCCTAGGACTCACCGTGTGAGTTGATTCCTCCTGGACCTTGCTGGTCCCCGGCAGCTCCACTTTTGCTTCATCACGACTTCTGCCTTCGGGTTTGTATACTTGTTGTCAATTAGTGCTATCTTAGAGCTATTTGAATTAGCCTCAAAGTCTTACTGAACAAAACTCGAACCACGCGACATTTTCCTTGTCGGGGCTTTACAATCCATCACGTCTTACACGCGGCATTCTAATACCTGCACAGACAGCTAGAACTTGTTTTTTAACCTCGCGTAAACCAAAGGACAAACAATAAGATAGCACTAGCACTAATTGACAACAAGTATACAAACCCTGTGGATTAATCTGAGATTTGTTTCTGCAACGGAAAGAAAGAGGTGCCAGTGCCCTTTGACAGTCCTGAAGAGGCCACGAGTTTTGAGGCCGAAACGTGTCGACACCAGCTTAGTGGGATCAAGGGTTTTTTAAACCAATTAATTGATAGCCAAAATTGTTAGAGCACTACATAAAACCTTTGAAAAAATAGTTAGGTATTTTTCAGCTGGGTGCTAATCCCTTGTTCACCTATAGGATATAGGATCACATTGCTAATTGTGCTACAGTGACCTTAAGAAGTTATATTGTTGGGCATAACCCTCACTTATGTTATGTGTGTTATTATTTTATGAGTATATGTTTTTTATGAGTAAATGTAATTAATGAATGAGATGTAAATTTGATGTATATAGATTTGTGTCATAGTGATTGTACAATATGTGTTGCAATGATGAGGTGTATACTGCAGCCTGTGAATAAATTTAATAAATATGGGAAAGCAATTCACCCTTGTAACCAATAGTGAATATTTGGTTATTAAAATAATGAGTAGATTTGTCCCTGCCTGCTAATTTTTGTGATTATGCATGATTATTTAAGGCACGAAAATCTTGATTTTAATGAAAATAGTGCTTCTACAGTGCTCTGTGTACAGGAAAAAAGTGACCATTTGGTGCTGAACGCCTCGATTTTCAGTAACATTTTGCACTAAAAGTTTTAGCAAACTGAAAATATGGATAAATAATTTTACCATAAGAAGGGAAATAAATCTTCCCATCCTTTTATTTGTTTCATAATTCTTTAAAAGGCTTCCTATACTTTACCAAGTGGAGATGTCTGCCCTGACTGCAGAGGCTCCCTTTTGTAAAGTACAGGGAAAATAAAAAAATGTATTTAAATAAAAAATAAATATTAAAAATATTTCAGGTTAAATAATTTTTAAACTCATTTTATGTATTTACTTTAAATGTAAAACAAAATAAAACAAACTGCTACAGCACTATTAAATTAATTTTGAATTTAAACTGTAATTAATATGTATATATAATTAATTTTGGAAGTTTAAATTACACAATAAATTCCCACCTGAAGAAAAACAAATATTATTTCATCTGCTTTAATAATGATTAAAAGCCACGTATAGAATTATTTAAAATTAATGTATTTTTAATGAAAAGTAATGTTACATTGTTTTCAATTAAGAATTAGTTAATAAATATTTTATAATCAAATAATGAAGTGCTATTTTTAGTACTATATTATATTTAAATTTTTTACTAATTGAATTTAATATTATTTCCTATGGGGGTTTATTTTTTATTTCACAGTGTTGCATTACCAGTGGTTGGCCATGTGTAGTGCTGAACTTACTACAAAAGTGTAATGTACCACAACAGTTTAATTTACAACAAACGTGTAAATTACTACAAAGTGTAAATTACTACAATAGTTCAGCTTGTGAATACCAAAAAGTAGTAAATGTACTTCAAAGTGTAACCTACTTTTGGGAATTAGGAACAATGTGCGCGAGTTATAATGTGAAGTTTTCTTTGATAAGCCGGGTGAATTGGGAGATTGTGAACATAGAATCACATTATGTATACCTGTAAAACCAGCCATTCGTAAAGTTTACATAGTACCTTTTTAAAGCAATTGAGAAACTTGAGAATGAGGTTGAGACAGTACTTAACAATGGGGTAATTAAACCAATGAAGTGGTTCGCCCAGAATGTGTTCACCAGGGGAACAACTCATTAAGGAAGATTATGTGGGCCTTCACAAAGTTAACTCAGCTATGTATGTGAACCGGTGCCCTCTTCCCAACATTAGTGATTTGTTGATGATACTGAAGAAATCCCAGTGGTTTCACACCAGAAAGAAAGAGAAAAAGAGTTCAGACACATTACATTATTCATTACGCTGTTGGGTGCATACTGGTTTACCACATGCAATTTCTAAAAAAGGGGAATGGATGCTTTATTCCAATATGTCAACATTATTGTATGGTGTCAAGATGATATTCTTATTAGTGTTGTTATGTATTATTATTATTATTATTATTATAATACTATGTTTTAGCTATGCTTGATGGTCAAGAGAGCGAATTGCAAGATTATAACGGACTTAGACATATCTTGATCACACTGTAGATGTAAGACATCTGAGAGATAATCTTGTTTCTGCTATCACGATGTTACCTGCTACAACTAACAAACAAGCATTTGCAATGCAGTGGGTCTCGCATTTGCTCGACTTAGAGCTATTAGCGTTGAAAAGTCCTAACCAGACTTTTATTGCCACATAAAATGAAAATAAAAAGTAATACAGTTTTAAATAAGCGACTCGATTTAAACCACCACGCCATGAGATTGAAGGAGCAAACAAAATGAACAGAAATTCCCTCGCAGTCAAACGTATCCGCAAATGTGTAGTGAGATTGCGCTGCATAGGAAATAAAAAGAAAAAGTATTCTAGAAACCATGCTGAAAACGTGGAGCCTCGTATGTTTTCAGTAGTTGGCCGGTGTGCTCGAAGGAGAGGTAAACACCAGAAAAGGCATGACCTATGCATGCCTTTCACAAATAAAATCAAGCGATTTTTAAAAGGCAGGCCCACAAACCAACAAAACTATTGGGCGTGCAGTGGGCGTGGTTAAAAGCCCACAGAGAGATTAAAGCAGGCTAGAGTTCTTGCACGCTCGTCCCTAAAAAGGCACTAAAATAACCACACTTTTAACAATGAACAAGTGCAATAAGACTGTTTTTTAAGAGTGAAGTGGAATGGTGCTAGACTACAATGTGTCAAGAAAAGTTTGAAGAAATAAAGACATTTATCAGCTCAGCTCCAGCATTCATGACTTTTGATGTTATGTGTAAAATCATTTGACTGTGGATGCAAGTGGAAAAAGGACTTGGATATGTTTTTACCCAAACTCAAGGCGAAGTTAATATAACGTTTGCTTCACATGCCTTAACTGAGGTACACTGTTTGTGAAGTTTAAATAATTTTGTATCATTTGAGTGGGGAAATAAGTAGGTGATTCATTCAGTTTATCAGCCCTAAGTACAGTTGGTATACATAGGAGGATTGACAGATCCAATTCCACTTGAAGCAGAGTTGTAATTATAGGAAGATGATTTCAGTGTGTAGCATATCTAAAGATGGGAAAATGTGGTGGTTCATTATTTCTTATGTGTGAACTGGTGGAAAACTGGTGGCACAGGAATAGCATGGCATGGGGGTGTTGTGGGGCTGAAGATTGTAGAGTATGAGTGGAACAATGCAGAAAGTGAAGAAGCAGATCTAATTGGTGTCAAGAAAGATGTTGGGGTTGATGGCCTGGTCTTGAATCAATGGATAAGACTGTGAAATTGTAAAGAAAGAGTTGTACTAAACAATGTTGTTTTGAGAGGACAACCCCACCATTGAAACTCAGAAGGAGGTTAGCCTGACATGGCTCACAAGGACCATACTGGTAAGAGTACGAAGAAACAGGGGCAGTGGCGAACGGCTATAGATAGATCCTTGGAAGATATGATGAAATATTGTGCAAGCAGCGTGAATAATTACAAGTGTCAGAAGTTGGAGGGTACACCTTTGGAACCAGCACCGGTTCTTAATAAAGTGTGAGAGAAGATTACCTTTGATACAAGTGGACCACTGGATTATTTAGGAAAACCTTAGAGGTCTGGAGGGGTTGTTCTTGGTCAAAATGAGATAAAGCTAAGCTGACATCACATTTAGGTACAGTTAATATCATACTGGTTTGTGTATTGCCTATGTTTTGAGATCATCTTACTCATAGATAAAGTCTTTAAAAATATAATACTGGTCCAGAAACAAAATGTTTTGGGGGAAGGAGTTCAGTGTGTTTTGTTTACAAAAAACGGTGTGCAATTGTCTTTCAGAGAGATTAGTGAGTTTTTTCACAAGGACAAGTTGTGAAACACAGGTGTGTGGCCTTCAACTCAAAAATCAATGGTTCACTGGAAAGAGTGAATAGGACAGTGAGAGTATTACATTTACAGTATTTACAGTTGCTACCAAGTGTTGTTTGTCCTGGAGAAAGAAGTTGGAGGACAGGTTGTGGGCATATGAGACCCCAGTGCACAACATAATGAGGCCTTTCTCACCTATGCAAAGACAGATTGCAGGAACAAAATTGTGCCAGCATGAATAGGACTGAAGGCAAATGAAAACAGGTATGTGACAGATGAATATAAGCTGGTTGTGAGTGGAAGGTTGAAGTACAAGGAGTGGTATGACAAGAAATGGTTGAGGAGATTTGTTGACTAAGTAGTTGGTGACTGGGTTTGGCTACCAACTTTGGTTTGATAAGGAAGCTTGAGTCAAGATGGATGGAATCTAGTAACATTTTCAAAGTGTGAAAGAGTCTTGTGGTATCGCAGGCTACCATGGGGGCGGGGTGTCTGAAGCAGATATGGCTTACCCACTGTCCCTGAAGTAGCTTGGCTCAATGGAAAATCAAGCTCATGATGGAAGACAGTTCTCTTTTTTTACGAGAGACCAATTAAAAACATATTTGTGCAATCTAAGAGAGGGTCAAAGATGGGGAGATTCAGCTGTCCAAGGAAACAAAGACGGTAGGTTTTAGTTTAGAAGGCATCTCTGGAAGAGAAGAGCTTTCATGCCTCTCTTGAAGGATTCAAATGAGGGGTTGGTCCGGATATCGGAATGGAGATGGAGTTCCATATTTTGAGAGGATTACCTGAGAATGAGCAGGAGATAGTTTTTGTGTTTCCTGAATCACAGCAGGTTAAGGAGGAGAGAGTTTGCACTTCGTGTAGCATCTCCAGACGGATTTGAGTTTCTGCACCAGGTATACCAGGAGCCCTTATGCAGTGCTTTGTGGTTAATGCATGCAATTTTAAAGATGCTTCCAGCTTTGACAGATAGTGAGCTAAGGGCGATGAGCACCGGGAAGACTGAAGCGCCCACTCCTGAAATACGTCTAGCAGCAGAGTGCAGGACTGCCTTTGTAAGAGCTAGATCTATCTTGTGAATGCCCATAAGGAGGGCATTGCCATAGTGCAGCCTGGAAATGACTATGGTTTGCACTATTTTTTTTCAAGATTGAGTCAAGAATGAAGCTTGTAATGAATTTCAGGAGTTTAGGTTGGGATTGGGCACTCTTCGTTATGCTACTTATGTAAGAATGAAGATTCCAGTTCCTGTTGAGGGAGACCCTAAGAGATCAGGAGGACTTAAGAGTTTTGGTGTCAAAGTCTAGTGTATTTGATGAGATTAGCCATTCTTGCATCAGGGTAGATGCATTCATGTGGTGAAGAGAAGAAACTCCGTCTTGAAAGGGTTTACTTTCAGCCGATTGGCAGGCAGCCAGGCTTTAACACCGGAAATGATTTCTGGATGTGGTTTAGATATGGTTTTGAGATGAAGCTGACTATCCCTGAGATGAAGCTTAGTATCATTAGGGTAGAAATGATGTGAGCTGCTTGCATGTTTTTAGGTGGTGGTTAGAGGTTCTATGTACAGAATGAAGGGAAATGGAAAATTAACTCCTTGGTGGCTGATTCCACCAAATAAGTGCCTAATTTGACTTGTTATGATTTGTTGTCTAAGTAAGAGCCAAACTACCTAAGAAATGTTTCACCTATACCCACACTCAGAGTCTTCATGAGGATTTTGCGATTGACTGTGTTGAAGGCCAAGAAAGACCAAGATGCATAAGAGACAGGAGGCCTCCGCAACCAGGAGGTGCAGGACATTGTTCACTATTTGGAGAATGGCTGCCTCTGTGCTGTATCTAGGTCTAGCAGGCTGTGTTCCTCAATGTGCTGCTTTAGGGGAGTAGCAATGCATACTTTTTGATTAAAGGAGTGGGACATGGATCATTGAGGGAATGGGGTGGCTTCAACTTCATTATAGTTGCAGCAACCTCACCTTCCTGGACTGATTTAAATTTGATCCATCCCAAAATTAGGAAACATGTAATATAAAGATCTTCAATATTTAAAGTTTTAAAAAGAGAGAATTCATGCACTGATTAAAATAAGGGATACGCTTGGGTGGTGACTTCTTTTTACTTCTATAATCAAACACAATACAAAAGCAAAAGTTTTCCACTAAAGGCCCAAAGTGTCCCAAAACAGAAATCTTAGGGTATTTCATGTACTGGCTAAAAAATGTGCACAGCTTAGGGCCGATATTGGGTGTGACAGCTACCTTTCCCGGTAAAGAGGGTCTAGGACATTCTGCCCTACGTTTAGCTCTAACCTCTCTCTCTAGTGGTTGGCGCATTTTATCTGCCACATAATTGGCAACTTTAGTCTCAGGCACCCATTCAGAAGTCCTGGGATGATAAATTTCATAAGGGTTAAACATATCTGAAACCTCTTCAGGAGAATCTGGGGAAACAGGGTTAGGACGCCAAGGTCTACTCAGTTCTTGATCCTCATCTGAGGATAAATCAGCATAAGAATCACCCTCCCCTCCAAGGGGAAACGAAAATAAAGGATCTAGATTTTCCGCGACAAAGTCGCTCGTTTATCCTGTATTATCTTCCTCCCGGAAGGGTACATTTTTAAACATGCGCGCACTCTTATGGAAGGTTTAGGTAAGTTTATCAAAACCTTCCAGGTGCCCCGCGTCATGCTTCGAGGCCTTTTTACCCCCTGATCTAACCCCACTAGGGCCGGGTTTAGGTTGAACCGTGTCAGAAAAAACACCTGGTATGCTCTTTGCGAGCTTATCAACCTGTTCCCTAAGAGGTGCAAGCGCATTAGAAATAGCGAAAGAAGTCACCTCCGGGGGAAGACGTTGGGAAGGCCATTCCTGTTGTGCATCCTGAAAGGAAGCGCTTTCGTGACCAATAGATTGGTCCATTATAAGGGTGAGAGCACCAAACTCAATAAGAGTATTGTAGAAAAAATTAAATGATCTATTTTTTTAAATTTAGGAGAAAACATATTTGTTTTCAAAATATATGTATATATATATATATATATATATATATATGTATATATATATATATTCACCCAAAGAATAAAAAGGGCAGCCCCCTCGCTGGTGCTCAAAATGCAGAGAAGTAAATTATAAATATATATAAAACTGGCCACTAGATGGGGCTATTTGATTAAAACTGTTCACCAGCTGTGTCAAAGCGAGGGTTGGTTCAGAATTCAAAGAATTTCCTGTCAGCGCTGCCCTGAAACACGCGTTGTTGTCAGCTGAGGGGCTCTGTAAGAGCCGCCTCAGGAAGACAGCTGACGCGTCAGACAGTTCGAGAGGGAGCACGCGCTCGCCTCTATCGAGCTGCAAAATATGAAAACAATGAGCACTCGGGCCAAAAGCCTACCGCGCACAAGAATTAATCAAAAAAGGCAACTAAATATAGAGATTATTATCGTCAGTTAAGGGAAAGCATTAATGAAGTAGTACTTAACTGAGGAGCAGTGAAGAAAGAGGAACAGGAAGGGATGTCATACATATGTATACTTTGTGCTGTACTGTGATTGGACTATTGCACACTCTACACTATAGACTCATGGGACTTGTAGTCTTTACATGTTTTTTTTTTACTTTTTGTTACGTTTTCTTTGAATCTGCCTTTTGAATAAAGTGAAGAAAGTTATGCATAATCCTCGCCTCCGTGTCCTTAATAGAATTGAAACTTTCCTTCTCGTTAGCTAGGAATTTTTCATTGCCCGTTATCAGATTTTCGGTTGAGTTAAAAACTGAAAAAGCTCCATTAAATTAGTGCAGAAAACTTCTACCTTCAGTGTGCTCAACATTAAAATTGTAAATGGACCACTGGTGCTAAAACTGTAAGGAGAACCCTGTTCATGCTTCTCTTTCCTTTGTATCAATTCAACATGTATCTATAAGGATGTTAAAAGTCACCAAGGAGATAAGTAGCCATATCAGTGTACAAAGCTCCAAGCTGTGCGCCTTTATGACGTTTTAGGAACCTGAGGTGACTAGCAAACAAGTTTTCATACATGGCTGGATTTATTCTATTTCTCATAATACATGAATTCCGCTGCCCCAACCTCTTATCTCTTCTTCGCCGGTCGTTGGCAGGTGGTTCCGTTTCACGTGTAAAAGCTTCAACTAGTCCTGGCATTTTGGTTAACAGCACTCTGACAGCTGGACTGTGAATTTCAGATTAGCAACGTTGAAGATTAAACTACAAGTCCAAAAATGTAACATGTTGTGTTAAAAAGCTAGGTGTCATACATTAATAACAATTTACAAGCATCAGATAAACAACATACTTTGTGGCGAAAATAGACAGTCGAACTATCTCTCAAAAGAACTTTCGCTATTAAAACTAGCCAAAAAAAGTATTGTTTTGAGGAGTAATACAGCTGTTTTCCAAATACAGACATACCTAGTTATAGGATTTTTTGTTTACCAGAGCTTTGAAAAACGCTCTCAAATTAATGTAAATAGACTGGTGTATGCTACCATTCTAGCTACCTGTCTCCTTCTTCCATATGTTAAGGAATGGTAAAACCTCTTTATCTTTCTAATTTCGCGCAATCTTCAAGTTCTCGAATTAACGCGATTTGCTAAACGCCGTTTTTCTAATCAAAGAGGAAAGGAATCATAATTTACAGGAAATAAGTGTTAATCCAAAAGAAATGTTAACTGTAAGGAATACACTAATATTGTAAAACAGCCAGGCAGAATCTAATACGCAAAACAGAAAGGTATGTAGTTTAGACCGACCATTAACATAAAGTGATTGTCGTTTTAAAATGGTGCACGTACCTCGCAGTTCATGAATGCAAACCCAGACTGTAAAGTTTGTAAAAGAATTCGAGGGTGAATTATCCCCTTTATGTTAACAACAGACGAACATAGCCAAGCAAGAGAGTAGCCTACACGAACTGTCAGCAAGGTAAGGTTGGAACGCAAACATGATAGGAAAAACACTTCCTGGAACTTTCTGTGCAAGCTCCATTTTGATTTGCTACATTCCTGAGGTTTTGATTGGATGCCTTGTCCTCCCTTTTGATTGGACTATCACTTGTAACTTTTCTATCAAGTTGCAGGATGTTGCTAATTACTGGTGCTTAGGCTTCGTGATATTTTGTAAAATGTCTCAGTTTGGTATCTGATTTTGCGAGTTGTTGAATGGAGGCGCTACAGTGTAATCTGTACGGAGATGTTTCTGAAATTACTGGCAGGAAATGATGTTAAAGACTAAGAGGCAGGTACAATATTAGTTTTTTATCTATTGTATATAGCGCAGACATAGATCTGCTGGTGCTTTTTTTATCTGAATATATCAGTTAATAATGCTTCAGACAAATCCGGGTCGCATTTATCCCCTAGGGATTTTGGTGCTCCTCAACTGGACCTGTCCAACAAATATGTCAGTGCAGCTTACAATATAAATAGTGAAGCACATCAAGCTTTACGGTAAAAACTGGACAAATAATGCAGTCTAAACAACGACGGTTTAACTCATTACAGTTAAACGTCAGACAGTTAGTCACTTACTAACAACGTTAAGCTCAGAATAAAATGCAAATATGCAAAAAGCAGAACAATATATAGTTCAGCGTAAGTCATGGTACAGAGGGGAGACCAACATTAGTGTTGCTTTCTAAAATTAAGCAAGCCTAGATTCAGTGCTTAACTGGTAAATAAAAACGTGCCTGTAACCAAAGCCAGTTATGTTCAGGGTTGTACCACTTGCGTGAGGGCCCTGTCGCATTTTGGTAGACATGGTTTCCCTGCCAGGGAGTCGGAAGGTAGTAGCCTCCTGACGTAAGGAGGGAAGGGAATAAAAGAGGCAGAGGATTTTTGTGCCTAATAAACAGTTTATTACCAAAAGCGTGTGCATGTATTTACTGTTCAAGCAACGTTTGGCATTACCGCTCACAACAATTTGGCGACAAGTGTGGTCGCGAACCCGGCTACACATATGGCAGTGCACCGGTGTATTTCTTCCGCCCGAAGTTGGTCCCGCTGTTGCTACGAGGGACACCGGCTGCCCTCTCTGTGCCACTCACTACAGAGGATTTCCTGGCTGCACTCATGATGATCGTCCGCACAATGCAGGCTGCCCCACAGAAGAACCACCCTCTGCTGTCTTCGGCGCGTCTCTGAGGACAGAGAGGGATGCAGTAAGCTGAGTAGCGATTGCAGGCATACAGGACGATGCATGAGGGCCCAAGAGAGTGTACATGCCATGGGCCTCGCGTTCAGGATCACCTGTGTCCTGCCTATAATTTTTTTTTACATTTTTTAAAAAACTGAACACGACACAACAACAACAAGGTGAGGTGTGTTGCCTGTACTGAAGCCCTCACAGGTTGATCCCAGGCCATTGCTGGAGGGCGAGGGGAGCAAAACAGGAAGCAACCCTGTACATAGGGTGGTACTGCCAAACACGAAGGAAACTGGCGAGCATATGTCCCCTCCCCAACGCAGAAGACGAGATACGGGTGCAGTTCATTCAAGGGTGCCACTCCGTGAAGCTGAGAGAAGGCATCCTGCAGGTCCCTGGTATGTCCATGGTGACATCCTCACCATGGGGCGATGCAAAGAACTCTTGAAGGTGCTGGCGGCACACATGGAAGCCGCACTGCAAAGGCAGGTAAAGACTAAACCGGTAAATGCTGTGACTACGACTGCCAAGGACAAAAAAAAAGGCTCACCCTAAAGCCAAGACCACGCCCGGGACCTGCTATATGTGTGGGGGGACTTATCCGCACCATGGACCATGCCCAGCCCAAGGGAAGCGCTGTACAAATAGCAACAAGCTTAATCATTTTGCTAAAGTGTGTCGATCTGCATCAACACAAAAGGGCAGCAAGGCCAAAGGCATAAACTGTGCACAGTACATTCCTGCTCCTGAATTGGAGGAAGACATGGATGGTGACAAGGAAGAGCTTGAAGATACCATTCAAGTGATCCATGACATGCAGCCGGGGAGACAAACCAGTAGGAGAGTCCCAAGATGCAATGTCTTAGTGGCTGGTGAGGATGTGTCTGCCCTTTTTAGACACTGGTACATCAATAAATATATTAGCACAGTCTGTCCTGAAGAATTTACACATAGGTCCGACCCTTCACCCTACCAACACAGGTTTATGCATTTGGGTCAACTACTCGCTTCCCCTAGTAGGAGTATTCACAACGAACCTTACTCATGGTCTGCAACGATAAATGCCAATATCTATGTCACGAAGTCCGGAGGTGACATGCTGCTGGGCTGCAGGACAGCAGAAAAACTGCATCTGGTGTCATTTGCTTTTAGTGTACAACTACGGTCAGTTGAAGCCCTAATGTCGGAATTTTCTCAGATATTTGATGACATTGGTTGTCTCAAGGGGAGAATGGTCAATCTGAACATCGATGAATTGATTCAACTAGTGGCCCTGAAACACCAGAGGGTCACGTATTATCTGCGCCCCAAGGTGGAGGAGGAGCTGAGACAACTGGAGCAAGCTGATTTCATTGAGCGGGTGGAGGAGACCACACCATGGGTTTCCCTGATAGTGGTCACAAGGAAACCAAAACAGCCAGGGGAGGTACAAATCTGTGTGGATATGAGGATGTCTAATGTGGGCATTAAACGGGAATGTCACCTGACACCTAACGTTGATGACATTGTAGCTGAGGTGAATGGTTCCCGCTGATTCTCCAAGATGGATCTCAGGGGAGTGCTGGCTGGCTTGGAAGGAATTATCAATGACGGTGATGACATTTTGGTGCATGCTTGTACCGTGGAAGAGCTTCTGGAGAGGCTAAGAGCCACATTCACAAGGCTACAAGAAAATAGCCTGACCCTCCATTGGTACAAGTGTGTTTTTCTACAGCCAGAAATCGCTTTTTTTTGGCTATCATTTCTTTGAAAAGGGAGTCATGCCCAACCCCAACAAGGTACAGTACATTCAGTCAGCACCAGCCCCATCTCCGTCAATGGAGTGCAGAGCTTCCTGGGCATGGTTAGCTACTGTGGGAGGTTCATTCAGAATCTCACGTCTCTCACAGCTCCGCTTCGATAACTCACTAAATCCAGTGCCTGCAGCATTCCAAGCCACTAGGGATGCCTTGTCTGCCCATACCACTCTGGTCTACTTTGATCTGTCTAACAAGTCTGAATTTTCTGTCGATGCAAGTCCCACAGGGCTGGGTGCTGTGTTGTCTCAAAGAGGGAAGAATGGAGAGTGGTCCCCAGTGGCATATGCCAGTCGAGCACTAACTGACACGGAGCAACGGTACTCAAATATTGAAAAGGAGGCCATTGCGGTGCACTGGGGGTGCCGTCATTTTCATTTGTATCTGTATGGCCATCTGTTCATTGTGCATACCGATCCCAAGCCACTGATACACCTGTTCAATGGGTCTTCATCTAAACTGCCCTCCTGTATTGAAAAATGGATTCTCCAACTCCAGGAGTATCAGTTCTCGGTGGTATAGAGGCCAGGGGCACAGAATCCTCTGGACTGTGTCTCTCGACATGCCCAGCCTGCAACCATCATTGAAGAGAAAGATGCGGAGGATGTGGAGGAGTATGTCAGGATGGTGGTGGAACACTCTCAACCTCTACCCATCTCACTAGAAGAAATTTACACAGCTACTCAAAAGGATGAGGGTATACAACTGGTTCTCTCTGCCATTTGCACTGGAATATGGTGCCCTGTGATGCAGCACCCCAATGGGAGGACTGAAGAGGTGCGCTTGATGTTGTCATCGCTGCACACAGTGCGGAAGGAACTTGTGCTGTCACCCCATTTTGTTATGGTTAGGCATGTTTCTTTTACAATGAGTCTGCAAATATATTCAAAGCCCTAACTATTAATTTTATTGTACAAAAACTGACAAAGCACAATGTCTTCAGGGAGTAACCCTGTTATTCTTGACTGGATACCTAAGGTACAAAACAAAAAAGACTTTAATTCGAGACCTCATTTAAAATCTTAGTTCAATATTTCATCCGCAATTGTGTAAGAATGATTGTTTCAGCTTTTAATCAGTTCAGGGTCATGAAGGTTCTTCAGAAATAAATTGATAGGCTGTCAAATCTATGATATCCTCAACTGACTGTTCTGATTGCTGAACATCAACTAGCTATGACCATTAGGGAGATACTTTCTATTAGACACTCTCATTCTCTTTGCTCTTTTGACATTTGGTTGTTCACTGTCACTGTGTTCTACCTGCTCAGTTTCATCTTCAGTTTTCTGGGGTTTTGCACCCTTTTTAATATTCTTTTTCATGCACCCCTTGGCCACTCTTCCTTGTGATACTGTCTTCCACTTGAAGTGCCTACAACTGGCTCTGATTTACAGTGCACATTTTCCTCTTCAGATGCATTTTCATTCACCACTGGTGACCTTACTTCATGCTCCACAAGCTGAGGACTGTTTTTGATTTGATCATCTTCACCCCCGACAGCAGACCAAGACTTTCCAGGAGTTCGGGAGATACAAATGTTTAGTCTTGAGCTCTGTTTCTTTCTCTGGATTTGAGACTGTTGAATACCCTCATCTCTCTAGGGATCTAGGGCTTGATCAGCTGGGACCCGCTGAAACTCATTTTGTAGAGGCTCAACTTGTGTTTCTTCTTCTTCTGAGCCCTAATACTGAGATGAGGTTCCATTTGGTGAATCAGTGGCTGTTACCACTTCTTCATCAGCTCATCTCACCCTCTTTGTGTGCAACACATGAATCCACTGTAGTAGCTCGGCACATTTCACAGCAGTGTTGGTCTCAAGGATCACCTGATGCTGCCAGTTTCAGGAAACAGGTCTTGAAAACATCCTTTTTTTTTAACCAAAATCCAGTCTCCAAAATTGTTGATAGTGTTGCTCTTACATGATAAAACAGTATGTAATGTAAAGGTGGATCTTTTTCTCCCTAATGTTTTTGTTAAGGTACATTTATCTGACTAACAAAATACTAATACTAAAGCCTTTGGATGACCAATCTTACAGTTCCATCTGAGCAATGGGTTCAATACATAGAAACAGAAGGTTTTCCTCAAAACTCTTGTAGTGGTCTGTTTGATGTTTTCTTTAGAGTTTCTTGATTCTCTTCCTGCTCCATTAGAATCCCTCCCGCTCACTATTTTCTTTTCCTCTTTCCTCTTCCTCACTCTATTTGTAAACCTGACACATGTTTCAGATCCATCATCATCAGTCTTTACAGTTTCTCTAAAGAATTATACTACTTCCGAGGGTTTCGAGAATTTGGAGCACCTCTCCGATCCCACAGGTGCCTTTATCCAGTCCTCCAAGGGATTATTCTCATTTGGTTCTATACTAGGGTTAATACGGTAGTTAAGTATCTTAATCAATTCCTTGGAGAAATTACTTGATCAACTACTTTTTTCAGAGAAGAAAAATACCAGTCTTATGCTCCTTATGAGGTTTTCAGACTTCTTCTTTTGTTATCTATGGAGGGTTCTTTTACCATGATGTTCATTTTTGAACTTTTCTTTATTTTTGTCGTTTATGGACGAACTACATTTTAAGATATTTAACCTGTTTCATTTTATGCATCAGCTTAGGTGTAGCATCGTCCAAAAAAGCCTTTGATGAGCTTTAATTTAGCTCAGGAAAATAAAATAGATCTGTAAGATTGTGAATTGCTAAAAGCCAATTCATATTTGAAAACCTCTGCAGTTTTTATTAACGGTGTGTTCCTAACATGGTTATATTTACTCTTAGACAATTCAAACTTAATTCTCATGTGAGCTGACAATGCTAGCAGTTAGTGGCACACATGTAATGCGGGTTTTGTGAAAAGGGTTTCTTCAAAAGCCAAATAATATGGCCTGTGCAGAAGCAAAAATATATATTCCACTCTTAATTTTTCATCATTTACTTAAGCAGACATTTACAACTGGTGGTAATTCTGTAAGATAATATTTTGTTTATTAGAGTGCTTCCTGAAATCTGTGACAGTTACTAGTGAAACCCCAAAAAAACAGAAATGTTCTGCAAACATAGGAGAACTTATATGGAAGTCAATTACTGAATTCTAGAGCTAGGGCTTAATACATCTGTCCCAAAATAGCTATTTAGTATGGGTTCACACAAAATAGCTACTAAAAAGAGGAGCTGCTTATAAAAGCAGCTATTTCTGAAAAACAAACAAAAATTAAATTTGGTCTCTTTATGCATGGCAGACAGACAGCCTTTGTTGTTTCATATATTTACAGAGGTTACAGAGTTGAGCAAAATTTGAGCCCCACCTCCCATTGTGTTTTATAGTGTCATTCATTAGCAAATGTTTAGCCGTTGGTTCATTGTTACTCATGGTGTATGGGTTTTTCGGCACTGAGCTAAGCCGTATGGGAATTTCATTGATGCAGCAGTGAGAGGAGTCTATGTCTGTGTCTTCTCCCTCCTCCATGTTCTCCTAATTTTGGGATTTTTTTCCTTGTGGCAAGCAGGGGTATGGAATTTATTAAAATATCTACTTTTCCAATGGCTCTGTTGTAATGACATTTCGAGACACTTGAGGCCTTCAATATGCTGGGGAAGGCTCACCCTACTTTCATCAAGCCCTCGCAGGAAAATAATTTCCATGAGTTTCCTTGCCCTGTTGATCACAGATTTTAATCCCTCCTGGGTGAGGCAGGATGAGGCACTATCCTGCCCACCTTGCAGCTATCACAGAGAATCCAGGCTCCACCTGTTGTGCTGTTGCCCCAAACTTTTCAATGACCACTATTAACTGCTAGTTCCCACATTCCGGGCCAACAGAATAAGATCTTGCAGAAAAGCCTCAGACCTGTTTTCTCTGCCAATGCTCCAAAGACCGATGCATCTTATGCACTTTCTCCGTTCCCCTCCTAGGTTCCAGAGCCTGCATATCCTGAACATCTTAAATAATAGCAGCAAATTCAGTCTGGCCCTTGTGGCCAGACACACTGCGTCACAAGCACTCATCACTTTCTTGCCTTTTGCACTAACTCTGTGGACGTTTTACACAGAGCATCCCAGATGTAAGACTAGAAGATACAATACTCACAATGCTCTTTTTTATAAGAATTTTAATGTTATTTACAATTGCGCTTATTTAGTTGAGAAGAATTGCACTGAGGAAACTGCTGTCGTTTACATGTAATGATTTTAAGTAATCAAACATGAATAAATTAATTCATTCATTCAATCATGCATTCATTCATACTTTTGCAATGGACATGATGCTTCAGAAATATACTTGTCCTGTAAATCTATTCACTTGTCCATTTTGGTGTTGTTCAGGAAGGTAAAATGTTAAAGCAGCATTCTTATTATATTCTGATAATACTGTTTGATTATGTCAGGACTCATATTTTCAGGGTTCTAGCAATGCTCTGATGAAATCACCTTTCCTCAAATCTCACATGGGCTGGATATAGGTGAGATATGGTAATTCAAGTTTTCAATACCTGTGGATGTTTGCACTGCCAAACGTTTAAATGTATTCATCCACGACTATCCAATCTATTCTCACATTGGAAAAGCTCAGAAATGTATTGCTTAGAAAGGCAATAGTAAAACTTTTTCCATGGAGGAGAAACAATGGAGAAATGTAGGTAAAGGAGCTTTTCCATTTGGAAATATTTCCTCTAGGAGATAAAAGACAAAAAAAGTTTTAATATTTGAATTACAATTGCTGTGCAGATTTTCGCATAAGAAAATTTACCAATGTATATCGGCCTAGGCAAAGAAAATAATTCAGAAACGTTTGCTAGAAGTACAGTTTCCAGGCCTACTTCTTTAACTTTTGTGAGTTCCTGAAAATCATAAATCTGTTCAATGCATAGTCTTAAACTGCATTAAGAATGTGGTTCCAATTTTGACATGCATCAGACATGTTTTACTAAATGATGTGAGAAGTAGTATTAAAGGCTGCATAATAGTTTTTTGCAAGTTGCAATTTTTTATGGATATTTTATTTTGAGAGCAAACAATGATCAATTTTGCTTTCATGCTTCTGCACCTATTTGCCCCTCATGGAGTATCCTGTATGCCACATCCTTACTTGATACAGTAAACTGGCAGCCTGAAACTTTTTGCTGCTTGTGGTTTTGCTTACTTACACATTTGACACAATAAATATGAAAGTGTGTTATCCTTCACATCAAATAATTTGTAGTGGGAAGGAATTCCACACCCCTGTTTTGTTTGCTCTCTGAGTAGATGTTCCTAGTTCTGCGTGCTGTGAATATGGGAAAGCATGGCAGATCAATTATCTCTCCTGGTACAGCACGAAGCAGGAGGAGGGTGAGGTGGAGAAAAAGATTGACTCTTCCAAAGTGTAATTTAAACAGGTTTATATTGTTTCAGCAACTTGACATCCATTCTGCAAGACCTTGGCATTGCAATAGTGTTAGGTAAAATTTCTAATCCTGGTATCCCACCACATTCTGATGATATGGTCAAATTCACCCAACAGTGTAATCATATCCATATTCTGAAATGAAATGAATACAACACATCTCTATTGCTTACTCATGAAATAATTTACATGTGAAGAAAATAACAATGGAACTCATAGTGCACAGCCCATGAGAACACTAAATGCTACATTTTAGAAAAGTAAAGACCACTAAAATTGCTGAATAAATCATGCATCTACCCTGGACGACATTCTACTTTTCCATGTGATCCACATTATAACCACACCCAAACGCCTGACTTACTACTTCTCCAGACCAGTGCTTTCCTCTCAATTGTAACAAACTAATCTTCTAATGTTCCACTTTTCACCATTTGTAGGATGCTGGCCCTTTATAAAGAATATCAAAATTAGATATACTGTGCAAAGAGTCCAGGGGTTCCCTTACTAGTGGACAGGGACTTGTTCTAGCAATCCCAAGGTGCTCTCTTAGGGGGTAGTGTGGTTGAGCAGCCTTAGGCTTATCAGAGAGGAGTGTTAGACACTTACCATAGGCACCCAGTCAATACAGGAGACACACGACTCAGTAAGGGGATCCACACCAATTTATAAAGATAAAAGGTATATTTATGTATGTTTAAGCACCAGACTCAAGATGGTTAGGTAAGTATGTTTCACAATAGGAATTATCACACGTTTACAGTGCAATTGTCTAAAAATGAAATGTTACCCGATGGGGGAGAAAGCATGTACAGCAAACAGGTACTTCACAGCAACTTAAAGGACCAATCTTCCAGACTTACGGTAGTACAGGACAGGGTCCTAGGCCACACCAACAGATTACCTCAGGTGACACCGGGGCAGCTGGGTGCAGTGGTTTGGTTCAGTGTTGTGTGCCCTGTGGTAATCAATGGGGATTGGTCCCGTCACAAAGATGCTGCAGGTGCAGCATCAGTGGCGGTCGCAGTAGAAAGAGGGGAATGTACAAAGAGGCTGCTGGCATCAGAACTGAAGGTCACAGTGAGAAGACCCACAGTGGGCTGAGTCCCTGGAGGGTGTGGGGAACACACTGGCACCATTGGCTCACTTCAACTCAGGTTAGGAGGCACGGGTGCAGTGGTGCTGTTCAGCGTCAGGGTTTGGCAGTTCGAGTCTGCACAGTGTCTGTTAGAGTGCCTGCAAGGTGCAGGAAGGTAGCTCCACTGCTCCACAGGAATCACTGGATCTTGAGTGAAGGCTAGCAGTCCTCCATGGCTTCATGAGGCACAAGCAGCTGCAGGACGAGGCATCTTTTGCACAGTTGTTGAAGTCAGCAGGCAAGCAGGCAGGGTTGGTGCTGAGTCCGTCACTGGTCTTCAGTTCTCTCTTTTGCGTCTCTGAAGTGTCCCACTTCTTCAGGTCAGCAGAATTTGATTTTCTGGTGTCAGGGGCTCCCCTAAATACTGAGTCTAGGGCATTTTGGGGAGTGTAGGGTAGTAGTCAATGGGCCACTTACCTGTGGTTTCACTACACCCCCTATATGACCACTTCCTGTGGGAAGTGGGCATAGCCCTGTCCCAGAGTTCCTACTTCTGCCATCACCAAGAACTTCAAAATGTTGTGTTCGAATCAGGCAATTCACCTTAGGGGTGGAAGTTGAGGGGTAAACACACCTCTCTGACTGCTCATTTTCCAGCCAGTCCAGGTGCCAAATGGGCCCTGGGGTGGGGGTATGGGAGTTGGCATCCCCTCTGAGGGAAGCCAGATCAGCATACCAAGGGCAATGGGCTCTTTGTAGCACAGAACACAGATTTGCAGGTCATACTTGTGGGAGGGGTGTGTTGACACCCCTGTCAGAGCAAGCTTTGTTCCTGGCCATCCAAGAGCGCAGGCTCTCACCCCTGGGAGTCTCAAACATATCAGTTTGTGGCAGGCTGGCTAAAACTAGTTGCCAGTACACTGGCAGTTGGTAGGGTTTTCAGGGGTCATCTCTAAGATGCTTTCTGGGTGCATGAATTAATCAATCCATCACTGGAATCAGTTATTAATGTTTGATACCAAACATCACTAGTTTCAGTGAGCCATCATGCAGCTGTGGAACTCTTATTGACCAGTGTCCAGCACATGTACTTAAAATGGCTTCCCTGATCACTAACTATGTCTAAGAATCAACAAAGACATAGCAGGGGCATAACTGTTCTTACAGATATGTCCACACATGTACTATAGTGCATCCTGCCTTAGGGCTGGAAGGCCTGCTGTAGGGGTGACCTACATACACTTCGTGCAGTGTCAGTGGGCATGGTACACAGTCGGTGTCCCATGTCATGTTTTCACTTTTAGCTGCACCAAGACACACAGCCTGCAATGACAGTCTTCATGAGGTTGGTGAGGGATCTCTGAGGGTGGCACAATAACATGCTGCAGTCTTTGGTGACCCTTTTTGGTACCCATGCCCTAGGTGCCTGGGGTACCATTTACTAGGGACATATTTGGATGCCAAAGGAATTACCAGTTGGGGAACAATTATACAGTTTTAGGGAAAGTGATTTGGCACCGGGGACCTCAATAGCAGGAACCCAACAGGAACCCAGTGCACTTTCAAGTCAAAATTGCATCTTGTACCAGGCACAAAAAGTGGGGGTGACCATGTCAAAAAGGGGCACTTTCCTACATCATTCTCTAGTAGTATATTGTTCTCAAAAACTTGCTGAATTCCATTGAACTTTGATTCACCCTTTCTCGCCATCATTCCTAGGTTGATGCGTACCAAACCTCCTTTGTTAAACCTGTGATTAGAAGCACACAGCCTATAACTGTGTTTGTCTTACTTATCACTTATTCAGCTTCATCTCTCCTCAACACCACCTCCAGACTTTATTCCTTCCTCTCATGCTCTCATATCCATTTGGTACACACAACCGCAGCTGGCTTTCATCCATGTAGCAGTACAAACAGCAGCTCTTCTATGATTAAGTTTTGTGGGCTTCTTTAACTCCACAACATCTTTCTCAGTCAGCCGTACAGTCCAATCCAGTCCTTATATCCATTTGTGAGCATTCTCTCAACACCCTGTTAAACCTTTCAACTAATCAATTTTATCTTGGGTGATTAAGGCAGTTCTGTGGTGAGCTATGCCATGAACCTTCAATAAATCCGCCATGCCTAGAGAAACAAACTGGGGTCCATTATCCATTGCCATCGCCTCTGTGATTCCTTTCTTTTAGGAGATATCCCAAGGAAATGAAATTGCATTGCTACTTTTAACTTCATTCACCATTCTTACCTCGTGCCACTTTGAGACATAATCAAACTTTAGAATTCAACATTTGCCTTCCACATTACATTGACCAAATGGCCTACACATATGTACACCAACCCTTCTCCAAGGCTTATTTGGATACTTTGTAATAGTACAATGAAAGTTTCTATTCTCTTACCGAAAGTGAGCTGTAACTTTGCACAGTATTCACACAATTTCATACACATCTTTCAAGATTTCAATCCATCCTGTGCCACCAGAAATCTATATGTGCTTTCCTCTTTATGGTTGACATCCCTCCATGACCTGTCATTATGTTGATCTTTTATTCTTTTATGCAAAGACATAGGCACAACCAACTTGTTTGCTCTAAGAAAAACACCATCCACCACACATAGTTCTGGCTGAGCCAATCTATTTTTTTCTGACAAATAATTGTTTACCATTTCTTTCCTCCACTCTTCAGAAATGTTTGCCTTCACAATTGCCAATTCTACACCACTGTCTATACAAGTGGTTCCCAACCTTTTAAGTTCTGTGGACCCCTACTTTATGATTACTGGAACCCAGGGACCTCCACTGAATAATTATTGGAGTCCGGGGACCCTCCAACAAAGTCATTACTGAAAGCTGGGGACCTAATCTGTTAATATTCTTTAATTTTCTAAGCAGTCACGGACCCCCTGAGGAGGCTTCGTGGACCACCAGGGGTCCCCGGGCCACAGGTTAAGAACCACTGGTCTATACCATTTTTACATTTCTCCTCACTAATGGCTCTTCCCAAAGACAACCCTACATTAGCAACCAACCATCTTCATCTATTTCAGCTGACCCTGCCAATGGTAGCCTGTCTAAACAATCCACATTGGTCTTCGGTGCACGTAGTACATATTTCATTGTAAATGAATATTTCCATATTAGCCAATATAGCCACTTTACCATTCATGAGGTAACTTTCCCTGCTAACTTTGTGGTGAAAATGCCTGAGTTTATGGTCTGTTCTCAACTTGAATCTTAACCCTACAAATATGTAGGACATTTTCGAATTCCCTACCAACAAGCTGGAGTGTCTGTTTCAATAACTAAATAGCTACCTTCCATATCCTTCAAAGTCCTGGAGGCAAATTCCAGAACTCTCTTTAGGCATTTGTTCCACTGATTTAGAACTGCTCCTAATCCATGTGCACTTCCCCAGGTGAATTCCACCATTGTATGCAGGTTTCAGTATTGGAGCCATTGATATGCAGCCCTTCGTGTTCAATACATATTTTTGGCTCTCCTGTTCATATATACTTCTCTTCCTTCTCTAACAGCAAAGCTCTGGTCCAGATGACATGACCTAAGTATTCCAATTCGGACTCAGGAAATTAGCATTTTTCTACACCAATGGTTAAACCTGGTTCTCCTAATCCTTCTTCTACCTGTGCCTACGTGCTTTCGTGATCTAATTTATCTTTCCCACAAACTAATTTGTCATCTTTGAATTAACCTACATTATTGATACCTATCATTAACTGCTGTATGATACTTTGAAAATCTGCAGTTGAAGCTGCTAAACCAAATTGCATTCTAAGATATCTAAATGCTCCTTTTGGTGTTACAAACAATGTAAAATGCCTGCATTTTGGATGCAACCCTTTTGATGATATGGCTTTGTCGCGTAGGCTCTCATTATTCTAATGAGACTACTGGATTTTGAGAGACAGAATCGCCAGCGGTGTGGGAGACTAAGTCTTACCCACTGCAGGTGACACCTGTCGCTCCAATCCGGGTTTTGCTCCGGCTAACTAGCAGTGCCTCATCTCTACCCAAGGGCAGGGATGACTGGGCAGCCGAGCGCATGAAATAATTGGTTTCTCAGGAAAGCTGTGGTCACTCAGGTTTCATCTGTTTCCCTCAATTATATTAGTATCATATATACAATGACAAACAGAGGCAGTAAATGTTTCAATAATGATTTTAATAAAACAACAGCATCTTAGATAGCAAAGATGGGGCTGCAATCACCAGAATGACACAGCATGACAGTATTAAAATGGTGACAAGGAAAGTGAAGCATAAGAATAACGCCACCATATTGTCACTACAATTAATAGACTAATTCCTGCCTAGATCGCAATAGAGCACAGCGTGTTTAAGCTCTAATTCTGCCCTTCAGGTTCCCCTGGGAAGACATCATCCCCCATACCTGAGCAAAGGCCTGAAGTCTGCATTAGCATCTGTAGCAAAGCGTTCAGCAATCAGCATACAGTCGTTGTTCTCTGGCTGGAATCTAACATGTAAGGGACAGGGAGGTGTTTTTATAATAAAACAGCTGATGTTCTTAGAAAATGTCCCTACGTAAGGATGTGTGTTTTCTACGAATGTTGGAGACTAAACTTATACCACGTTCACCGGCAATATACCTTGCTGTAGGCCTTGGAAGAAGCACAGAGTGAGCAAGAATGTCTTGTTTGAGAACAGAGTGCTGGCCTAGGCAAACCAGTTAGATAGTTAGAAAATAAAACAAGACCGTACAAGTGGCTATTGTAACAATAATAAATGAAACCCAATACAATATATCGAGTTTAGAGGGCACAGCAGCTGGCCTATGCTAAAATAACGTGCATGGAGCTATAGCTAAAATGGCTACACAACAGCTTCAAGAATTCTGTTGTCAAGAAAATGTTTCCTTATTCAAGAATACTCAACATCCGTATCTTACCATTTAGTTTCAGTGCCAAAACAATCAGGCTTACCCACTTTGAAGAGGCTATAGGCTCACTAATCACTTCCTTACATTCTTACCACTAGAGGTAAACTTTTTGATTTGTGCGCCTTTGGTACAGACACTCTATTCAAAAGTATACTACAGGAAAATCCTTGCAACCTACTGAGTGTTTCTTGAAATACCTAATCTAATTTTACTCTACAGTTTTCAAATTGACACCCATCATGTTTTTTTCAACACTAACACTACATCATTTAACATTTGGCATGTATGACAGTCAGTCAATGTATAAGGTTAGCAAGAAGCTGCCAACATGTTAATATCTATTCCCTAGACATGCGTGGATTATACAGTCCCATTTTGTGTAGTAGTCCCTTTGTGCCTCTGACTACCAATACTCCATCTTCATCACCGCTAACACACACTACCAGCTGTTCACTATTTGCAGTATCAGATACACGTTTGCTATCTACATCTCGATGGATTTTGCATAGAAGTGAAAACTGCCCCTTTTTCTCACAATAGTAACATCTGACTTTTAATGATGGATAATTGCTTGACATGCCGAGGTGCATGGTGTTCTCACAACCTACCTTAAGGGCCCTACATTAGTTACCCATTGCCAGAAGCTCCACTTTCAAGCTGCTTTGTTTCACCCACAAAGCAATACATGGAACAGGACCACTTTTCATCAGGAAGAAAATCATCAAATACATACAACAAAGGTCCCAGTGTGTCATACATTAATTGATGTAACCTTGTTATTGTATCCCTGATGAAGTTTGTAATGATACCTGCTTAACAGACTAAACATGTGTTGGTTTTGTGTGAAGATGATGCTCGTTAATTAAACCTGTGGAAAATATCTAGTGTAATAAACAAGAGAAACTTACCTGAGTGGAGGACTTACTTTGGTACTTTACCATGACACAACAGTGGAGTGCTTGAAATTATTTGTACATGTTTGGCGGATTTTCCGGCTCCAGAAGAATAGGTGGCTCCTTTGTTTCGCGCATGGACATTAATAGTGTGTATGCCATTTCCCCAGCCACCTATCTCTCTTCTAGATTGTAACTTGCGAGGCTACACTACTATAGGAGTTAACTATTGGTTTTCATACTGTTCTGGAAACAGTGAAATATTGCATAATTAGCGGATAAACAAAAAATGGCAGAAGAAATGTTTAGTAACTTTAACATGGAAGTAGAGGAACCCAAATGAACAACTGCAAAAGAGGGTATTTAGGACAAATTTAAGAAATTTGAAAGACTAAAAATGAATGAGCTTTCTAAACGGTAGGATGAAGCAACCTTGAAACAATATATTAAATTGAATAGGATTCCTAGAGGTTTAAGTCACAAATATTCTCCACATATGATGATCTTGAAGATGACTTACTAGTGGAGACGGAAAAAGAACTAACCAATTATTCTATATGATTAATGGAGATTCTAATTGCGAATTCTGAAAGAAAGATAACTACAATGCAGTCAGAAATCACAATTGTTGAGAAAGAAATCAAGGATATGAATCTTCCTGAGCCCACAGAGAAGAATTATGTTATTGCTAATGAAGTATTAGATAGGCATCAGGATGAAATTAAGAGAAGAAAGGCCAGGATACTCAAGAGAGATAACAATGATTATTGGGGTGGAAGGGTTTTTACATTTGCAAATAAATTTGATCATTTGATTAATAAAAACATGTACTCCATGCCAAGGGGCAGTGCTAGTCAGAGTTAATCTAACATGTCATCCAGTATTGGCAATGAGAGCATTTCTGACCCTGGAGAAGGCACATTTAAGGAGGGAGAGAAAAATAATTTTTTTGAAGAGTTGAAAAGGATCAGAATGGGCAATCAGATTCAAACCCCCAGATCTACAAGCGGAGGAAGACCAGACGAGGGCAGAAAAAAAGTCAGGGAGTAACCAAGGCAAAGGGTTGGGATGGAGACCAGATCCTGAACTCGCAAGAAATAATAGGCCTGGCTTGCTCAGATGATAAGGCTTCAAATGTGTATTCTGATGTAAAGGTGAATAATTTATCTAGGAAAGAGCTTACCAATGATAGGATAAAAGTTCTGAAAAAGGGCCTTAGCTTTTGCTGTGTGGTTAATTATGATTACCAAATGGGCAAAACTGATGTTTTTAAATTTGGAAGAAAATTGAAACGTAAAAAGTACTTTGCAAATTGTCCCAACAAAGACAGTAGAACTGGCCACAAATCTAACTTTAGTGACTATACGATACAGGACATTATGGATATGACTACCCTTCTTTCTTTGACTGATGATGAAGACGCATCAACGACTTTAGTGTAGGACTCGGTTCTCTTTTGTTTCTTGGGAAGATTTTCCCACGTGTTCTCCTTTGTGACTTCTGCACACTTTGGACTTGGGTTTAATCTATATTCTTTGAATATGTGTATATAGAATTCTGAACTTTTTTTTCACCCTTGGTGATGGTTGAGTGGTAACCCAGTGGGTCATACATTAATTGATGTAAGCTTATTATTGTAGCCCTGATGAAGTCTGTGATGATACCTGCTTAGCAGACAAAACACGTGTTGACTTTGTGTGAAGATGCTGCTTGTTAATTAAACCGGTGGAAATATGAAGTGAAATAAACAAGAGAAATGTACCTGAGTGTAGGACTTACTTTGGTACTTTACCATTACACAGTTGTGCAGTGCTTGTAATTATTTGTTCATGTACAACAAAGGAACCGCCTCTCAAGATTGGCGCCTCGCCTCAAAATCCCACCATACAAGAAAAAAGCCATGGGTGGAACATCTTTCTCTGTTCAAGCAGTCAAACTACCTAATTCATTACCCCCAAACACAAGATGCACAGATAATCATCTTAACTTCAGAAGATTAGTAAAGAGCTGGCTGTTCCCTACATGTCCACCATACTCAAAATACAAAGATTCAGCAGAAGTATGCACAGGACACACAAATATGCTTTTCACTACTGTGAGGCTTATCTCTCTTATAGGTTAACAGTGGGAATTCCTTAATATAATTTTATAGCATAATTCCTTATTAGAAAGGAGTAGTTGGATTATGTTTCATATCTTTGCAGTGGTAATGATAAATCGTCTTTACTGGTAAAGTTGGATTTCACCTTACTATTTTAGAAATGCCACTTTTAGAATGTGGGCATTGCTCTGCTCTCACAACTCTGTGTGCCTGTAGCCAGTTTCCAATACACATCTGGGTTAGGTGAAAGCTTTACTTTGTGCATTCCCTCTAGACAGCCACAAACACAGGAAGATTAGCTGTGTTTGAGTACTCATCCGCATTCTGATGGCTCTTCCTGAGCAGAAAGGGAGCGAGGGGCAGACACATCTGAGTAGTCTGTGTCCTGTCTGACACAAAGGGCTGATTACCACGACTGATAGTCTGGAGCCAGGACTGGGAAGAAAAGGAATCAGTACACTTTAAAGACCCTTCTTTGAAGTCACCCCCACTTCAAAGGCACAACTGGGTATAAGTACTAGGTCTCTGACCCCACCAAATCAGACACTTCTGTACCCCCAACTGGACTCTGTCAGAAGAACTGCTCTGCTGCATCAAGGACTGACACTCTCAACCGCTGAACTTGAAGGTGTGCATTTCTGTTGTGCTTCCCTGCTACCTGTTGCTCTCTGACCCTGCTGAGGGAGAGCTGGACTCTGCCTTTCAACACCAGTGTCTCCAAGGGCTTGTTGGCTTGCCTCCTACTTGGAGGAGAACCGCAGCATCAACCCCATTGGAGGAGTAGAATCAGGCCTTCGGTCTCTGAACCAACACATGGTCTTGAGAGCCCAACGCCTCGGAACTGAGCATCACTGCAGCAGCAGTGTGGGGAGATTCATACATCCCCTCGATATCATGCTTAAACCTGGCACATCCTACTTCATAACCAACGTATGCCGGTGTTTTTTGTCTGGTACTGACACATCAACACCACTGTGTAGAGAAAATCGATGCATCACCTTGACTGTGGGCTTGGCATAGACGCATTTCGCTGTTTCAACCAGGATCAAGGTACTGTGTTCCCCATGTCTGTGTGGCTCTTGTCCCCGGCCTGCACTTCACCGCAGTGGGCCTGAACTGTTGATTTTATCCTAGTCCAGCGCAACCAGATAACCCCCATTAATGCTTAGTGTTTGTAAGCACTAGAACTCTTGCAATTCTTTTAAAATACATTACTCGACTTCTACATATTGGATTTTTGTTGTTTTTGTCCTGATTTATTTATAAAAGTATTGTCTATTTTTGTAAACCAGTGTTGAGTCTTTTGTGGTGTTTTCATTGGGTGACTGTGTGTGTTTCAGAAATACTTTACACATAGACTCTTTAGATAAGCCTGGCTGATCAGTGCCAAGTCACCAGAAGGTGAGCACAGGTTATCTTCTAGTTTGTATCTGAATTACCCTGACTAGAGTGGTGATCCCTACTTGAACTTGGTGCATATCTCTGCCAACTAGAGACCCCATTTCTAAAACTGATTATTTTGGTAGCTTGTCAGTGAAAGCATAGAAGTGGCAAGTGATTGGGTGAGTTCTTTGAGAGATGTAGTGATTTGTAGGATCCTCACCATGCATATTGGGGAGTGTATGCAAGAGGGTAATGGAGACAAACCTGAAATGAGTTTCAAAGGAAGAGGGAAGACTATATGAGAAACTTTGAATCTGTCATTTTAATCAGCTGGAGGGACCTTGTTCTGTGTCAGGTGCCAGTGAATGGAATGAATCACACAGGAACAGCCCATTTGTATTAGGAATCATTGTATTACAATCCAGTAAGGACCATCAACTCATTGGTATGGGGTTGTGCCACAGAGAGGCTTCAAACCCTCCACCTCTGTCTGAGCACTGCATTGGGATATCCATTCAGGTGGCTCTGGGCATATCTTCTAATGGGCCTGTGTCTGTGAGTTTGCATGCAGCGCTCGGTTTTAGAAATGAAAGGTGATCCTGCCACTGGGGTAATCGTTGAAGTGGTACAAACGTTATCTCTTCTTAGGAGTGGGGCTTGCTGGAAGGGCCACTGAGGTATTTGAGCATTCATTACCAGAGGGCTCCATTCAAGAATGGAAGGAGGGCTTGGTACAGTGTGTGCTCTGGAAGATTCCATTGGTAGAGACTGTGGATGAGGTGTCTGAATGAACATATCTCTTACCCACCAGTTCTCCGGGCATGTTCTGTTGCTCCTTTCTTTTCTGGTGACAAGCTCCCTGCAAGGAAATGGCAATATTGCACTTCTACACGTCAATAAACACTGATTGAGAAAAATGGGCCACAATACAGACCACAGAATCTTTGTATGTGTGGAAAAGATAGCTTAATTGAAACAGGGGTGTATCAAATAAAACATCCTTGGCCTATCACCTTACAGAACTAAAACCTCACTATACATTTAACAACCTATACCTCTCCCCCCCCACTTTTAAAGCCCTCCCCTTATGCATACCCCCTAAATTTGATTGTATCATTTTAAACTTCCCCTCCAGCTTAACAGTGAACCAATTAACATGTGCTCAACTTGATATTATTATGGCATAACCTTTAACTCCAGGACTTCCGGTGTGAGCTTTTTGACACCCTCGCTTTCAGCCTGATTACCCTATGTTCACCAAAAGAACCTTAAGTAAAGGCCTGCAAACATGTGGCCCAACCGCCACAAGAAAAAGGCACCATCCTGACTTTTTCTGCCCCCCGTAGCAGATCACATCTGTTTCTTCAAAGTCTAGAAACTCCCTCAACCCCTGCAAGCAGGACTCCATCTTGTGCTTAGACAAATGTACTTCATCGTCCCTGAAAAGCTCAACTTCCTCATAACGCAATTCAACATGTTCCACTCTGCTCAGTCCTTCCTCTGTACGCTTCATTGTTCTATTCATCTTTCTCCTGGCTTTGTCTATGGCTGATGGCCTGGCTGCTTCTCCTCCAACACCTCCTAGGGATGAACTCCCCTAAATGTATCAACAACATGTCCGGGCAAATATTCCTGAGCATGAACTTGTTATGTTTGGGTAACAGCTCCCTCCACCTCATGCCTCCTTTACCATACCACCCTACTAACAAAATGTTGTTGTCAAAACCGAGATTTCTTCTCATGCACTCTTCCCTGCAGCCCACTCCATCCACTTTATGAAGGAATGACCGACAATACACACCGACAAGCCAGCAGCCAATGGGCCTGGACCAAACCTAAAAAGAGAAAATAGCTTTTCACTTTATCTGTCCTTGCATACCTCTGAAAACAATTTGACAACCATTTACAAATCCCCCTTATCTGCTCCTGTGACCACCCCCTCACCTGCCTCCATCGCTGACCCAATACAAAAAGAATGAGTGCCAAAATGTGTAGCCACCAAACCCAACCACGTAACAACTTTCCGCAGGACTGCTGACACCTGTATGGCCATGACCCTGACTTCCCTGCTGGTGACTAAAACCCATCCCAGTATTACCTTCTACCTATATTTGTAATGTTCTGCCCAGGCCACAGGGCAGACAGCTTCCTGCCCTACCTGTAGTATTCCCATTGTTCCTTTTGATCGTTGATCAGTTTTGAACTTGCACAGGAGGATCTCCAGACATTCCAGTCTAAGGCTAACCTTCTCCCAAAGTAGGCCCCTGTCACTCCTCCTCTTTCCCCCCACAACTCTGAGACCCGAAAAGCCCCAATACCATCCATGTTATCAATGTGGAAAAAAAAAATGTTTCTCCCTGTGGCAAACTATTAATCACCCCACAAAAAACCTTTTATGAAAGGGGCCTCCTCCTTCGTCCCACCCTACCTTGTTCCCTAGCCCAACCTTCTAACATCCTCTTACCTAACTCCCCATCGATAGTGCGTACCTGCACAACAGTCCCCTTATAAAGGCAATACCCACCAGTTTTCCTGTAATTGTGACTCTAGATAAACTTTTTTCTGTTAATCTCAGAACTAGCTGAACCACGTTCTCCACTCTCTCCCATTACCCTGATCAAAAACTCATCCGAGCCTAGTAATGTGCCTTACGAGGGATGTAGCCAGGAACCCCACTACCAAATGAAACATATTTTGTCTGCCACTGTCCATAACTCCGGTAGCATTGGAGGGCTTTCCCTGTCCACCTCCATAGCCAGTCCATGGAAATTCCCGCCCTGTGAATGAGACACAGCTTTTTAAATTTCTTTGTCCACGCCTGGTACATGCCTGGCTTTGAACAAAATATTGTGCCGCAAACATTCTAGCACAAACACCCTCAGCAGCTTGAGTACCTGAGCATCTTTTGCTGACTGGCTGTTAACAACTAGGACCACAGCCGTATTGTCTATTCTAAAGAATACCTTCCTGTGCCGCAACAACCCACCCTACAAGACAAGGTGCCGGCCACCACCAAAGGGAAAAGCTCAAGAAATGCTATACTTCTTCCCTTTTTTTCCAGCAGTCAGGCCATTCCTCCGCACACTAGCATCCCTGCCAATACAAACCAAAGCCTATGCTACCTGAGGCATCTGAATAGATCTGATCATCCCAGTTAAACTCCTGCTGCGCCATGATTGGAATGCCGTTGAAAGAGGCCAAAAATGACACACCTGAAAAATCCTCCCCCACCCCCGCAGACAACATGCCATGATGGTGTGGCAGGGACAGCCCTGAGAGTGCTAAACCGAGCCTTCTGCAAAATGTCCTGCCTGTCTGTACCACCCTACATGAAAAGTTCAGGTGTCACAAGAGCACCCGTATCTCTCCAACCATGACCTTAATTTTTGCCAGCATAATGTCCAACAGTACTTGCATACCCTACTTTTCTCCAATGGAAGAGGAGCCACCATCACCTACAAGTCCAGCTCAAGTCCCAACAAAGAAATGCTTGTTACCAGGCCCACAGTCTTTTTCAGTGCTAATGGAACCCACACGTCCTCCATGTGCTTATGAAAACTTACCAGCAGATGCTGGCAGTCCGCAGAACCGGAGTCCGTGACAATGAAAAAATCATCAAGGTAGTGTGTGACCGTCACATGTCCCGGACCCTCCATGAAAAGCCACTGCAGGAACGTGCTGAAATGTCAAATGGAGCACACGAAATAGAGCACTCCATTGGAAGATCCTTGTCAAAATACCACACCCATCAAGTTGAATACCCAGTAATTGAAAATCATCTGGGTGTACAGGCAGTAAGCGAAATGCCAATTTTATGTCACATTTTGAAAAGTAAGATCCTGGTCCCACTTGTTTGACCATGGCGATAGCCACATCCACCGAGGAATAAAACACGGACACCAATTCCTTCCCAATGAAATCATTTATGGACTGACTTTCCGGCCATGACAAGTGTTGAATGAGTCTGAATTGCACTTTTTCCTTGGGCACTACCCCCATCTGGGAGACAATCAAGCCCTCCATTGGCCATGGATCGAATGGCCTTGCCATTCTCCCTTCCTTCACTTCTTTCCGTAACTTGTCCCATACCACTTGTGGATGTGCTTTCACTGACCTCCGATTTTCTAACCAATGTCTCACCCTTGGGCCCTGAAACCCCACCCTTAATCCCCATGTGAAACCCTCCAGATAAATTTGATCATCTTCCCTGTTTGAGTAAGAGCCCAGCCAAAATGCAAATCTGTCCAACTTAACTGACATATGAGCTTTTACCATTAGGTTCCTGTGCCCTTCTACTTTCTCTGTAAGTCCCTGCATTGTCTGCCCCTGTTCCCCCTGAATTATGTTGACATTGTAAAATGTGGCCCCCAGACTGGGTCCCCGACATGCCTCCAGCATTCCCATAGCAATGCACAAGGGTGTGCTTTCCCAAGCATTTTGAGCGTCCAAGCCTGAATTTACACTATTCCCTCTTGCACATCCCCTTGTTGAAGTCCCAACATTCCCCTTGAGTGCCCAAAGTGCCTCCTTGACTATTAATTGTATTCCCCACCCCTCCTCGGGTGGGGTGGGCCTGAAAAGGCCGATATACTATCAGCAATCCACTCACTGTGAATATAGTCTTCCCAAATTTCACTTGGCCCATTGTTTGTTCCCTGAGGTATGTATCTATCTCCCCCCACTTTGCTTTTGGGTCCCAGGACATCCACGTCCCAAACTCATCATCATACTAGGCTCAGGAATTACCGCCAAATGATATTTGGGCCTGTCATATGAAATCCATGGATTTAAATGATGCTAAACTGCTCTCCGGGTATTTCTCACAGTAGACACTGGTGTATATCAGAAACACTGTAGTCCCATTCTCGATGGTCATGGGCATCTTTGGGCATTTTGGCAGCTCATACGCCTCATCTTTGGAGCCTTCCTTAGCCCTGAGTTCCCTATGCAGGAAATTAAACATTTGTAAGTACTCACCCTTCCATATTTCCTCCTTAGTGGACAACACCAAATGTGTCCCCAGTGGCTTAGTGGCCCTTTATGTAGGGAAGTTTCCATATCTTGAGTTCCTTACTCTCCTTCCCTTCTGTTTCACCCGTCTTTCTCTTATCCCCTTGCTTTTCCCCGTTGCCCACACCTGTTGTCATGGTCTGAGATACTATATGTAAAAAAAGGGGAGTTTAAGGCTTGGCAAGTAGCTTTAAATGCCAAGTCAAAGTGCCAGTGAAACTGCACACACAGGCTATGAAATGGCAGGCCTGAGACATACTTAAGGGGCTACTTATGTGGATGGCACAACCAGTGCTGCAGGCCCACTAGTAGCATTTAATTTACAGGCCCTGGGTACGTAGTGCTCTTTACTAGGGACTTACAAGTAAATTTAATAATCCAATTGTGTATGAGCCAATATTACCATGTTTTTAGGGAGTGAGCACATGCACTTTAGCACTGGTTAGCAGTGGTAAAGTGACCAGAGTCCTAAAGCCAACAAAAATTATATCAGAAAAAGAGGAGGAGGAAGGAAAAACGTTTAAGGTGACCCTTCAGAGAGTCCATTTTCCAAAATGCCCAATTACCAAATACCTTTGAAACAAGGCACTGGCTCTGGGCCAGGTTAGCAGACCCCTGGGCACAGTCAGAGTCAGCAACCACCATTATCAGGCAAACAATTGAGGTGATTAGGGTGAAAATTAAGACTTCCCCACACTCTGGTAACATATTTCTTAGTCATATTCAAATAGAAATACAAAGGTAAATACCAGCACTCAAACGTGCCTTTGGGTACATCAAAATAGGCCCTTCCTCGTATATTGAAAGGATGTGACTACACACAGCCAGATCAGAACCTTTGGATGAGAACAGAATCTAACCAATTTCATGGAGGAAATGCCTGGAAACAGAGCACTTCATGCTGACATTCTTCTCAAGATGTTCAATGACCTTGCAGCATCTTAACAATACTGGAAATAGGCATCACACTTACGGCATCACACTTTTCCTTCTGGAATCTAACTAATGGTAACTATTTAGGCAGTTTTCTGAATTTTAATTGCTCGCCCAGAATTCTGTGTGTCGTAATGGGTAAAACTCCAACCAAAACAAAAAATTTAATAAACAAAATAAATTGATAATTAGTTAAATATTAAGTTATACGTCTGACATAATAACACTGTTGTCATTCTCTATAGCAATAATTTATTATAATCATCCTAAGAAGTTGTAATATTTTCTATGAAATCATTTAACAATTATCACTCATCCTTTTTAGTCCTCATCACCTTGGAGCCAGCTTGCTTGCTTAGTGTAAAGAAATGGCTCCCTGTTGCAGTTACCCCCCACTTTTTGCCTGATACTGATGCTGACTTGACTGAGAAGTGTGCTGGGACCCTGCTAACCAGGCCCCAGCACCAGTGTTCCTTCACCTAAAATGTACCATTGTATCCACAATTGGCACACCCTGGCATTCAGATAAGTCCCTTGTAACTGGTACTTCTAGTACCAAGGGCCCTGATGCCAAGGAAGGTCTCTAAGGGCTGCAGCATGTCTTATGCCACCCTGGAGACCTCTCACTCAGCACAGACACACTGCTTGCCAGCTTGTGTGTGCTAGTGAGGACAAAACGAGTAAGTCGACATGGCACTCCCCTCAGGGTGCCATGCCAGCCTCTCACTGCCTATGCAGTATAGGTAAGACACCCCTCTAGCAGGCCTTACAGCCCTAAGGCAGGGTGCACTATACCATAGGTGAGGGTACAAGTGCATGAGCATGGTACCCCTACAGTGTCTAAACAAAACCTTAGACATTGTAAGTGCAGGGTAGCCATAAGAGTATATGGTCTGGGAGTCTGTCAAACACGAACTCCACAGCATCATAATGGCTACACTGAAAACTGAGAAGTTTGGTATCAAACTTCTCAGCACAATAAATGCACACTGATGCCAGTGTACATTTTATTGTAAAATACACCACAGAGGGCACCTTAGAGGTGCCCCCTGAAACTTAACCGACTGTCTGTGTAGGCTGACTAGTTCCAGCAGCCTGCCACACCAGAGACATGTTGCTGGCCCCATGGGGAGAGTGCCTTTGTCACTCTGAGGCCAGTAACAAAGCCTGCACTGGGTGGAGATGCTAACACCTCCCCCAGGCAGGAGCTGTAACACCTGGCGGTGAGCCTCAAAGGCTCACCCCTTTGTCACAGCCCAGCAGGGCACTCCAGCTTAGTGGAGTTGCCCGCCCCCTCCGGCCACGGCCCCCACTTTTGGCGGCAAGGCTGGAGGGAACAAAGAAAGCAACAAGGAGGAGTCACTGACTAGTCAGGACAGCCCCTAAGGTGTCCTGAGCTGAAGTGACTCTAACTTTTAGAAATCCTCCATCTTGCAGATGGAGGATTCCCCCAATAGGGTTAGGATTGTGACCCCCTCCCCTTGGGAGGAGGCACAAAAAAGGGTGTACCCACCCTCAGGGCTAGTAGCCATTGGCTACTAACCCCCCAGACCTAAACATGCCCTTAAATTTAGTATTTAAGGGCTACCCTGAACCCTAGAAAATTAGATTCCTGCAACTACAAGAAGAAGGACTGCCCAGCTGAAAACCCCTGCAGCGGAAGACCAGAAGACGACAACTGCCTTGGCTCCAGAAACTCACCGGCCTGTCTCCTGCCTTCCAAAGATCCTGCTCCAGCGACGCCTTCCAAAGGGACCAGCGACCTCGACATCCTCTGAGGACTGCCCCTGCTTCGAAAAGACAAGAAACTCCCGAGGACAGCGGACCTGCTCCAAGAAAGGCTGCAACTTTGTTTCCAGCAGCTTTGAAAGAACCCTGCAAGCTCCCCGCAAGAAGCGTGAGACTTGCAACACTGCACCCGGCGACCCCGACTCGGCTGGTGGCGATCCAACACCTCAGGAGGGACCCCAGGACTACTCTAAGACTGTGAGTACAAAAACCTGTCCCCCCTGAGCCCCCACAGCGCCGCCTGCAGAGGGAATCCCGAGGCTTCCCCTGACCGCGACTCTTTGAACCTAAAGTCCCGACGCCTGGGAGAGACCCTGCACCCGCAGCCCCCAGGACCTGAAGGACCGGACTTTCACTGGAGAAGTGACCCCCAGGAGTCCCTCTCCCTTGCCCAAGTGGAGGTTTCCCCGAGGAATCCCCCCCTTGCCTGCCTGCAGCGCTGAAGAGATCCCGAGATCTCTCATAGACTAACATTGCGAACCCGACGCCTGTTCCTACACTGCACCCGGCCGCCCCCGCGCTGCTGAGGGTGAAATTTCTGTGTGGACTTGTGTCCCCCCCGGTGCCCTACAAAACCCCCCTGGTCTGCCCTCCGAAGACGCGGGTACTTACCTGCAAGCAGACCGGAACCGGGGCACCCCCTTCTCTCCATTCTAGCCTATGTGTTTTGGGCACCACTTTGAACTCTGCACCTGACCGGCCCTGAGCTGCTGGTGTGGTGACTTTGGGGTTGCTCTGAACCCCCAACGGTGGGCTACCTTGGACCAAGAACTAAGCCCTGTAAGTGTCTTACTTACCTGGTTAACCTAACAAATACTTACCTCCCCTAGGAACTGTGAAAATTGCACTGTGTCCACTTTTAAAACAGCTATTTGTCAATAACTTGAAAAGTATACATGCAATTTTTATGATTTAAAGTTCCTAAAGTACTTACCTGCAATACCTTTCGAATGAGGTATTACATGTAGAATTTGAACCTGTGGTTCTTAAAATAAACTAAGAAAAGATATTTTTCTATAACAAAACCTATTGGCTGGATTTGTCTCTGAGTGTGTGTACCTCATTTATTGTCTATGTGTATGTGCAACAAATGCTTAACACTACTCCTTGGATAAGCCTACTGCTCGACCACACTACCACAAAATAGAGCATTAGTATTATCTATTTTTACCACTATTTTACCTCTAAGGGGAACCCTTGGACTCTGTGCATGCTATTCCTTACTTTGAAATAGCACATACAGAGCCAACTTCCTACATTGGTGGATCAGTGGTGGGGTACAAGACTTTGCATTTGCTGGACTACTCAGCCAATACCTGATCACACGACAAATTCCAAAATTGTCATTAGAAATTGATTTTTGCAATTTGAAAAGTTTTCTAAATTCTTAAAAGTCCTGCTAGGGCCTTGTGTGTTAAGTCCCTGTTTAGCATTTCTTTTAGAGTTTAAAAGTTTGTAAAAGTTTGAATTAGATTCTAGAACCAGTTGTAGATTCTTAAAAAGTATTCCAACTTTTAGAAGCAAAATGTCTAGCACAGATGTGACTGTGGTGGAACTCGACACCACACCTTACCTCCATCTTAAGATGAGGGAGCTAAGGTCACTCTGTAAAATAAAGAAAATAACAATGGGCCCCAAACCTACCAAAATACAGCTCCAGGAGCTTTTGGCAGAGTTTGAAAAGGCCAACCCCTCTGAGGGTGGCAACTCAGAGGAAGAGGATAGTGACTTGGAGGACAATTCCCCCCTACCAGTCCTATCTAAGGAGAACAGGGTCCCTCAAACCCTGACTCCAAAAATAATAGTCAGAGATGCTGGTTCCCTCACAGGAGAGACCAACACCTCTGAAATCACTGAGGATAGCCCCAGTGAAGAGGACATCCAGTTAGCCAGGATGGCCAAAAGGTTGGCTTTGGAAAGACAGATCCTAGCCATAGAGAGGGAAAGAAAAGAGATGGGCCTAGGTCCCATCAATGGTGGCAGCAACTTAAATAGGGTCAGAGATTCTCCTGACATCCTAAAAATCCCCAAAGGGATTGTAACAAAATATGAAGATGGTGATGACATCACCAAATGGTTCACAGCTTTTGAGAGGGCTTGTGTAACCAGAAAAGTGAACAGATCTCACTGGGGTGCTCTCCTTTGGGAAATGTTCACTGGAAAGTGTAGGGATAGACTCCTCACACTCTCTGGAAAAGATGCAGAATCTTATGACCTCATGAAGGGTACCCTGATTGAGGGCTTTGGATTCTCCACTGAGGAGTATAGAATTAGATTCAGGGGGGCTCAAAAATCCTCGAGCCAGACCTGGGTTGATTTTGTAGACTACTCAGTAAAAACACTGGATGGTTGGTTAACTGGAAATGAAGTGTGTGACTATGTTGGGCTTTATAATTTGTTTATGAAAGAACACATTTTAAGTAACTGCTTCAATGAAAAGTTGCATCAGTATCTGGTAGACCTAGGTCCAATTTCTCCCCAAGAATTGGGAAAGAAGGCAGACCACTGGGTCAAGACTAGGGTAACCAAAACTTCCACTGGGGGTGACCAAAAGAAAGGGGTTACAAAAACTCCCCAGGAGAAAGTGGGTGACACTAGAAACAAAGAAAAAGAGTCCTCTGTAGGCCCCCAAAAACCAGAACAGGTGGGTGGGCCCCAAGACACAACCCAAAACAAAGGTGGGTACCAGGGTAAGAACTGGGATGCCACTAAGGCATGGTGCCACAACTGTAAACAGTCTGGGCACCACACCAAGGACACTTCTTGTCCCAAAAACAAACCCCAGAACAAAATTCCAGGGGTAACCAGTGTAGCCATGGGAGATGACTCCTCAGATGAGGAGGTCTTCATAGCCTTCAACTGGAAACAGGGCCCAACAGGTGAGTTGGAGATTCCAGAGGGAAGCAGACACTTCCACCACCTACTGGTGAATGGAATCCCAACCACTGCCCTGAGAGACACTTGTGCCAGTCACACTATTGTGCATGACAGGCTGGTGCTCTCAAACCAGTACATCCCAGGTGAGACTGCCAGGGTAAGAGTTAGCCTAGACAGGGTCACTAAGAGGCCTGTGGCTTTAGTACCCATAGAAGTGGGTGGCACGCTTAGCTGGAGAAGGGTAGTAGTCAGTACAGACCTCCCCCTTGATTGTCTCCTTGGAAATGACTACCCAGAGGTTAGTCAGAGCCCAAGAGAGGAACTGGTCCAGTGCCAGTCCTCTCCCAAGGATTCTGGAAGTCCTGCCTCTGCAGTAAATGCAAGCAGGCCCCAGAAGAAGAAGAAAAGAAAACAGAGTAGGAAGGGTGGACAACCTTTAGCCAAGGTTACAGCAAGCCAGGGAGATTCTGCTCCAGTAGGGGAGAACTCCAAAAATGGCCCTGATAAAGTCCAACCTGACCCACAAGAAGTCCTGGCTAGTCAGGCAACTGTTAAACCTGAGTGGGTGGCTCCTCAGCTAACAGAAGAAAGAGTGGAAGAAGGGTGTTTACTACAAAATGTGGTAACCCCCCACTCTAATACAGCAGACAGGCACCCTGAACCCAAAGAAGCCTGTAACTTAGCCCCTTCCCTTGTAGGTGAAGAGCTAAAGGTGTCGTTCTGGGCACTGACAGCTGTCAGTGGCCTCTGCTGGGTGTTAGCCTTTATGGCTGCACTATCCTTGGCATGGTGGTCAGACCCCATGCCAAATAGCAAGTTAGGCCCCCTGACCCTGTTGGTCATGGTGGGGTTACTCCAGCTCTGGGTAACCTCTTTGGGTAAGCTAGGGATGACCCTGGCTAAGATAAGATTAGCAGAGGTGGATACCTCTAAACCCAAAATAAAAAGAATGGGTGGAGACATTGAAGAGGCAGACAAGAGGCAATTCAGACTAGGTCCTATCACTGTGGAAGTGGGTCAGTTCCCCAAAGGGAATGACCTGAACAGAAGGATGTAAGGCAGAGTAGGCCCTGCAACTAACCAGCCTATTTCTCCTACTCTTCCTCGCCTGACAGACTAGGAAGACTCTCCCAGCTTGGGCTGAGTCTCCTGGCCTGTGGGCTGGGGGGGGCTTGTGTAAAGAAATGGCTCCCTGTTGCAGTTACCCCCCACTTTTTGCCTGATACTGATGCTGACTTGACTGAGAAGTGTGCTGGGACCCTGCTAACCAGGCCCCAGCACCAGTGTTCCTTCACCTAAAATGTACCATTGTATCCACAATTGGCACACCCTGGCATTCAGATAAGTCCCTTGTAACTGGTACTTCTAGTACCAAGGGCCCTGATGCCAAGGAAGGTCTCTAAGGGCTGCAGCATGTCTTATGCCACCCTGGAGACCTCTCACTCAGCACAGACACACTGCTTGCCAGCTTGTGTGTGCTAGTGAGGACAAAACGAGTAAGTCGACATGGCACTCCCCTCAGGGTGCCATGCCAGCCTCTCACTGCCTATGCAGTATAGGTAAGACACCCCTCTAGCAGGCCTTACAGCCCTAAGGCAGGGTGCACTATACCATAGGTGAGGGTACCAGTGCATGAGCATGGTACCCCTACAGTGTCTAAACAAAACCTTAGACATTGTAAGTGCAGGGTAGCCATAAGAGTATATGGTCTGGGAGTCTGTCAAACACGAACTCCACAGCACCATAATGGCTACACTGAAAACTGAGAAGTTTGGTATCAAACTTCTCAGCACAATAAATGCACACTGATGCCAGTGTACATTTTATTGTAAAATACACCACAGAGGGCACCTTAGAGGTGCCCCCTGAAACTTAACCGACTGTCTGTGTAGGCTGACTAGTTCCAGCAGCCTGCCACACCAGAGACATGTTGCTGGCCCCATGGGGAGAGTGCCTTTGTCACTCTGAGGCCAGTAACAAAGCCTGCACTGGGTGGAGATGCTAACACCTCCCCCAGGCAGGAGCTGTAACACCTGGCGGTGAGCCTCAAAGGCTCACCCCTTTGTCACAGCCCAGCAGGGCACTCCAGCTTAGTGGAGTTGCCCGCCCCCTCCGGCCACGGCCCCCACTTTTGGCGGCAAGGCTGGAGGGAACAAAGAAAGCAACAAGGAGGAGTCACTGACTAGTCAGGACAGCCCCTAAGGTGTCCTGAGCTGAAGTGACTCTAACTTTTAGAAATCCTCCATCTTGCAGATGGAGGATTCCCCCAATAGGGTTAGGATTGTGACCCCCTCCCCTTGGGAGGAGGCACAAAAAAGGGTGTACCCACCCTCAGGGCTAGTAGCCATTGGCTACTAACCCCCCAGACCTAAACACGCCCTTAAATTTAGTATTTAAGGGCTACCCTGAACCCTAGAAAATTAGATTCCTGCAACTACAAGAAGAAGGACTGCCCAGCTGAAAACCCCTGCAGCGGAAGACCAGAAGACGACAACTGCCTTGGCTCCAGAAACTCACCGGCCTGTCTCCTGCCTTCCAAAGATCCTGCTCCAGCGACGCCTTCCAAAGGGACCAGCGACCTCGACATCCTCTGAGGACTGCCCCTGCTTCGAAAAGACAAGAAACTCCCGAGGACAGCGGACCTGCTCCAAGAAAGGCTGCAACTTTGTTTCCAGCAGCTTTGAAAGAACCCTGCAAGCTCCCCGCAAGAAGCGTGAGACTTGCAACACTGCACCCGGCGACCCCGACTCGGCTGGTGGCGATCCAACACCTCAGGAGGGACCCCAGGACTACTCTAAGACTGTGAGTACAAAAACCTGTCCCCCCTGAGCCCCCACAGCGCCGCCTGCAGAGGGAATCCCGAGGCTTCCCCTGACCGCGACTCTTTGAACCTAAAGTCCCGACGCCTGGGAGAGACCCTGCACCCGCAGCCCCCAGGACCTGAAGGACCGGACTTTCACTGGAGAAGTGACCCCCAGGAGTCCCTCTCCCTTGCCCAAGTGGAGGTTTCCCCGAGGAATCCCCCCCTTGCCTGCCTGCAGCGCTGAAGAGATCCCGAGATCTCTCATAGACTAACATTGCGAACCCGACGCCTGTTCCTACACTGCACCCGGCCGCCCCCGCGCTGCTGAGGGTGAAATTTCTGTGTGGACTTGTGTCCCCCCCGGTGCCCTACAAAACCCCCCTGGTCTGCCCTCCGAAGACGCGGGTACTTACCTGCAAGCAGACCGGAACTGGGGCACCCCCTTCTCTCCATTCTAGCCTATGTGTTTTGGGCACCACTTTGAACTCTGCACCTGACCGGCCCTGAGCTGCTGGTGTGGTGACTTTGGGGTTGCTCTGAACCCCCAACGGTGGGCTACCTTGGACCAAGAACTAAGCCCTGTAAGTGTCTTACTTACCTGGTTAACCTAACAAATACTTACCTCCCCTAGGAACTGTGAAAATTGCACTGTGTCCACTTTTAAAACAGCTATTTGTCAATAACTTGAAAAGTATACATGCAATTTTTATGATTTAAAGTTCCTAAAGTACTTACCTGCAATACCTTTCGAATGAGGTATTACATGTAGAATTTGAACCTGTGGTTCTTAAAATAAACTAAGAAAAGATATTTTTCTATAACAAAACCTATTGGCTGGATTTGTCTCTGAGTGTGTGTACCTAATTTATTGTCTATGTGTCTGTGCAACAAATGCTTAACACTACTCCTTGGATAAGCCTACTGCTCGACCACACTACCACAAAATAGAGCATTAGTATTATCTATTTTTACCACTATTTTACCTCTAAGGGGAACCCTTGGACTCTGTGCATGCTATTCCTTACTTTGAAATAGCACATACAGAGCCAACTTCCTACACTTAGGCACCACCAAATAAGCAGTACTCAAAAATCAACCCGGTTATACTCACATTTCTTTGTACAACTGTCTGAAATACGCTTGTCTTGGGCATTGGGAATAGGCTTCCTGGGTGAATACCCTGTGCCTTTTGCGGCATAATCGTCGGACTCTCCAACTCATCTATGTCTTTGTCTCTCATTATCAGACCCGATACAATCTAAAATTGGTTGCCAGTATTTCGTTTTCTGTTATTTAAAAAAATCTTCATCCGACTTACTTTTGTTTTTTTCAATCCACTGCAACCATACTTTGCCATTCAGTGGCGTTTTCTCAACCTATTTTCTACATATCAAGTGACACGCAAGCAACATAAAATAAAAAATACAAAAATTATGGTCCTGATCTTGTTCTCTTTTGTCCTCTTTTCCAACACCAAACACAATTGTAATAGGGCTTACCTTAAACTTGCCTCTTGTGACTACCCCAATAATTCTACTTACACCCTCCCAGAAAGTGTTCAGGGCAGGGCAGGATACAAACATATGTATGTCATCTGCATTTGGATCACTGCACTTCTTGAATTAATTTTCACTTAGCGTTGCCCATCTTGCCATTTTTGTGAGAGCCCAGTGCGCTCTATGCAAAACAAAAAGGTGATTTCTCTTTAAGGAAGTCGACTGACAACAGTGAATAAAAGGATACATGCCTTAAATTCACCAGGTCTTCATCCGGCAAGCTTCTTTAGGAGGATAATCAAATGGCACAACATAACTTTGTTACATGTAAGTGTAAAATTACCACTCAGTGGTCAAAGGACTCTTATAGGGGACTTTAAATTTGAACTAATGTATTTTCTAATGTTCTTTACAAGTTATAGCCCTGATAGCAGGTACATAGACTTACACAATTTGCAGTTTACCAGTTATGTAAACGGTACTTCAAAGTTAATAGGGCAAATCCATCCCTGGGCAGTTGTGAATTCCCTCTAGACAGTGACATTAAGGGAGTTGGGGTGCATATCCTGATAAGTGTCCTGGGCTAGAGTGGGGAGGGAGGAGGGAGAAGCTGACACTCCTGAAAGTGCTGTGCCAGTCCTCACACAGTGCCGTCTCCGACCCCCTGGAGTGTGTCTGGGGCCAGTCCTGGGCAAGGCAGGATGTTGTGAACAACAGAGACTTTCCTTTGAAAGGCAGAAAGGGGTGTAAGTAGTCGACCCAAAACCCTAGACTTTTAGAACACTTCTGTATTAAGAGGAACCTCTGCCAAGGAGAAGAGCTGAAGAGCTGGAGGAGGAGGACTGTCCCTTTGCTGTGTGTGCTTTGCTGGGTTGGCCGGAAGTTGCTGCTTCAGCATTAAAGAGGGCAAAGACTGGACTTTGCTGTGTATCCTACTTGTGAATTTTCTCCAAGGGCTGGGGGTGGAGCTTGCCTCCTGTTGGAAGTCTTAGGGATATCAAAGACTTCAGCTTTATCTGCTACAGCACTGGGAACTGTGGCTTGTGCTGCAACCACTGCAATGCTGTCAACTGCACCACTGACTACACTGTGATCTGACAACACCACACGAAGCCGTGCCCCACGTCGCACCACAATCCTTGTCTCACTGACACAGCCACCTAACGCCATCACCGAGCCGCTGCTTGCACTGTGACCTTTTTGTTTTTGCCCCGTACTCCGCATTGCCTTGCTCACACTCCAGCCTTGGCATCCCTGACGACACCGATCCACGCTGACACCAATGCCGCTACCCACGTGGTGGCCTGAGGGCACCACTCATGAGGTACACGACGCACCATCCCATCTCGCACCGCAGCTCCGATCCACCAATGCCAGCACCATTGACTTCAGTGTCGTCAACAGACGCCCCTGCATGCACAGTCAATCAGTCAATGAATCAGTATTTGTAAAGTGCGGCTACTCACCTGAGAGGGTCTCAAGGTGCTGATGGGAAGGGGAGGGGCCTCATCTGATGAGCCACGTATTGAGGTTCTTCCTGAAGATGTTGAGAGACGAGCTTTGTCTGAGGTGCAGGGGGAGGTTGTTCTAGCTGTTCGCTGCAGTGTAGGTAAAAGACCGTCTTCAGGCGGTGGTTTTGTGGATGCGAGGGATAGTGGCCGGGGCCATCTGGGCAGAGCGGAGGGATCTGGCGGGGGTGTGGAAGGAGTCGCGGAGGTTTAGGTAGGCTCTTCCTGTGTTGTGTATGGCCTTGTACGTGTGGGTGATTCGCTTCTCGACTGGTTGCCAGTGGAGGGTCCTCAGGTGTTGGGAGTGTTCGCTAGGGAGGTCCAGAATGAGTTGAAGTTTTTTGATGTTCCTAGTCGAGGTGCCAGCATAGAGGACGTTGCCGTAGTATAGATTGCTTGTGACTAAAGCACAGGTGACTGTCCTGCGACAGTCTGCTGGGATCCATCTGAAGATCTTCCAGAGTTTGTGGAGTCTGTGCCAGCAGGAGGAGGTGACAGAGTTTACCTGGCTGGTCATGGATAGGGAGGAGTCGATGATAATTCCTAAGTTGTGGGCGTACTTGGTTGGCACAGTTGGGATGCTGAGGAATGTGGGCCACCATGAGTCGTCCCAAGCTGAGGTGGCTGTACTGAAGATGATGAGCTCTGTCTTCTAAGAGTTGAGCTTGAGGCAGCTTTCTCTCATCCAGGTGGCGATGGCTTCCATTTCTGCGTGAAATTTCCTTTTGGCTTTGTCCGTGGCAGTGACTTGTAAACTCCGCATGGTGCCCACCCCATGCCCAACCGCCACCTTGGGCCTACTGACGACAGCGTTTCAGCAATGACGATGCCGCTGCCTGCACCGTGACCTGAAGCCACCGAACGTTGCACCGCCGTGCTTCACACTGCAGCCCTGGTCTCACCAACGCCACGGATGTCATCACCGAGCTGCTGCCTGCACCGTGACCTGTGGGCACCGCACGTTGCATTGTCCCACTTCGCAGCGCAGCCCCAACACCATCCACGCCAGCGCTCCTGACTTTGTCATCAACCTGGAGTTTGATCTGTAATGAGTGTGACTTCAAGGGCCCACCGACCTCTAGAACCAACGCCTGCAACGCTGCACTCCAGATCTCATCGCAAGGATCACAATGACCTACATTTCCAAGGTACTGTTTGCGGGTCTTCCCAACACCATAGCTGACCCGCGAAGCCACGGCCGGTCTGAACTGTTGGATATGTTGCTCACGACACCTTGATAGCACCAGATGGAGCTATCGACTTCAAGGAACTTTTAAGTTAATTCTTGCAAAGTCCATATCTTCATTACTATATTTTGGATTTTTCTTGTTCTGGTATTGTTTTACAGAGATAAATATTGGCTAATTTTCAAAACCTGTGTGGTGTCCTTTTGTAGTGTTTTCACTGTATTATTGTGTGTTATGTGCAAGTGCTTTATACATTGCTTCTGAGATAATCCTGACTGCTCGTGCCAAGCTGCCAAGGAGGTGAACAGGGGTTATCTGAGCTGGGCATCTCCCTTATCCTGACTACTTGGGCAGGTTGCAAACCGACTGCCAACTAGAGACCCCATTTCTAACAATCCGCAAAGTGAAAAACTGGATGCAAAAATAAAAGAAAAATTTGTGTCCAATTTTTCACTTTGCTTTTTACTTTAGCAGTTGAGGCTCAACCATAGGGGTGCTGAAGCACAGACCTACCATTTGTTTCACAGCCCATTATGTTTGCTAAACATTGCAGCTGCTCACTGCATTATTTCATGAACATGAGTATGCCCATTACTTCTGTGCTGTCTGGCATGCCCTCAGCATTACTTCGAGCCCGCAGCAGAGAGGCCAAATGCACATATGTTTGGATCAAGTATGGCACAGCCTTGTGCCACCCTCATATTCCCACAGATATATTGCCAGGCCACAACAAGCAATTCCGGTTCTAATTCTGGCGTGTTGCTCTGCATTGCTGCCTGAAGCAGAGATACCACCAATGTCCTGGCCGCGACTATTTCACACTTTTTCTCAGACTGGAATGAGGTTAGCGAGTCACCTGAACCTGTTCCAGGCTATGAACATGTGGGAAAAGGCAAAGGCAAATGAGAGGTCTCCAACCCGCATTACCTTGTGCCATGTGTGGCCTCTTGGACCAGATGGACCTTTCTAACTATCTTCAACCTCCTGGCCTGCTAGCACGCTGCATTTCATCTGAGTTCGCTTCTCGATAACCCCTGCACTTCGGACCATGCCACTTTACTCCCTACCAGCCTTCTCCATGCACCAAGTAGCTCTTCATCACCTTATCCAGAGAAATGTACCATTTAGGTGGGACAGTGTTTTTTCTGACAGCTCTCTCCACCACCAACTCTCATCTGAAAAATAAATCAATACAAGCAAGAAGGAAAAAGAAACATGTTGGAGCCCCCGCACCAAGAACCTGGAATTACTGTAGACAGCTGGGATGTAAGCACTGGAGAAGAGGAGTGTTCCCAGAGAGAATGTGAGCGAGAGAGATATCTTGGTGACATACTTGATGGCCCTGTCGCTGACATATTTTTAGGCATGTTGGAAAATGGGTTATTGGTAGGGCAGGTAGGTACCTACACCTAGCAACAAGCCACTAACCTCCACATAGGTACAGTTAGGTCTCAGTAAATTAATCCCAGCTCAACCCTTGGTAGCTTGGCAACGAGCGTCAAGGCTTAACTTAGGAGACAAAGTGTAAAGCATTCAAATATCACAAAACAGTAATTAAATAAAACACAGGAAACAGTTTAAAAATCCAAAACCAATTTATAAAAATAGTTTATATTTTTATCTTTAAAATGACACAAAAACGATTAAAATTGGTTCAGGGGAACCGGAGATATGAATTTTTAAAGAATTATTACTTTTCTAGCGCTTAGAAACAAAAAGCGCCAATCGGGTCATCTGGTTGCACCTCGACCGGGGCAAAGTCAAACTTTCAGGCCGACCGCGATGGAGCCCTGCTCGGCTACAGGTCGCGGGAGGCCTCGGTTAAAAAGTTACCTTCTGACTTAGTCTTTATTTTGAAGTTTTTCTTCACCGGGACAAACCTGCCAGTTGAATCCGACCTCCTGGAGCCCTTGTCCGGATACGCGATGTGGGTTTCCTCGGTGGTGATTTTTACCTTCGGACTTAGTCGTTTTTTCGAGATGAAAATCCTTCGACCGGGGTAAACCTGGATCTTGATCCGACGTCCATGGAGCCCTTCTCGGATACGATGGCTGGGAGGTCCCGGTCAACTTTTTACGTTCGGACTTAGTCTCTTTTTTGGATGTTTTTCTTTACCGGGACGAACCACGAAGTCAGGCCGGGTCGCGGTTGAGGCAAGCCAGCTAGAATTTCCGCGGCGGGTCGGTCCCTCTCTGGAGCTTTTTTCCAAAAATTCTCAAATCTTTTCCAAACTTCTGGGGCTTCACCCAGATGTTCTTTTAAGGTTCTTTTGGGGTCCACAGCTCACCCCAAGGGTCCAGAAGTTCTGTGATGGTCCTTGGGAGGTGCGGACTTCAACTCCCAGAATGCACCTGGCACAAACTCCTTTTTGGCCACTGGACAGTGGTCAGCTGGTCGCTTTCTTCAGGAGTTGGTGCAGGGGACTCTGGTTTAGCAATTTTTCACCTGTAGCAAACAGGGAGTCCCTCCTTGAACCAGTTGAAGCCAGGCAAAGTCCTTCTTGTGGTGAAGCCCAAGTGTGCAGCTGGTGCAGTCCTTCTGAGTGCAGGGTCCAGGTGCAGGCCAGGGGTCCAGCAGGGCAGTCCTTCTTCTTCTTTAGTTCCTTTCTTGTTGAATTCTGGAGGGGATCTGAGGTGTGGGTGCAGGTCTGCCAGTTTTATCCTTGCTCCTGGGTGAAAAGCAGGGGGGCCCTGGTTCTCCAATCAGGGACAGGGTCGTCCCCCTGTGATGACCACTTCCTGGGAAGTGTGGCAAAAATCCATCCCAGAAGGCAACAGTCTCTAAAAATCCAACATGGATGAATCTGATTTTTGGAGGTTACATCTGGCTGAGCCCACCCACTGGTGTGGCTAAAAATCATAAACACACCCCTCTCCTGCCCTCTCCTAATCTAATCAAGGGGGCACCTAATTGTCTGGGGTTGCAGGATGTGGGGGTGTTGCTGGGTGTTCCAAATGTCCTTCTCTGCCTTTGAAGACCAGTTTGGCAGCCCTCCCCCTTTCTGCCTTACCATCTGCTGAGGGGAGATTCTCTCCCCCAAGCACATTCCTTTGTGTGAAGTCTGGCCACTTCACACCTCATCAAGGCAGCCTGGCAGAAGCTGCTGCAGGCTGGCCAATCAGAGCACAGCAGCAAAAACAATGCAGAGCTGAAATTGGCAACTTTTTAGGTAAAGTCTAAACTTTTTACCTGAACTAGTTATATTAAATCCAACAACTGGAAGTTGTAGGATTTATTACAACAATTAATTTGATACCAAATTCTTGGTATGCAACATTTAAGGAGACTTTAAAATTTAAAATAAAGTCTGCCCATTCTAGCCTATGAAGGCCATTTACTTCAATGAGGGAAAAACGAATTTGGCTGTTTTTACCTCACCAGGGCTTATAAATCTATTTTTATAAAGTCCCTGCTTATAGTTACATGGCACCCAGCCCTAGGGGCACATAGGGCACACCTTAGGGGTGACTTATATGTAAAAATAAGGTAGTTTAAGACTTTGGAAGTACCTTTAATTCCAAAGTCGAATTTGCATATAACTTTAATTTAAAAGCAGCCAGCAAGGCAGGCTTGCTTTTAAAATGACACTGGGCACCTCAGCAATGCACCTAGGTGTGCACCACCTATGCTGTGGTCCCTAAACCTACATGCCCTACCATATACTAGGGACTTATAGGTAGGTTAACTTAGCCAATTATAATTAGCCTAATTTGCATATCCATTTTACACAGAGCACAGGCCCTGGGACTGGTTAGCAGTACCCAGGGCACCATCAAAGTCAGGAAAACACCAGCAAAAAGAGGAAAATGGGGGCAAAAAGTTATGGGGCCTCTGCAATCAGCCCTGTTTTCTCACATAGGCATTACAGGAGACATGATGGATCTCCCTAACATAAAGGTTGAACATTAATGGTCTATTGTGGATATTTCTGGCAACATACTGGGTGTCCTAACATTGAGGAATGTTTATGCCACACCACACTAAGTTGACAAGCCACCTCAAAGAACAAGGATGTAGGAGATTTATGACATTGTGGTGAATTGGGCCTCTACTGCTTGCTTCTTCTCTGTAAGGAAAGGTCATATTTCTTTGCACATTTGCACCCAATGTTCTTATTAATGCTAGAGGTGTATAGACTTTTTGAACACTGGAGTCCCACCGTCCAGCACTAAGTGCATGTACACTGACCCCTAAAATATGTAGAATTGGTTAATCCCAAACTGGCATATTTAATTATTTTATAAATTCTTAATAAGTGGTACTCTGTGTACCCAAAGCCTGTAAGTTAAATGTCGCTAGTAGACTGCAGCACCTTCTGTGCCAGCATTACAGTGACACTGCAAAACATGTCTCCAGACATGTGGCAAGGCTGGCTCTCCCATAAAAAAGACCTGGGTTACAATATAACACCTTATAATGTAACATGTCCGTTTAGGAATAGCTAGAACCAAGATTCAATGACTCGAATTAATAGTTAACTTAAAATCCAATCTGATGGAAAATTCAGAGTTTAAATTGCTAATTTGAAAATGCCTGTTTTAGAAAGTTATAGAGTAAAACAATGGTCCCTTTCGGGGGTAGTGTGTGGCCTCAACTTCCTTGGCAAATATGTAAGACCTTCATGGGTCTGGCTATTGTAAAACAATAAATCACATTCCTTTATTTTATAAAAGACATCTGTAAAACTTTAACAACACCTCGTATCGGAGGTAAAGTGCTCCAAAGAGGTGAACGGCGCAATGAAAGTGAATAAGTGAATATATAGTGCGCAAAATCTATATATGGTGAGTAGGTACACAACTAGCGGCTGATAAAGTGAAATATTCTTTTAAAACATCACTCTGCGTCAGAGTATAATGTTCAGCAACATAATTATAGAACAGTCTACTAGTTTCTGTTGTCAAAGTTTGAACCATGTCCAAATACTTTCAAAAGGGTTGTCAGGACCAGAATGGCAGGTAGCACCACAATGTAGATGTAACTTTTCAAGTGTGAATGAAACAATTTCTGATAACTCGAAAAGACCATACGATGGAGTGTTCAAAACCAGGGCCAAATGGTACCGACGCCAGAAAAAAACACCAAGGCAAATTCAAAAGAATCTACATATGTAGATAACTGCATGTAAAACTATAAATTCAGGCACCATCAAAAGCTCGGTGACAAAGTTTAGAGACCAGGGTTAAAAGCCTTCATCCTACCGTCAACAGATTGGTTTTCAAAAAGGAGGCATCAGCATCAGACGGGGTCCGAGCGTTTTTACATATTTCGAGTCTCTTGAACTTGCCTCGGTGTTAGAAATCCTTTTTCTGAGGTTGGGTCCATTTTGCCCAGTTTTGAACACTCCATCCTATAGTCTTTTAGAGGTATTGGGGATGCTTATGTGAAACCACCCAGCGCCTCTTACCCTAGCTGTGTCGCATCCTTAAATGACAGACACTGGTGGTAACAGGCTGGTAACAGACCACCTGAGCAAGCTCAAACCATGAAAAACACATAAAAGGCAAGGAAAGGGGCCCAGGGGCAATGTTATCTATGGTGCAGCAGTTGCAGTGGCACCAGAACCCCGACTCCGGAGCCCACTTACCTCTGGCTATTGCTATATTTTGTTACACAGTAAACACTAAAGGGACCTAGGTTCCTTGCTGACACTTGGACCCTCGGTACCACTGCTATTCCACTGCACAGATTGAAAGTCGTTTAGGAATAATTGATAACATGGGCTCTGTGAGAGCTAAAGCTAGCTGTAACCAGACCTCAAACGGATGTCAGAGTGACCAACAGTCATCTATTCAGAGCAAGGTTCATAATTATAACATGCCGAATAACGTTTATTTCCTTATATCTGGACTGATCTGTATGCTGTTCAAAAAAGTCGCTGGCAAATGTAGGGTTAAACTATTTCCCTTTGTCTGATGAGTGGCTAATTAGCCAAGCCCATGAGTACAGAATGCTCTGTGCTTGGCATATATAGCGCTTGTTGCTCTGGTATGTTTATATTTGTAGCCTGACTCATGGGAGAAGAAGAATTTTAAATCAATTTTCTTGTGCCGAACACAGTGCGGTGAAATGCTACGAAGAGCGGAGCTTAATTTCATGCTTTATGACCTTGGCCGACTACTAATAAAAAAAAAACAAGCATGTACGTCAAAGCGAGAACTAAGTCCACTCGGAGTTATGCACACATGCTCCCCCGCACTCCAGTGTTTGCAATAACATTTCTGTAGGGTGGGCTAATCCAGATAGAAGAGGCGGCTGCCAAAACACCCCGTCCTATCAAAGGCTGTTCCAATCCGTGAAACACCATCTGCACCGGTGAGAGGGGTTTCTGCACTGTCAGGAACAAGATGAATGACGCTAGAACTGGGCAGTTACGGCTCTCAGGTTATAACACAGGGCTGCGCCAGAGTATTGTACTTATATAGGCACGGCTTTGCCCCAGTTTAACAGCTGTGTGAGGATAAATGCGAACCCTCGGGGTCAAAGGCTACAAATTCCTGCACAGCTGACTCAGACTTTTAGGTTTATGATGTTCATGCAGCAGTGCCACGTGAGGAGCAATAAACTCTAATTTGTTTTCTGCGCGTAACGAGGCGGGGGCAATGGGAAAAACTTCTATGTATAATATCTAATAATATGTCTATTGTCCCAGTTCTGAAAAGTGCTTTTTTTTACATGTTGTTCTCCTAAGAGTGTAACATTAGGTACTTAAAAAAAACACCACTCAAGTGACGTCATTAAAGATTTGTAGCGCATTAAAATGCCTTAAGATGTTTCTTCTATATTCCCATTTCTCCTTTTATGTCTATGATGTCTGATTCTTAGTACATCGGCCAGCCCTATTTGCACCCCGGATACTGTTACATGTGTTATGGGATAGAGTAGACATATATGTATAAAGGGTGGTAATGAACAATGAGAGTTATAAAGCGACCAATCTGTGGGAGCTCACACCTACGAGGTTACAACGCTACAGGTGATGGCGGGAGATTCGGCAATGTACTCTAGAAAAATATTCTAAAAAGTGCGCTAAAATGTGGTTTAAATGTGACAAACACAGTCAGTTGACGCCGATATTTATCTGAAGCAGATTATTATTCTCCGGAAATCTTTTCTTTCCTTTGTCTTTTGTAACAGTGATATGACAGGGGACGATGCTCAGAGAAATAGCATTTCTCGATAACGAGGAATTTTCTGATAAGCACCTCCATGTGCAGCTCAGCATCGTCCAAAGGATTTCCTATGCCAAAGTTGTTTGCCTGCATAGGTTTTTCCGCAAGAGGTAAGGTGTGGCGAGTGTTTAAAACTCTTAAACTGGATTCCAATTCAAGTTGGACCCCAAAATCAAAATTAATGTGTTTATTTGCCTGGCTGTAGATCCTGGTGCTGGCACAAATCCTCATACTGCTAGGATAGAAGCAGTTTTGAGGTATAACATGAGACATCACCATGTGTTTACTGTTAATCCATTGTTAGTTACTATAGAGCTTGCATTATGTCAGAAGCCCGTATAGAGGGCCACAGGGCAAACAGGAGCTACTGGGCTCCGTCGCGGAGGTTGAGGCATTTTACTCCTGATGTCTCAGCCACTATGGATCTCAAAGAAATGGGCCAAGTATCCTTTCAGAACTTGACTCTCTGTGGTAGCATGGGTCAAGCAGTCAAAGGCTTGTCGTGGAGGGGAGGATGGAGAGTAGCTAGTGGGGGTTGAACACAGGTTCACAACTCAAAA